>NC_065450.1:228847892-229169347 GCF_917563875.1 Diabrotica virgifera virgifera | reverse complement strand
CCACGTATCCTCAAAATATCCTGGGAGACCCACACCAACGTACAGGTATTGCGTCGAATGGGAAAACAAAAAGAAATCTCTTTTACAAGTAAGAAACGAAATCTTAAATATTTCGGTCATATCATGAGGCATGATAAATATCGTATACACCAACTGATAACGCAAGGTAAAATAGAGAGCAAACGCTGACCCGGAAGAAAAAACACTCATGACTTAAAAACTTACGCCAATGGTTTGGACAAAAATCGATCGAGTTATTCAGAAACGCCTCAAATGAAATTAAAATTGCCATGATGATAGCCAACGTCCGCAACGGACAAGGCACATGAAGAAGAATAAAAATATTTTTAATACACCTAACCAAGGTAAAGTAATAACCAGCCAATGTATGTATACAATATGCATGCGTACAATGCATGCATACAACTTTCTCTATTTTTTTTTGTGGAGTATTAAGCATTTATTTTTTTAGCTTAAAGAAGACATGGAAAATTATATGGAATATACACTCAGTAAAGCTGTGGTAGATTTATTTTTTTACAAGATGCCAATAAATCATACACCATTGTTACATCTACACTACAGTCGATAGTTTATACGAATCGGCTTTCTGAAAACCTTCTTCCATTTTATTTGTTTATTTTTGTAAAACCCAAAATATGTCCTTACAAACAGTCTATCCACTTTAAACTAAACAAATTCACTATAAAACTCCACTTTAACCCTGATAAAACAAGAAGAGAACAAAATAAAATAACCTGAAACGTCAAACAGGTAAACAGTAACACTATGAGAATGGCGCGCGCTTGGGGTATGCAACTAGTGACGTCAGGCCAATAGAGAAGTGTTCTTGAAATTTAAAATAATGCTAGATTTCTAATAAAGATTTTTTATAGAAAGGCTTTTTCAATTTTGTTGAAATTTTGGACAATTATTCCTAGGGTGTTTCTTAATCGTTTTACATGTTTGAAATGACTTTTTAATTTTTTGTGAACATCCCTATTGTATGTTGACCAATAATGATTATAGGTCCACATACAATTTTTGGTCAACATTACTAAAACAATCAGACATTCGGATGTTGACAGTTTCTGATCATTTTCTTTGATTATGTAAAGTAATGTTCTCAGTGATCAGTTAGGCCAGTCTGGCTCTCATGGCCTCAATTATACAGGGTGTTCCCAAAAATAGTGTGTTCCTTAATATAGAAGGAACAATGTAGAGCAATAAAGTCTTATAACATTTTTTTCTAAATTCAACCGTTTGGCCAAAAACCAAAATATATTTTGGTATTCAAATTGAAATCTGACAACTATGTATACAAAAATCTAAAGATAGACAATGAAAATTCAAAAATAGTTGCAGCATGGCCCTTTAGTATTTACATTCAACTCTGTCTTCCTCCTCAACAAACAAACAAATTTTGTTTTGTTTGATTTTCAAACATAGGGTGGTATAATTATTTTGCAGGTTGGTGTCTACCTGTCTAACCTACATTTATGTTGCCAATAACCTAAGTCACAAACAGTTATTGCACAGTGATGCCAGATTATTAAATTTTTTTTTAATGTTTATTAGGCAATCTGTTATAACATATAACAATAGGCACATTTTATCTGAGAAATAATGACATGAAGAGATTGTGACCAGCGCCACACATCTCTATAGAGATAATATTAAATCACTGTATTACATATATTGAACTTAGCTACTCTAACAATATTAATGTCTGTGCGGTAAATCTAATGGTGTCTGTCTCTTTAACCGTTTTGTTTCCTGACTGTTGTCTAACAAATTAATTGCAAGCACATTCGCGTGGCTTTCAAGACGTACGATGTATTTTGCACTTAACTCCACTATCACTTCACTGACGGTTTTGGTTTCCAGATCATTGTAAATATCCCAGTTAGTAACAAACCACGGAGCATCGATTATTGAACGTAACACCTTGGACTGGAATCTCTCAATTATGGATACATTCGACTTGGATGCTGTTTCCCAGAGCTGCAGACCATATGCCCAGACTGATTTGAATATTGTGTTGTAGACTAGCAGTTTATTTCTTGTCGTGAGCTTAAACTTACGCCCTAGAAGCCAATAATGCTTACTAAATTGTATGCCCAGTTGTTTCCGTTTGTTCCATATATGGGTTCTCCAGGTTAATCCCATGTCCAAGTGCATGCCCACATATTTTACAGAGGTAACTGAGGGAATTACCTTATTATTTATTGTTACTGTAGGTGATTCACCGTGACATTTTGTAAAAACAATATGGTTTGATTTTTGTTCATTCAATTTAATTCTCCAATTTTGTGCCCATGTATTTATTTGATTTAATACTCTCTGGAGTTTTGCAGCAGCTTCGACGGGATTTTTGTGTACTGCTAGGATTGCAGTATCGTCTGCAAAGGTGGTGGTCGTTGTATCACGATTTGTGGGTAAGTCGGCTGTGTAAATCAGATACAGTTGCGGTCCCAGAACACTTCCTTGCGGTACCCCTGATCTGATGGGATATAGCTTTGTATAGGCTGACTCAAACTTCACTCGAAAGTATCTTTCTGATAAATACGACTTCAGGAGTGTATATAGTTCTTCTGATAAGTTTTTTTTTTCAGTTTATACAACAGTCCTTGATGCCAAACTTTATCAAAAGCCTGGCTAACATCGAGGAATGCTGCTGCTGAACAGTAACTTTTTTCTTCAAATGTTTTATTTATAATGTTGACCACTCTGTGAACTTGTTCAACGGTGCCATGCTCTTTCCTAAAGCCAAATTGGTGGTCGGGTATCATATTTCTGTCGGTTAGTATTTGTAGAAGTCTTTTTTCTATTATTTTTTCCATGATCTTAGACATTACTGGCATTAAACTAATTGGCCGATATGAAGTGGGCTCATTTGGAGGTTTTCCTGATTTTTGTATAAGGATAATTTCCGCAATTTTCCATTGCATTGGGAAGTGTTTTAGCCTTAGTACCGCATTACACAATTGAGTTAGCATTTTAATTGCTTTGGTAGGTAGATTTTTAATTACCTCACCTGTGATTAAGTCATAGCCAGGTGCCTTCTTTTTTATTAGATTATTGTTGATTATGTTTTGAACTTCTTTGGGTGAAGCGTGTAGTGTGTTTTCTCCTGTCGGGGTTTGGTTCTGTAGGAAATTGTAGATTTCTTGATCGTTATTTGTTGCAGCAGCTGGTATAG
Organism: Diabrotica virgifera virgifera; assembly: GCF_917563875.1. Lineage (NCBI taxonomy): Eukaryota > Metazoa > Arthropoda > Insecta > Coleoptera > Chrysomelidae > Diabrotica > Diabrotica virgifera. The sequence continues at coordinate 229,166,145 of NC_065450.1, read as the reverse complement.
GTTTGAAAACTTCTTCTAGGTATTCGCCGAAAGTTTCTGCCTTTTCATTGTCATTTTATTTTATGAAAATAAAAGTTTGCTTATATGGAGAACAGTGTAATTTTTTTGGAAACAGTTAACTTTAGAAAAAAATATTATAGGACTTTTTGTTCTACATTTTGTGTTATATCTATACCTTAAAGGAACGCACTATTTTCGGGGACACCCTGTATATGAATTTGTCATACATTTTTGTTGAATATCTGATCCATTTTCAGTTATTAAAAGCTGAACCAAGTCAATTAGTGGGATTGATTTTGCTAAAAACAAGTAGCGAAGAGTTTATGGGTATACAAGCAACATACGAGAGTAGTAGAAGGAAAGAAGAAGTTCTAAGACTGTTACAACAATACATTCCTGTAGTCTTTGAGATGTTGACAAATATTTTAGACAATCTAGGTAAGCCACTTTATTTATCTCACTGTCCACTATGAATATAGTTAAGATAAAAGAAATCTGTATTATATTTATTAGATATAGTTTCTTTTTACCTTTTGTAGAATTGTATGGTCTGTTTCTGTCTGGTAAGTTGATTGTCTTCGAGTTATAAACAATTTAAAACTGAAAAAAAGAATGAAAGATGATAATTTTTAAGGGTCAAAAACATAAGTAAAGATGTTCTGAAGTTATTTATACTTGTGGCATTAATCAACTTAATTAAGCATTAAGCAACTTAATCTTCTAAATGGGAAATAAGCCACAATTTAACTAAAGAGATGATTTTGTTAACGTTTCGATGTCCTATTGATATTAATATTTTGCATTTTGAGAACGACATCTGATTTTGACGTCAAAACGTTAATAAAATCATCTTTTTAGTTAAATTGTGGCTTATTTCCCATTTAGAATAGTTGATTATAAGTAAAGATCGAAAAGAGTTGAACATAAAGAGTTAAAGATCGAACTCTGAACAGGTCAGTACCTTTCTGAATTTTACGAAAGCTTCTCGAACTTGCTCAATTTTACTTCCCTATCCGATGCCCAGTCTTCAAAAAGTTACGTTGCCAGGTATTTAAATTTGCTCACTCTTTCAATGGACTTGGTATTCAGTGTTATAGCCACTTTATACGGTACAACTAATTGCGCAATTAATTGCACAATTTCTTGCGGCAATAGAAATTGCATCGTGTCATACGCGAATTGCACAGAAAAGCTGCAACTTCTTGCTGCAAGAAGTTGCAGCTAAATAGAACATGTCCTATTTTTCATGCAATTTTGTTGCAATTTGGTTATATTTTTAGTAACTTTTAAGGCTATACTGTTTGTTTTTACTACATTGACATTCTGTCATCCTAAATTTCAAACTAAACAATTTTTTAACAAAACTAGAGGAACTTTTTACCAATTTTACGCTTCACAGATAACATTATTCTGGTGGATAACTTTAATTATGCAACATAGGGATTAAAAAAAGAATGTGTGTGTACTTTGTACGCACGTAAGAAGTTATACTTCTATTATATGATAAATAGATTATAAACGAAATGAATATACTTTTTATTTATATTTTATTTAAATAGTAAACTAATTTATATTTACTACTTTTCAAACATTTTTATTAAAACAGTGCCAAAAATTAAAATAATAAAAGAATAAAACACACACAAACACATTAAAAATTCCACAAATTATTTCTGAACATTAATTATTGTCGGAAATTTTTTTAACTGAATACGTATTTTCTGAAAATAAAATTATATAATAAGTATACTTACAATCATAAAATGTATAAAAAAAATAAAAAAATAGAAGTTTCTATTGGGATTCGAACCAACTTATCAGCGCGGTTGGTATTGGCGTTGTATTGGGGTTCATTCGCATTAAACGCTTCGCCACGGAGACAATGTGTCATTATGTGCGAAGATCGACTAACTAAACGGATTAAACTTTTGACATTTTTGAATTAAATCAAATTATTTTGATTTTGAATTGAAATGACTTAGAATTGAAAAAATACAACAAAACATAGAGTAAGAAAACAATATATTAGGTGAATATTGATAGAAATTTTGATGGTAATCAAATTATGTAAATAAAAGTATTACATACTATCATAGCCACCTTTACTTTACAAGCCATGAAGAAAAAAAGCAACTTCGCAATTGATGACGTCGGTATTCTGACTTTCGGACTACCGCTTTCGAAACTACGATTTTAAAGTACAAATTCTGGTAAAATTTATAGTATTTTTTGAGTCGAACAAGAAAATATTATTAATTAGAAGTTTGTACAAAATAATATTAAAAGTAATTCCTTGTAAGTAACGTTTATTATACAAAAAAAAACCAATAAAAAGAATATAAACGGGATTAATTTTTTTCGATTCCTAAGAAAACTAATAAGTATTTTTCAAAAATTTAAACACAGAATGAAAGATTACGTTAGGACCGAGGGCCGAAAGTCCCTGAAAACTTCTATGTTTATTTTAGTAAGTTACAGGGGTGAAAAACTAAGAAAATTTAGTGTGATTTTTAGTTTCAAATATGTCATTAAAAAAACTTTTTATTCATTCTAAGGGACTTTCGGCCCTCGGTAATAAAGTAATCTTTCATTCTGCGCTTAAATCTTTCAAAAATACTTATTAGGTTTCTCAGGATTCGAAAAAAATTATTACATTTAAAATACAGGCGCCAAAATTTTGCATTTTGTTCCTTTCCACCTAAAATTTGTCGCACTTATTTAGAAACACCCTGAATTGATAAGCAACAAATTTAGTTGTTAAACATAAGCGAATTAATTAAAAAAACAGAATGTTAAGAAAACCGGAGTCTATATTTGGGTTTTAATTTCAGTATTTTATAAATATATACCATAAAAATTTAACTGGTTTGCAACAATATTATTACAGCGGTATTGTAAAAGAATTAGGCTAGAACAAATTTAAAAAATCACTTAAATATGCCAACAGGTTTAAGAAATATAAGACATTAAAAATGACAAAATTTTTAAGTGGAGGGATTTCTATATGCACGTAAGTTTATATAAAAATATATTATATTGAACTAAAATCATCTTAATAATATACCTTTTAATGTTCTTTATAATTTAGAGCACGAAATATTGTAAAATATTTCAGTTTCTCTGTAAATACAGTGAAAATTATTTTAAAACAAATGAGAACTGTCAGAATTAATCGGTCTACCAATAGATGTTGCCAAATTTCAACTTCATGGCTTGTTAAGTAAAGGTGGCTATGATACTATGTATTTTGGTAGGTTCAAATAGGTAGGTACCTATGATACATTTACAATTATTACGTATCTGTTGCTTTAAAAACTATTTAAAAGTCACTACAATTATAAACTTTTTTGTTTCTGTCCTCACAACAATAAAACTAATATATTTTACATTTGTTACCTTCATATTGAACAATTATTTATTATTGACAGATCATTTCAACACCCAATCAGAGCCCGTATAACGACTAATACCATACTGTCGGTGTGCGCATGCGCGCAGATTAATATAAATTCACCCTCAATCTCAATCGCGCCTAAAGAAGTATAACTTCAAAAACTATTTTCTATTTGTATTTCTTATAACTTGTTTCCTTTTGTAAATAAATCATGTATTATAGGTATACATACTTGCATTAGGTATTAATTGATTTTGTTATAATACATAATATTATAATTTTCTCAAATTATAATCTAACATTTTTAATCTAATATCTGATAACTCTACTCAAATATTACATTTAATTTATAAAAACAACATAACCTAAAATATATGCTATTTTGTCAAAGTTTCTGTCTATTTCATGTCAATTTATGCAATTGTTTGTACCGTGTAATCACTTTATTGCAGAAAGTTAGTTGCAACTTATTGCACAAGTTCTTGAGCAAGAAATTGTGTAATTAATTGCGCAATTACTTGCATCGTGTAAAGTGGCTATTATGGTGGAGTTTTCAAGTGCATATAAGTTTCTGAAGAATATCATGAATTCGGTATTTTTGGTATTAATCTCTAATCCCATTCACTTACTGTATTCTCCGATTATAATGACAAGTTATTGAAGATCTACTATGTTGTCAGAAATTAAGACACCAACGTCAGCATTTCGTATTTCGTATGTTGTTGATCAATACTCCATTCACTTTGATTCCCAACTCTGCTTCTGCCAAAGACTCTTGAAATATGGTTTCTGAATAAAATGTTAAATAAAAGAGGGGAAAGCACACATCCCTGTCGAACACCCCTTCTTATATGTATGGGTTTGGATATAAAATTGTCATTTTATGATCTTAGACTATATGATAAGTAAATTAACATGAGTAATTTTAATTAAATTGGAAGAACTATTATGTTTGTTAGTATTCACTCAATTCTCTTGCACTCTTGGGACTCTTGTATTAAAGTTAGTTTTAGGAAATTTCATTAACTATCAAGGAAGGTCCCGTCAGGAGGTATTGTGTATATGTCAACTTTAAATACCTAAAATAACAACCCAATTTGCCAGAATAAGAAGGTGAGTTGGGGTCAAAATCAAGACATGATAGAATAAGATTTATTTTTTCCTTGCTGCATATGCATAATACATTAGTAGATTGTTTGTTTGACATATATTTCTTGTTACTTTAGTTTGGTAATGGAGTTAAATAACTTTTGAAGATAAATATACGGGTGATTCCATTTTAAACCACTCATTTTTGGATTCAAAAAATTTGTGGGTCTTTCCCAAAAAATCTCAAACAATTTTTAGGGCAGTCAATGAGAGCAAGAACAGGTTATTACCTCCAAATTCTATCCTACTGCATGGATTTTAATGAAATTTTAGGAATAGCCTGAAAATATCTCCTTATGCAAAGTCTACCCTATGCCGATGTGTGCTTTTGTCTTGGGGCGGTTCCCACCCCTTCTCGGTGGTGGAAAATTTTTTGGTTAAACAACTACGGAAGTTGCTAGAGAACCCAATTCTAAGCAAAAACTGTTCTATAATTTTTTTTCGAAAACTCGATACTTTTTGAGTTATTCGTGGTTGAAAATTGGCCATTTTCATTGAAACAATACCTTTTCAAACGGTTTTTTACGAATACCTTAAAAACAATGCATCTAACTAAAAAAATTATGTAAAACATCTTTGTAGCTCATAAAAAACAAAGAGATTCGTTCCTTCTTCAATCTTCTAGTTATAACACAAAAAGAGATATGGTAGGTAAAAAGAGTTTGTTTTTTTGGTGCATGCTCAAAGCAGTGTATTCAACTTGAAATAACAGAGAAACGATCGATTTTATGTATATAATGCTACCAATACCTTTTATTGTGCTTGAAAAGTCCTTTCAAGTAAGCAATATTAAATGTCGATTACATTCAAACTGGGCGAGATATGCTGCAAAAAAGTGATGACTAACGAATTCTAAGAAAAAAATTGAGTAGTATATTTAACCCCTCACCCACAAGAATTTAAATGCATCGTTTTCCTTCTACAATATATTTTACTACAGTGTTATTTTTATGTTCAAAAAGTTGAGCGGGTTTAAAATGAATGGTTTTTGAAAAAAATAAGATCAAATTATAGAGCGCATATTTAAATTTTCTTAAAAATCTTCTTTTTCTCCATGTAACTTGAAAATGATAAGACTTAGGGCCGGTTGTTCGAACGCTAATCAACAATGATAACTATCAAATATTTAATTACTGTCACCAACTGTTAATGTCAACTTTGATTGGGTTGTTGAAAACATAATTGATTATAATTAATCAATTAACATAACAATTATTAACATAATTAATTAACTAATTTCATAATTGTAATCAATAATTATGTTTTCAGTAACATAATCAAAGTTGACATTGACAGTTGGTGACAGTAATTAAATATTTGATAATGATCATTTTTGATTACCATTCGAACAACCGGCCCATACTGTTATAAAAAATAAAATCAAAATGTTTATCTAGAAGAAACCTTCATTTTTGTATGGCATCTTTTTTTTGGCATCTCATTTTCGAGTTACATGGAGAAAAAGGAAGATTTTTAAGAAAATTTAAATGCGCTCAATAATTTGATCTTATCTTTTTTTCAAAAACCATTCATTTTAAACCCGCCCAACTTTTTGAATATAAAAAGAACACTATAGTAAAATGTACTGTAGAAGAAAAACGATGCATTTATATTCTTGTGGATGAGGGGTTAAATATACTTCTCATTTTTTTCTTAAAATACGTTAGTCATCAAATTTTTTACAGTTTATCTCGCATAGTTTAAATGTAATCGACATTTAATATTGCTTATTTTAAAGGTCTTTTCAAGCACAACAAAAGTTATTGGTAGCATTATACACCTAAAATCGACCGTTTCTTTTCAAGCACAACAAAAGTTATTGGTAGCATTATACACCTAAAATCGACCGTTTCTCTGTTATTTCAAGTTAAATACATACACTGATTTGAGCATGCACCAAGAAAACAAGTTTTTTTCACTTACCATATCTCTTTTTGTGTTATAACTAGAAGATCCATAAAGGAAAGAATCTCTTTATTATTTTATAAGCTACAAAAATGTTTTATATAGTTTTTTTAGTTAGATGCGTAGTTTTTAAGGTATTCGCAAAAAACCGTTTGAAAAGGTGTAATGTTTCAATGAAAATGGCCAATTTTCAACCAGGAATAACTCAAAAAGTATTGAGTTTTCGAAAAAAATTATAGAACAGTTTTTGCTTAGTATTGGGTTCTCTAGCAACTTCCCTAGTTATTTAAGCAAAAAAATTTCCACCCACGAGAAGGGGTGGGAACCGTCCCCAAGACAAAAGCACACATCGGCATAGGGTAGACTTTGTTTCTTGGGCTATTCCCTACTTACTGTGAAAATATCACGTAAATCGATATAGTAGGATAGAATTCGGAGCCACATACCCTCATTGACTGCCCTATTTACATATTTTTGAGAGATCCTCAAGTTTTTGTCTGAGTGACTTGACATGAAATGTACCATACAGCAATATTCATTTAATATTACATTATCTTCTTCTGTGTGATATTTAGTTTTCATTTAGTTACAAAGTTTTATTGATATTCAGACACGAAATATAAAAAACCTTGAATGAATCAACTGTTTGGTGTTACTTGTTTTTTGTTTTGTTAAATATCCATTTTTGAGATGTTTTAACAGGTTCTACTAGAATACAAGCAATGGCTGCAGTCACATAATCAGGAGGTTGTACATATTTTAGATAGCTATAATATTTTGTAAATATCGTAGCTTTTAAATAAAGATTTAAATAATCACATATTTGGTATTTATTTAAATCCACAATAACATTACCACAGGTGCTACACTATATAGTGCAAAAATGCATGTAGTGCTGAGCACTACGTGCATTTTTTGAGCAAGGATGAACTACATCCACATGGTTTTCAATAATCTTAATACATGGACTTAATGTCGCTTGCTTTATAATGTTAAATATACCAACAATGTAATTTAGAGGTTTTCACACCTAATGAAGTGGCTAGTTCCAAATACTTGTACACCGGACGTTCACACTGATGATAGTCAGTTTAAACTGAAAACGTTTTGTGTTTTGTAATTTTCCACTACCTTGAGGATAAATTTTTTTTAATAAATTCATATTGTATACCTACATACAACAGAAGTGTTTACATCATTTACGTTGTCTTATAGAAGGTATACAGCCAACTACAGGGTTTACCATTTTTAAAGTTTTAATGCATATAAGTTATTATTTTTACTTTTATGTAGTATCTGGGTTTATCTTTTTTATGTTTTTTGGTTGGTGTTTCATTGGAAGTCCCCCTCACACTTGTATTGTGTATATGTAATTATTTTTAAACTCTAGAATGGTTTTTAATATTTAAAAGACCATTGTCTAATACTCTGGTATAGTCTGTTCGCTAAACTCAGACACAGCTGGCTAGTGATTTTAGTGGGTAATTTTTTTGTTTTTGGCCAATTTTGCCAAAATTGGCAAAATTACTAACTATTTAGTAATAATTATTAACTATTTAATAATTATTTTTTTTGCCAATTTTATCAAATTGGCAAAATTATTTTCTAAAATTACTAGCCAATTGTGTCTGAGTTTAGCGAACGGACTATAATACAGGTTATATAGTTTCACAATCATTATATAGAGTTGATGTTTCATAATTCGTAATATAACCATTATATTGCCACTATTAATTAGTTTCTACTTTTTATTTACCATTTTATGTCAAAAATTGTTTTCTATACATCAACATACATTTATTTTGGCAATTATATATTATATTCTGACACTGTATATAGATTACAGGGAAACAAATTCAAGGCAGAATTAGGTAACTATTATTTATCTTAATTAATATTTTATACTACACTGCGGGTCAGAGAAAACGAAACAAAATTGGTTATTTCTGATGTCTCGAATTTCCTAAACCTGTTGCCCGATTTATATGGTTTTTTTTAAATGTTGTAGTCTTACTCTTTAACCATATGGCTGTAATAATATTGTTGCTAAACAGGTAAATTTGCATTGTATACCGGGTGGACCAATCAAACTGTGTTTTTTTTTCTCAAAGTTTGCAACACCTTGTGGAATATTCTAGCATTTATAAAATACTGAAATCCATCTGTTTGTGATGCATTGTATAATGCATAAATCTAACTATGTTCTGTGATATACTTAAGCCATACGCTAAAAAAAAAAAAAATAAATACTGAAATTAAAATAAATATAGGTCTGGATCCCGCGTATGAAAAAAAAGTTGATTAATAGCAAGCTGAAAATTTGTTAATAGCTTAAGGGTGTCTAGTCGGATAAACTTTGATATATGGGAACACTGTAACAGGGGCAGTTTTAATTGTGGAACAGGTTGAAAATTTGGAACGGTCAGAACACGAAAATGGTACATCTATTTTGTCCGACAGAACAGACTTAAACTCTCCGAACAGAGATTAAACTCTCATGCAAAAATCAGACTGCTATTTATTACCTGTCATAATTCCTGTCAATTGACATATTCTACATGTTCCACTCATTAAAACGCCAATTTGGTGATAAATGGCAGTCTGATTTTTGCATGAGAGTTTAATCTCTGTTCGGAGAGTTTAAGTCTGTTCTGTCGGACAAAATACATGTGCCGTTTTCGTGGTCTGACCGTTCCAAATTTTTAACCTGTTCCACAGTTAAAACTTCCCCTGTTGCAGTGTTCCCATATATCAATGTTTGTCCGACTAGACACCCTTAAGCTAATAACAAATTTTCAGCTTGCTATTAATCATCTTTTTTTTCATACGCGGGATCCAGACCTAATAGCCTCAGGTTTTTTTAACATTCTGTTTTTTGTTTCATTCGCTTATATTGTATAATAAAAAGTTAGGTACTTTAATAACTAGCTATGCTCTTCATCAATACATGGTGTTTCTAAATAAGTGCGACAAACTTTAAGGGGTAATTCTGCATGAAAAAATAATGACTGTTTGCTTTATAAACATGTCCGCAAATGCTTCGTTACCGACATACGGGATGTTGAATTTTTCTTACAAATTGACGATTTATTTATTGCTCTGTAACCGGTGAGATATGCAAATTAAATTTTATAGGTTTTAAGAGATAGTTATTGTGCATTTTTTGACACACAATTAAGGATTTTATATTCTTCATAGGCGCGCATACAGGTCATATTACCCGCATGCTCGCCAATGGTGAATATAGAATTCTTAATTGTATGCCAAAAAATGCGCAATAATTACCTCTTAACACCTACCAAATTTCATTTGCATATCTCAACCGGTTTTGGAGCAATAAATAAATCGTCAGTTTGTAAGAAAAAATTGAACATCCCGTATCTCGGAAACGAATACATTTCCAGTGAAAACAATAACTCTTTGATACGTGTTGGCGATACAACTTTTTTTATATGCGTGTCCGCGAAGATTATGACTCCCAAAATATTTATAACGAAAAGATTTAGTTCATAATAGGTGCCGACGAAAACAATTATTTCCCTTTCTGTTTCTGTTTCTGCCGACGAAAACAATTATTTCTGAGAACTTTTTGGTAATTATAATTTTCGTGGACCCACAGAAGAAATGGTGTTTTTTGCCGATACTTCTCAAAAAATGAATTTTTTCGCTAACACTTTATTAGGGATTATAATTTTCACAATCATATAATTGAAAATATTATTTTTCGCGGCGTTCATTGAAAGTTCTACTCTTAACGGCATTTTTCGGAGCTATACTTTTCGTAGGCAGCGGCGATATGTTTATAAAGTAAACGGTCATTATTTTTTCATGCAGAATTACCCCATACAGTTTGTCGCACTTATTTAGAAACACCCTGTATTGATGAAGAACATGGCTAGTTGTTAAAGTACCTAACTTTTTTATTATCCAACATAAGCGAATGAATCAAAAAACAGAATATTAAGAAAACCAGAGGCTACAGTCGGGTTTTAATTTCAGTATTTTATAAATGCTAGAATATTCCACAAGGTGTTGCGAACTTTGAGAAAAAAACACAGAGTGATTGGTCCACCCGGTATACAATGAGAATTTACCTGTGAGCAGCAATATTATTACAGCGATATTGTTAAAGAATAACGCAACGCTATAACATATTAAAAAAATCACTTTAATCGGACAACAGGTTAAGGAAATTCGAGACATCAGAAATGACCAATTATGTGGGCCGCCCGTTTTCTCTTATGCGCAGTGTATATGACCTTTTATAAGATCCTGATTTTTATAAAATTGACCATATATTAAGCCACTCTTCTTTGTTTTTTAGGCTTTTGTGGAAAAAGGAAGTTTTTCACAAAAACAAAATATGTTCCTTTGTAAAACTGTTTTTTGTATATTTGATATATTTTTGCTGTTCTAGGTGTTTCATCAAATTAGCTGGATCTTAGTACTTATAATTTGTGATTCTACTATTTTAAATGAAAATGTATTTTTATTAAATGTGAGGCAATGCTAAATAAAGCGGGTTTTTCAGGTACAAAACCCCGCCATACTTCCACTGCCACACCCCCGCCTTCACCCGCACACCCATCATCGTCGCCGACTTTGTCACAGCAGCTGGTCACTGCTGCATTTAGACCGGATACCAAAACGTTGACTAAAGAGGCGTTAGAGACTGTGCAACATCTTTTCACGTGGGCGCCCATACAGAGGATCCCGCCGCAAATCATACGGGCCATATTTAGCTTCACCACTGTTTCTTCATATTCACAGGTAAGATAATTCACAGTTTATTATATATATATGTCAACTTTTGATGTCTATTTACCGATCCCGTCCTCTGAGTTAGTAAAGAAGTCTATATTATATTCCGCAAAAAAAAACTATACAACCATCTCCCTTTACAACTCAAATCTGCAACAAAAGCTTATCTATCTAAAAGACCATATTATTCAGTAGAAGAGTTTCTTAATGACTAACTAAGAAATTACAGAAATGTACAAGTAACCAAACTTATCTATATTTGGGTGTCACATGCAGCAGCTTAAACTTATTAGTTCCTATGTCTGTATTTTACTTTGTATATCGGTTTTGTTTTATTTTCTTTACTTTATTAACTTGTATTTTTTTTATATTGACTATTTATCAAATTTCAGAAAATTGTATTTATTATTATTTTTTTTTTCTGACTTTATGTTAAGCTTTGTCCATAAAATTTGTATAATTTTCAGTGACAATAAAGCATATTTCTATTCTGTTACACTTGAGGTTTTCATGGGAGCTATATGTGCTTTCTGTGGTTTTCCGGGTTTGACTCCGCTTAGAATAATTTTGTTTTTTAGAAAAACCATTATTTTGACGGCGTTTCGGCAAGATCACACTTGCCATTATAAAGTCAGGTAGTTCCGCTTCTCGCTGCTGCTTGAAGTAAACTGAATTTTTATTCACGACATGGTTACTTATATAGTTGATCGTTGATCATGATGCCTTCCCTGGCCTACGCGGTTTCTGGCTCTTGTTATTGGCCCAGTATAGGTTGGAAGGACAGGAGGGGTGATACGCGTAGATGTCGTTGCCTGATTTATTTTGGTCTTTTTCTTCAGTACCTTTTTTCATGTTGTAGGAAGCCGTTGAGCATCATCTCTTTGGTTAAGACTTAGAATTTTTTTCTATTTCTATCGATTCTCCGATTTCACGTTTTCTTTTGATTTCTATGTTAGGTAGCATCGTCGTTTGGTTCAGGTTTATTGTATGTCCTGTATTTGTGCAAGGGATGACGTTGTTTCTCCCCTTTCGATGGCATTTCGGTGTTCTTCTTGTCTAACATGAATTCTCAGTTTCATCTCCTTTTGTTTCGCAATATATTATGTTTTCCATCTTTTGAGCTATTTTGCCGGTTATTAGCGCGCTCATCACTGTATATACACCTCCAAGAAATTAACGCACCACCTTAAAAATTGGTTATTTTTAATGTCTCGAGTTTCCTAAACCTGTTGTTCAATTTAACTTATTTTTTTTAACATTTTATAGTTATCGCCTTATTCTTTAACAATATCGCTGTAATAATATTCTTGATAGACAGGTACATTGTCATGGTATACCGGGTGTACCAACCAAACTGCAATTTTTTCTCAAAGTTCGCATCACCCTGTGGAATATTCTAGCATTTATAAAATACAGAAATTAAAACCTAACTATAGCCTCATATTTTCTTAACATTCTGTTTTTTTATTCATTCACTTACGTTGGATAATAAAGAAGTTAGGTACTTTATCAACTAAACTAAATTCGCTCTACCGAGATTCACTTTGACACATTCGGAATAGGAAACGTACAACACAAAAATTCCTACCTCACACTATTAACTGCTAAAATCAACTTAATCTTTCATTAAAAAAAGAAGAATTATTAGAAATAGTGGGAGTGTCTGCTAATCTCATAAAATTTTGTGGAGTTTATGTCTACAAAATATTTTTATTTTGTACAATAAATAATTTTCTCATTTTTTATCAATACATTATAATGGTGTAGATAAATAATTATTGATTGGCGTAAGGTTTATGTTATTTTTATGTCTGTTTACTATTAATAATATTGGCTGTGAGCAGGTGCGTTGGTTGTGTAGTAATTTCCAGTCACTTCTGACAACTGAACTTTCCAAAAAAGAAATTACTAACGGCAGTGTCAAAGTGAATCTCGATAGAGCGAATTTAGTATAGCCTTGTTTTTCATCAATACAGGGTGTTTTTAAATAGGTATGGCAAACTTTAAGGGGTAAGTCTGCATGAAAAAATAATGACAGTTTGCTTTATAAAGATATGTCCGCAAATGCTTCTTTTCCGAGATAGGGGGTGTAGAAATTTTTCTTGACAACTGACGATTTATTTATTGCTCTAAAACCGGTTGAGATATGCAAATGAAATTTGGTGGATTGTAAGAGGTAGTTAATGTGCATTTTTCAACATACAATTAAGAATTTTATGTTCACCATTGGCGCACATAAGGGTCATATGGTACAGAATGACCCCTCAAAGTTTGCCATACTTATTTAAAAACACCCTGTATTGACGAAAAACAAGGCTAGTGGTTAAAGTACCTAACTTTTTTATTATCCAACATAAACGAATGAATCAAAAACAGAATGTTAAGAAAACATGAGGCTATAGTTGGATTTTAATTTCAGTATTTTATAAATTCTAGAATATTCCACAGGGTCACGAGAACTTTGAGAAAAAATCACAGTTTGATTGGTACACACGGTATACAATTACAAAATATTATTACAGAGATACTGTCAAAGAGTAAGGCTATAGAATGTTAAAAAAATCACTAAAATTGGACAACAGGATTAGGAAATTCGAGGCATCAAAAATGACCCATTTATAAGGTGGTGCGTTAATTTCTTGGAGAAGGGTATATATTGACGATACGCACTGCCTTCTTTCTTCGCATTTTCAGGATGTATTGTGAGATATCCATTGTACCTAACCTTTAAATTTAATGTAGGACTATTTTGTGAAATTCGTTTCAGAGACAAGACAAAAATCAATTTTTTAAGTCAATTAAGGGATAATATATGCGGTGACAGATCAATTAACTGTAATATTTGATATAGGGCTTTTCATCGATTGTCATTTGTTTGGAGTTTCTGTCATGTGACGTCTAATATTAATATACAGTGCGGTGGAATAAGTGTTGCCCCCCCCCCCTGTTAACTTGTTTATTTTAAGAATATAAGCAAAACGCTCGGACAGGTCGATTTTTAAACTAACCATAGTATATTATAGCATCAACGTTTCGAACTTTACGCGATCCCTCTTCAGGTGACAGCCATAACTTTGATTTTTTTAAATGGGAAAGTACATCATGTGACACCTCATTTAAAAGCTCTTAAAATACTGATTTCAAAAATGTATAATACTTTAATCCTGTTTAAGAGCGTAGGCGCAAAATTTCGGTCGAATTCTTTCTAAATGCAATCATTTTTTTCGAATCCTGAAAAAACTAATAAATATTTTTGAAAAATTTAAACGCAGAATGAAATATTACAGTATTCTCGATGGTCCAAAGTCCCTGAGAACTCCTATAATGTTTATTTTAATAAGTCACAGTGGTGAAAAAAAGAGAAAATTTAGTGTGATTTTTAATTTCAAATATATCATTCAAAAGAAACTTTTTGTTTATTCTAAGGGACTGTCAGCCCTCGGTAATAATATAATCTTTCATTCTGCGTTTAAATTTTTCAAAAATACTTATTAGTTTTCTCAGAATTGGAAAAAATAAATGCGTTTAAAAAGTGTTCGACCGAAATTTTGCGCCTACGATCTCAAAAAGGATTAAAGTATTATACATTTTTGAAATCAGTATTTCAAAAGCTGTTAAATGAGGTGTCACATGATGTACTTTACCATTTAAAAAAATCAAAGTTATGGCTGTCACCTGAAGAGGGATCGCGTAAAGTTCGAAACGTTGATGCTATAGTATACTGTGGTTAGTTTAAAAATCGACCTGTCCAAGCGTTTTGCTTATATTCTTAAAATAAACAAGTTAACAGGGGGGGGGGCAACACTTATTCCACCGCACTGTATCTACGTCATACGTTATTTTACCAATGATACAAACCAAATACGTATGACGTAGATATTTTAATATACGACACATGACAGAAGCTCGAAACAAATTATTGTTGATGAAAAGCCCTATTAATGACTTTACTTTTCAGGACGATGATGACATGTGCGTTTTAGCCATGTCAACTGTCAACGAGCTGTTATATAGAAAATGCACACCTCCAGAAACGCAAGACTTTTATTTTCAACTGTACCATCAAACTGTAGATCTACTCAAAGAAATTACTAGTTCAGCCAATAGGATAGACTCTTTAGATCCCATGTAAGTTACACGCTATATTTCATTGATCTCATTTATTTATTTTTATTTTGCGTACGGCTTACATCACAGAATAGGTAATTATTTAAATTTATGCATTATACAATATATGACATGTCCAGTTTTTTTATATAGGGTGTCCCAAAAGTAGCGGAACGGTCGAATATTTCGCAAAATACACATCGGATGGAATAACTGAAAAATACGTATTCAATGATTTTCAAAAATATATCAAATAACACTAAACACGACCCCCACTCCACGCCCTAGAGGTAGAGTGGGGGGTAACTTAAAAATCTTAAATATAAACCCCCAGTTTTTATTGCACATTTTAGCCTTCTTATGCATATCTTAGCCTTCTGGACACCACCGTCCAGCATAACCCAGGATCCAAGAACACCAGGACACGGCGCTTGCCCCAGTGTGTTTTTCGGACTGTTTGCTTTTGCTGCCAACACTACACATTCACTACAAACCCTGAAGAGGACAAAATCCTAAACGGGGAAGCACATTGAACGCATTTCTTCTAAGCATTTTCTAGACAAGCAAATCAAACAATGTGATGATGATTGCACATTTGGATTCCTTACGCAAAAGTAAGCAACTTTTATTCGAGACATTTTTTTCGAACTGTGGATAGATGGCGCTATAATTGGGAGAAACGATTTATTCTGATAACATGGGTAAATTGTAGAAACGGTCTAATATCCCGAGAAATACACTTCCAAATGAAAGACAAAAAAACACGTATTTAATATTTTTCAAAATCCTATCGAATATCACCAAACATAACCCTCCAACCTACCCCTTCGGTGTGGGGTGGAAGGTAACTTTAAAATCTTAAATAGGAATCCCCACTTTTTATTGCAGATTCGGATTCGTCATGAAAAATTAAGCAACATTTATTCGAAACATTTTTTAAAATTGCTGATCAATGGCGCCAATAAATCGTATTTTTCCAATTAAAGCGCCATCTATTAACAATTTTAAAAAATGTTTCAAATAAGTGTTGCTTAATTTTTCATGACGAATCCGAATCTGCAATAAATGGTTGCTATTTAAGATTTTAAAGTTACCCCCCACCTCACCTCCAGGGAGTGGGTTGGAGGATCATGTTTAGTGTTATTCGATAGGTTTTCGAAAAACATTAACATTCTGTTTTTTGGTTTCTCATTTGGAAGTGTATTTCTCGAGATATTAGACCGTTTCCATAATTCACCTATGGTATCAGGATAAATCGTTTTTCCCAATTATAGCGCCATCTATCGACAGTTCGAAAAAATGTTTTGAATAAAAGTTGCTTACTTTTACGCAACGAATCCAAATCTACAAGAAAAATTGGGTGTTTCCATTTGAGATTTTAAAGTTACCCCCCATCCCACCTCCAGGGGGTGTAGTGGGGGTTGGTGTTTGGTGTCTTTGGGTAGATTTTTGAAAATGATTCAACACGAATTTTTTAGTTTTTCGATCCGCGATTTTTTTTTAGTTCCACTACTTTTGGGACACCTTGTATATTCGATTGACCCTTCGACTGCCATTACAAAGTCTCTAGGGTCGCCTGTGTATCCTCTGCGTGGGCAGTCCTCAACTATGTGTCTGATCGTCTGTCTTGCAGCGCCGCAGTCACAAGAAGAAGAAGGAAGATTACGTCATCTGTAGAGGGACTCGGCGCATCTTCCACAGTTTCTTCTAATTCGATTAAGGGCTGCCCAAATCTTATAGGGACGTTGAAATTCGCTAGGTTTGTCTATGATGTCCAGCAGACTATGGTAATGCGGATCTGTCTTACTTTCCCAATCTTCTCTCCATCGGGTATTTAAGTCAAAATTGGATTGCTGCAGCGCTTGAGCGGATTTCAGAAACCTGGATCGGAGACGGTTTCTAAGAATATCGAGGATGTCGTTGTGGACTAGAAGTTGATGACTGTCCATTATTTTGTTATATTCTTTAACCAATGCATGTTCGCGGCGTAGGTTGGGTGGTGCTCTATTACTAAGGGTGGATAGCCATATTGTGGGGGTGGGCATAATTGTGCCTGTTATCATACGCATAGCACGGTTTAGCTGAGTGTCGACCAGGTAGGTATGCCTGCTATTTAACCACACTGGTGCACAGTACTTGCCTGCAAAGGTAAAATAGTATACTTATGTGAAAAAAGTGAGTTTTGAGATATATGACTCTTTGTTCTTTTAATGTGCCGTTTTGTCATTTATAAAGTTAGACAAGTGAAATTTGGAATATAAAAAAAGCATGTTATTGTAATAATTATTACAACAGCAAATATGTATAGTTTTTTCAAATGTGCTTGTAAAATGACATACACTGTTTTACCATTTTTCCAGTACACCCAAAGAGTATATAAAAGACTTTATACGTATATACCGTCGGGGGAGATAAAAATTCCCATTGGTCATACTATGATAAAAGAGTATATGACATGTTTATACTTTTTTACCATTGGAATTTTGACACCGGATTTAAGAAATATGAAATATGTTACCGTATAACAGCATATACCACATATATCCTGTTTTACCAGAGTTTCAAAAAATAGATATATAACATAATACCAGGGATAAGCAGTGTATGACGATGTATACTATTCTGCCTTTGTAGAGTTTGTCGAATATACTGTTTTACCATAGCAGAGACGCAAGTGCACGTACTCATATACTGTTTTACCAGTGTCACATTTTGAAAACTAACTGAGATAGAAATAAATTAAAAATTGCATAAGAAAGAGCGGAAAAAATAACCCAGTTTCGGCGGCAAATTCAAAAATCGATTTTTTTCTCATACAGGGTAGGGCATTAGTGTGACAAAGTCCAATTACTCGTTTGTTGTAAGAGATACGAAAAAAAGTTATTTAGGTAAAAGTTGGGGCACACATAGTGTCATATTTTAAAAATATTTTCAAATATACAGGGGCGTCCGTATTGACAGGGTGACACCAACTTATGTTTTTTTAAATGGAATACCCTGTATATTTTTACATTTTTGGATTCTCCTCGATGTTTCCTTTCTTAAAATATATGGTTTTGTAATATTATACGAGGTAGTTTAAAAGTTAATTACGTTTTTTTTGTTAATTTCGTAGCAAAATCTACACCCTGTAGAATTGTAGTGATTTGACATCAAATTTTCTATTTGCATTTAAACGATTTTTAGTATAGTCTACTACTGTTAATCATTAATAGTATAGCGAAATGTTTAATTTTAGTATACAGGGTGGGTCGAAACTCGGAATGAGTATTTTCTGAGTTTTCTTAAATGGAACACCCTGTATTTTAGTATTGTAATAAAATTATATTTTATGGTACTTTTTTATTTCTTAAACATTCCCTATACCTAAGTGCTTTAATTTGTAAGTTATTCGTCATTCTTTGAGCAAACATTAATTGCAACAAAAATTACGTAAAATTTCATTAGGTAGCCGTGAAAATATCCAATCAAAAGTAATTTTTCGAAAAAAAAAATACATAATAATCTAGCCTGATCCTTAATTTATTAATATTGGATGAGATATCCAAATACATTCGTAGTTAAGGTTGTTGGTGCTTAAAATATGAATCAAACATACAAAATTCTGCCTAGTTGGCTATGACACAAAATTTGCTTAAACATTTGACATTACACTATTTATATAGTTCCAGTTGATTTGATACCATTACTAATATTAATTTTTCTAATGAGGAACGGATTAAAATGGCTTTGTGCTAGGAGAGTATAAAATACAGGAGTAAAGAAACAAACGCTCATATGGTATTCATTGATCTTGAGAAAGCATATGATAGAGTTCCTCGAGAGATTCTGTGGTGGGCACTCAATAAGAAAGGAGTCCCTGGTGAATATGTAAAGATTGTGAGGGATATGTATGAGGGAGTAACGACTAGTGTTAGGACAGGTGTGGGAGAGACTGATAAATTTCATGTGAAAGTAGGATTGCACCAAGGTTCTGTGCTTAGTCCGTATTTATTCTCATTAGTTGTGGACCAGATAACAACGAAACTACAGGGTAACATTCCATGGTGCTTAATGTATGCTGATGATGTCGTGTTAGTAGGAAATAGTGAAAGAGACCTAGAACAAAAACTGGAACAGTGGAGACAAGCTCTGGAGGAAAAAGGTTTAAAACTTAGTAGGACAAAAACAGAGTATTTGGAATGTTCATTTAAAGATGGAGCTACTACAAATAAAATGGTATCTTTGGATGGTGAAATGATTGTGAAAAGCAATAGTTTTAAGTACCTAGGATCGGTATTACAGAGTAATGGAGAAATAGATGGAGATGCATGCAGTAGAATTAGGGCTGGATGGATGAAGTGGAAAGAAGCGAGTGGTGTGTTGTGTGACAGAAAAATTCCAATGAAGCTGAAGGGAAAATTCTATAAAACAGCCATAAGACCGGCTATGATGTACGGAACTGAATGTTGGGCAGTGAAAAAGAAAGAGGAACAACGAATGCATGTGGCGGAAATGAGAATGCTTAGATGGATGAGTGGAGTGACAAAGAAGGATAAAATTAGAAATGAGTATATTAGGGGAAGTCTAGGTGTGGCACCAATTGATGCCAAAATGAGAGAGCATAGGTTAAGATGGTTTGGTCATGTTCAACGTCGAGACGTTAATCACCCAATACGAAGAATAGCTGAAGTGCAGATTCCTGGAAGGAGTAGGAGAGGAAGACCAAAGAAGACCTGGGGGGAGGCGATAAGGCAGGACATGTTGGTAAAGGGGATTAACATTGATATGACCCAAGACAGAATTGTGTGGAGAAATGCAATTAGGGAAGCCGACCCCGCATAGGGATAAGGCAAAGAGAATGATGATGATGATGTGCTAGGAGAGTATAACAAAAATGAGCTACTTGCAATACAAATGTATCATCAGCAATTACCTGATAGACGACAAGCAAAAAGAGAAACTTTTGAAAGGATACTAAAACGGTTTCAACAGACAAGATACTTAGATTGTAAGAACGATTTTACTAATATGCAGATCCTCAGTGACACTAAGGATTACATTTAATTGCTGTTTTCTTCACTTACAATAGTTTTTATTCGAGCAGATTTATCATAATCTAAGTGATCAGTCCGTTGAAACCGTTCTAGTATATTTTTAATCGTTTCTCTTCTTAGTTGTCTTCTATCAGGGAATTTCTGATGAAAAATTCTTATTGCTAGTAGCACATTTTTGTTATATTCCACTAGCACCAAAATCTTATTAATCAGTTTCTCATAAGAAAAATACATATTAGTAATGGTAACGAAGCAACTGGATCTATAAAAATAGTATAATATCAAATTTTTAAGGAAATTTAGTGTCATAGCCGACTAGGTAGAATATTGTATGTTTTTATTAATATTTTGCGCACCAACAACCTTAACAAGGATTTTATTGAGATATTTCATCCAATAGTAATAAATTAAGGATCAGACTAGATTATGATGTATTTTCTTTTCCAAAAATTATTTTTGATTAAATATTTTCACAGCCACCTAATAAAATTTCACGTAATTTTTCTTACAATTAATGTTTGGCTTAAAGAATCACGAATAACTTACAAATTAAAGCACTTAGGTATAGGGAATGCTTAAGAAATAAAAAAGTACCATAAAATATCATTTCCTTAAAATACTTAAATACAGGGTGTTCCATTTAAGAAAACTCAGAAAATACTCATTCCGAGTTTCGACCCACCCTGTATACTAAAATTAAACATTTCGCTATACTGTTAATGTTTAACAATAGTAGACTATATTAAAAATCGTTTGAACATAAAATAAAAATTTGATGTCAAATCACTAAAATTCTACAGGGTGTAGATTTTGCTACGAAATTAACAAAAAAACGTAATTATCTTTTAAACTACCTCGTATAATATTACAAAACCATATATTTTAAGAAAGGAAACATCGAGGAGAATCCAAAAATGTAAAAAAATACAGGGTGTTCCATTAAAAAAAACATAAGTTTGTGTCACCCTGTCAATACGGACGACCCTGTATATTTGAAAATATTTTTAAATTATGGTACTATGTGTGCCCCAACTTTTACCTAAATAACTTTTTTTCGTATCTCTTACGAGAAACGAGTAATTGGACTTTGTCACACTAATGCCCCACCCTGTATACTGTTTTACCTTGGCAGGCAAGAGTATTCAGCCACCGGATATATCAGGCCAAGAGTAAAAGATCTTAAAGTTGATGGTGTGGACCTCTATGTAGTACCGCAGAGTTTCTGTATAACATTGTTAAGTGTTTTCAGTTTTGCTATTCTCGTTATTAATCTCAAAAGTCACACAAATCGCAATTTCCAAATTTTTCGCGTTGTGTTTTTGTACGACTGCGACTGGGTCGGTTTACTCTCGATAATGTTAACTTTGTTGTTAATTGAACGGCAAAACTAGACGGAATTGACACCAAATCTTTTGTTGCATCTGCTGAGTTACTGTAGCGCTGTTGTAGATATAAAACATGGTCACTTGTCCAATTGAAAGCAATGTTAATCACAATGTTTAACCTCCAGTCCTTCAATTTCTGACGCTTCATATTGGCCTAGCTAGTAGTAAGGAGAAATAAATGAAATTTATAGAGATAAAATTTACACGATGTGTTTTTATTTTGTGTTATTTTTTATAGATTTATGGAAAAGTTATCGGAGCTATTAGTATTATTGATAGAACATCACCTTTGGAGACTGGAATCTGAGCCTGGATTTTCTGCCATAGAGTTTTTATCGCCTCTCTTTCAGTTGACCATGCAGTTGCCGACAGTAAGATGTTATTTGTGTTGCTTGGCTGTTTGGGCATCGTTCGCCAAACAGATCAAAGTGGACAATGCAAAAAAGTAAGTGGGAATGAATATAGTCAATGATGTGTGGTTTATAACTTTGAACGCATTTGTTAAATGTTAGCAAACAGGGAGGATTGGGAAAATTTGAAAATAATATTTAAGGGGATAGTCGCAACAGAATGAAAGATTACATCATTACCGAGGGTAGAAAGTCCCTGAAAACTTCTATAATGTTTATTTTAATAAGTTACAGGGGTGAAAAAGAACAGAAAATTGAGTGTGATTTTTAATTTCAAATATCTCATTCAAAATAAACTTTTTGTTTATTGTTTTCACCCAATTTTGAAAAAATGTGAAAACTTTAAATTATCCACGTCCGTCTGTCCGTCTGTCTGTCTGTGATCACAACTCCTCCCTCAATATACCAGCTAGAATGACAAGTGAGGTGTCAAATGAAAGCTTATAATCCAAGGATGGTACTAAAGGTGAGATATTTGACCTAGGCTGTCTGCCCGTCGGTCTGTCCGACCGCGAATATAACTCCTCTGTCATTATACCAGGTAGAATGACAAATGAGGTGTCAAATGAAAGCTTGTAATCCAAGGATGGTACTAAAGGTGAGATATTTGACCTAGGCTGTCTGTCCGTCGGTCCGTCCGACCGCGAATATAATTCTTCCGTCATTATAACAGCTAGAATGACTTGTCAAATGAAAGTGAAATAATCCAAGGATGGTAGTAAATGTGAAATATTTGACCTAGGCTGTCTTTCTGTCGGTCCGTTCGACCGCGAATATAACTCCTCCTTCATTATACCTGGTAGAATGACAAATGAGGTGTCAAATGAAAGCTTATAATCCAAGAATGGTACCAAAGGTGTGATATTTGACCTATGCTGTCTGTCTATCGGTCCGTCCGACCGCGAATATAACTCCTACGTCATTATACCAGGTAGAATGACAAATGAGGTGTCAAATGAAAGCTTACAATCCAAGGATGGTACTAAATGTGCGAAATTTGACCTAGGACTTCCGGTTTTATAATTGCGACCAGAAGTACTATTTTAAAGTCACCGGAATAGTACACGTAATATATTATTCGACGCAACTTCGCAAGATGAGAACAAATTTTGGTTTTGGATTTTATATCATTTCCGCTTAAAAAGTTATAACCAGAAGTGCTGTTATAGTCGCAGAAATAGTACATGTAAAACATAAATCGAAGTGTATTGAAAAGTTGAGTTTGAGTCTTTAGTTCTGATTTTGAAATCATTTCTGTTTAAAAAATGATGATCCAAAGTTGAGTAAAAATAACTCAAAGTTAGTAAAATCGTATATCAATCGTTGCAAAGTTACACGAAGAGTTCAAATTACGACTTCCAGTTATACTTTCAATTACTTTTGGTGAAAACCTAGGACTTACGAAGTCCAATTACTTGTTCTAAGGGGCTTTTGGCACATGCATAAAATTATTCACGAATTACTTTTTATACTAGGTCCCTTCTTTACTCACAAACTAGTATCGCAAAATTAAACCGCTTGTCCATAGAAACCACAAGTTAAACAATGATAACAATACGGCATGTCTTTGATACCTTGTGTACTATGAATTTTTGACGTTTATCATTTTCAGTGACAGTGACATTAGCGCATTTGTTGTGTTTATTGGAATTTATAGCTTATGTTTATTTTATAAAGTTATATTGTGTTAAATGTATTATCTTCTTGTTTTTGTGTAGACATGACTCTGTTTGTTTTTCAATGTGCCTCTAGTAAGTTGTCTTTCCATCGTTTTCGTGGACTTTTCACTGATCGTCTTCCTATTGGAGAACCGTCTCTCGCCGTTCTTACTACTCTGTTTGTTGTCATTCGGCTTATGTTGTCGTTCCATTCTACTCTTCTGTTTTTTACTCAGTTATTAATGTTTTCATCTCTGCTGTTTCTAGCATTATTTTTGTTCTTTCTGTATCAAGTCGTGTTTCTACCTGTATGTCATTATTGGTCTGATGACTATTTAGTTATAGTAAATACAATTGACCTGGCCTCTTGAGACTAATACAGGTCGTTTCCTGATGAGATTACAGTAGTTGATACACATAATTTTTATTTTAACAGTTATAATTGGTCTGATGACTATTATAACCATCTCATACGGTATAATACCTGCCTGGGGTAATTGCGGGGTGCATCGAGTAGATCTGCGGTTACCACAGCCGGTCCCAAGCCCGGATAAAATTTGAAGGTTGATTGGCAAGGTTAGCAACCTACCAATCGTAAAAACTAATACTGCTCAAAGAAACAATGTGAAGTCTCGGAAATATATTATAACATAATTAATTATAAATTAATGTACAATATACTTTAATAAATACGTACACCGATAATCGTCATTTCCTAATTATTACATTGACAGTACATGTCAATGATATTACATATCGACATATGTTTCACTTATTGTTTTGATTTAATTGTTTGCAAATGAATCATGGACGTTTGTGCGAAGATGTAATGAAACAACTACACTCTGGGCCAAAATTAACCGGCCACCTTAAAAATAGGTCATTTTTGATGTTATGATGTTATAATATCTCCTAAACCTGTTGTCCGATTAAGTGATTTTTTTAATATGTTATAGCCTTATTCCTTGACAATATCGTTATGGTAATATTGTTGCTAAACAGATAAATTTTCATTGTATACCGGGTGTACAAATCAAACTGTGTTTTTTTCTTAAAGTTTGCATCACGCTGTGGAATATTCTAGCATTTGTAGAATACTGAAATTAAAACCTAACTATAGCCTCATGCTTTCTCAACATTTTGTTGTTTGATTGATTCGCTTATGTTGGATAATAAAAAAGGTAGGTGCTTTAACAACTAGACATGTTTTTTATCAATACAGGGTGTTTTTAAAAAATGTTGGCAAACTTAAAGTGGTAATTCTGCATAAAAAAAATAATAACAGTTTGCTTTATAAACTTATGTCCGCAAATGCTTCGTTTCCGAGATAGGGGGTGTTGAAATTTTTCTAACAAACTGACGTTTATTTATTATTTTAAAACCGGTTGAGACATGCACATGAAATTTGGTGGGTTTTAATACGAAGTTGTTGCACATTTTTGGCATACAATTAAGCATTTAATATTCACCATTGGCGCGCATACGGGTAATATGATGGCTCATATTACCCGCATGCGCGTCAATGGTGAATATTAAATTCTTAATTGTATGTCAAAAAATATGCAATAACTACGTCATAAAACCCACCAAATTGCATTTGCATATCTCAACCGGTTTTAAAGCAATAAATAAAGCGTCAGTTTGTCAGAAAATTTCAACACCCCCTATCTCGGAAACGAAACATTTGCGGACAAACGCTTATCAAGCAAACTTTGATTATTTTTTCATGCAGAATTACCTCTTAAACTTTGCCAAAATTTTTTAAAAACTGTTGATAAAAAACATGTCTAGTTGTTAAAGCACCTAACTTTTTTATTATCCAACATAAGCGAATCAATTAAACAACAAAATGTTGAGAAAGCATGAGGCTATAGTTAGGTTTTAATTTCAGTATACTACAAATGCTAGAATATTCCACAGGGTGATGCAAACTTTAAGAAAAAAACACAGTTTGATTTGTACACCCGGTATACAATGAAAATTTACCTGTTTAGCAACAATATTACCATAACGATATAGTCAAGGAATAAGGCTATAACATATTAACAAAATCACTTAAATCGGACAACAGGTTTAGGATATATAAGATATCAAAAATTACCCATTTTTATGGTGGCCGGTTAATTTTGGTCGAGAGTGTATATTAATGGAGGGATTATAAAGTGATTAATGGAATTTATCATTCATATCCCAAAGATTTTTGCCCTGAAACAGTTCCACATATACAAAGTACATATATTTTTTTTATTTTTAAGGTATTCCGATGTATTTATTACCTTGATCACAGCTTTGTTGAAGAAAATTCAGTTCACATACAATTCTTCACAGTTAAATCTTATAAATGACATAGATACAGATGAAGATGTAAGTAGTAATTAAGATATATACGTATTTATTTTTAAAAGCGGATTTTGTTTTTCAGAATGAAACCGAGTGGCAGATTTTCCTAAAAACGACAATAGAAATAATAGCCATAATAGCTGAATACGCACCAGCGGAGACATTTGGACTTGTGGTGAGTAAATATAATTTAACTTATAAAGGAAAAATTGGCAAACTACTTCGAAGTTTTGGTCATTATTAGTTATGTTCTGCCTAACTTTTGGTCTTGGATTTTTGGTTACTAGCATGTATTTCGTCTTCTCTTCATTTATTCCTCCTCGAGTTGTGAAAAAACTTCTCTCATGTCTCTTGTAGAATGAGTGACTCCATCTAGATCATCAGCAAAGGCCAACAGTAGTTTTGATCCTCAATTCGCAAATCCCTCTGTCAGCTCAGATGATATTTTACTTATTGCGTATTTTAAGGCCAAATTGAATAGCAATGGTGATAAGGGATCTCCTTGTCTAAATCCTGATGTTATACTAAATGGAATCGATGTTTTGTTTTCTATCTTTACCTGTGCATATGAGTCTGTCACGCACATTTGAGTCATCTTCACAAATTTTGTTTACAAAATTTCTAGCATTTCTAGCAAATCTATGAAAATTTGGTTTACATCTCGGTTGAATTCTTCTCAGTTTCTTTCTAATATTTCTATCCATCTATATAAGGAGTTTTACAGCTGTCGCCGCCTTCCTTCTTTCAACCAACGTTTCTGTTCTGCCATTCTCCGTCTCTAAGGTCTCGTCTTTCCATGGCCTCGTCCACTTCATTCCTCCATGATCTTCAGGCTCTACCTTTTCTTTTCTTTCCTATTGGGCTCCAATCAGAAATCTTTGATATCCACCTTGTACTATCTGGTCTTCTTACATGTCCATACCAAATTAAATGTTTTTCTTCGATGTAGCTAAAGATGTCTTGTTCTACTGCCATTCTTCGTTTTATCTCTTCATTTCTAATGCAATCTATTTTTGTCACTCTACAGCTTCTTCTCATGAACTCCTAATATTTGTCGCTATTGTTGACTTCCAGCACGAGAGCTGCTTTGGTAGTCGCCTAGAATATCTTCCGAATAAAAAGTGAGCATCCTTAGCAAGATAATTGATAAAACTAAAAATATATGCTGTGCTAATAAGCGACATGCCTCTATTATATAGTTTCGAAATTGTTCTTTATCTCATTTCTTATGTATGGGTTATATAACGCTTCCATTTCATTCCTAGGCATTTTCTGTTGCCATACTCTCAGAATAATGTCATACAATTTTTGATGTAAAATCGAATCCATTTTTTTTTTATCAATTCTGCATTACTATAATTTCCTGGCGCTTTGTGATCTTTAAGAGATGCTATCGCATTCTTAACTTCTTGAAATGTTGGTGCTGGTATTTTCGGTAGGACGATTTCTGTGGCTTGGTAGAACGACTTCTGTTTTCCTTTATATCGATACGTTAAAAACTAATTTAAAACTAAAAAATAACTTCATATAATTTTGGTGTGTTTACAGTTGTCTCCATGGAAAATATCACACGACATATTCCGTAGTTTGGAACAGAACTTAGATTATCAAAACCCTTCGTTAAAATTACAAATATCTGAAACTGAGAGACTGTGCTACGTTTTTAAGGATTTTTCATCACTCACACAAACACTCACTAGGTAAGTAGAATAATAATAATACCCGTATGCACGCCAATGATGAATATAATAGACTTAATTGTATGTCAAAAAATGCGCAATAACCAAATTTCATTTACATATCTCAACCGGTTTTAGAGCAATAAATAAATTGTCAGTTTGTAAAAAAAAATTCAACATCTCATATCTCGAAAACGAGGCATTTGCGGACATATTATGTTTATAAAGCAAACAGTCATTATTATTTCATGCAGAATTACCCCTTAAAGTTTGTCGCACTTATTTAGAAACACCCTGTACTGATTAAGAACATGGCTAGTTGTTAAAGTTCTTAACTTTTTTATTATCCAAAATAAGCGAATCAATCAAAAAACAGAATGTTAAGAAAACCTGAGGCTATAGTTGGGTTTTAATTTTAGTATTTTATAAATGCTAGAATATTCCACAGGGTGTTGCGAACTGTGAGAAAAAAACACAGTTTGATTAGTCCACCCGGCATACAATGAAAATTTACCTATTTAGCAACAACATTATTACTACGATATTGTGAAAGAATAAGGTTATAACATATTAAAAGAATCACTTAAATCGGACTGCAGGTTTAGGAAATTCGAGACATCAAAAATGACCAATTTTATGGGCCGCACGTTTTCTCTGACGAGCAGTGTATACAGGGTGTTTCATTAATAATTGTCCATATAGTAACTGGAGAAACCTTAGCACAAAATACGAAGATTTAACCTAAAACACTTAAATAAAATTTGTTTCTTTACTGAGTTACAGGGTGTTGTATCTAAGAGTTTAAATACTATTTTTGCTCAGCATTTTAAAACTATTTGACGTATCGTTTCCATACTTGGCAGAAGGTGTGAATACTAGACACCCTACGAAATTATGATAAGCAAACGTTTCTAGCTACTACCAGAGGCGCACGACAGGGGATGATGAATGGTTGATCCTTCTCAAATTCTACACCACTGGAGGAATTACTATTTTAGCACTATTTTTAGATTTTCCAATACTTTCTACGTAAATAATATACTCTTCATTGGTAACGATAAAGTCATTAGTTTTCGAGATATTTGAAGTTGAATATAAAACGGGCCCAGTTATTTTGATTAATTTATGATATGATTCATATGATTAAAATTTAAAAATTATTTGTACCCAGTACTTTAAAACTATTTAGCGTATCCTTATCATACTTGGCAGAAAGTGTAGGTACTTTACACCCTACTAAATTAAGATAAATAAACGTTTCTAGCTACTACCAGAGGCGTACGACAGGGGACAGTGTCTGGTTGACCCTTCCCAAATTCTACGCCACTGACGAAATTGCTATCTTAGTGTAATTTTTTGATTTTCCAATACTTTTTATGTAAATAATATACTCTTTACTCGAAAGGATAAAATGATTAGTTTTCGAGATATTTGAAAATAAAAATGAAGTGACACAACACATTAATCAAAATAACCGTGTCGTTTGATTTTTAACTTCAAATATCTCGAAAACTAATGACTTTCCCGTTACGAATGAAGAGTATATTATTTTCATAGAAAGTACTGGAGAATCCAAAAATTGAACTAAAATAGCAATTTCGTCAGTGGCGTAGAATTTGGAAAGGGTCAACCTTTCACTTTCCCCCGTCGTACGCCTCTGGCAATAGACACAAACGTTTGTTTGACATAATTTAGTAGTTTGTACAATACGTATACTTCCTGCCAAGTATGAAAAGGATATATAAAACAGTTTTAAAATGCTGAGCAAAAATAATTTTTAAATTTTAAGATAAAACACCCTGTATCTCAGTAAGGAACCACATTTTATTTAAGTGTTTTAGGTTAAATCTTCGTATTTTGTGCTAATGTTTCTCCAGTTACTATATGGACAATTATTAATGAAACCTTGTATAAGGTGATAACATCGTAGCTCAGGCATATTACCCAAAGAATGGATAACGTCGATCTTTATTTGTCTCCCTAAAAAGAAAAATGCAGGAGAATGCGGCGACTACCGCACCCTTAGCTTGATGTAAAGTTTGTTTAGCAGTAAATGGTTGACTTCAATGGTCAATACTTGTACTGGTACTTCAATAGTATAAAAGGCACGGTTTCAGTTAAATTTAAATATGTTTGAATGTTTGTTTTTCTATAATCTTAGCAATTAAAATTTTAATGTATTTTAAAACTCGTTTGAAAACATTAATTTCGGGTATATAAGGCAAAGCAATATATTTTACATTTGTTTTTTTTTGTTTTTGTCGTCGTAATTATTGTAAATTTTGTGAATCCTTTGCTTTATTATAGGAGTACCGTCTAGTCAGTGTTAATTGTCAAAAGACCAACTCTGTCTACCTGGTTTGCTTATCGCTCCGGACCGGTCTTAACAATGGGCGAAGCCAGATAAATTTAATAATATTTACGACCGCACTAATTGAAGTCAACCATTTACTGCTAAACAAACTTTACCATGTGCTAATGAAAGTCATCCATAACCGAATATATTATCATAAACTGGACATATACATTAATGTTACTCAGTTTGGGTTTCGCAAAGGCCTAGGAATGCGTGAAGCTTTTTTTCACTTAATATACTAATACAAAGGTGCCTGGATGCCAATCATGATATATATGCGTGTTTTATTGACCATAATAAAGCATTCGATAAAGTAGGACATAAACAATTATTGCATGTCCTGAAATAAGGAAGATAGACTACATTGACCTCAGGATTATATCGAATTTTTACTATAAGCAACGAGCAAAAGTACTTATTAACGAACAGTTGTCAGAGGAAATTGAAATCAGACGTGGGGTAAGACAGGGATACGTATTGTCGCCAATTTTTTTAATGCCTGTGGCCTAATGGCAATGTCGGATGTCAGGTCTTGAAAAAAGCTCTTGAGGGTGAACCAGCTAGAATAAAGGTAAATGGAGTTCCCATTAACAACATTAGAGATGCTGATGACACTATCATCGTAGCCGAAAATATTGAGGATCTTCAGAGGCTGGTGACCAGAATAGCGGAGTTTAGACAAGAATACGGTCTAGCATTCGCATTGCACGTAGAAGAATTAAAGCAAGTGAATTGATAAATTCTGCAGTTACAAGGAAACCTTGTTTGACTGAGGATCACAAGAAGAAACGAGTTGCATTTTGTAATAAATTCATAAACCGTGAAAACAATTATTGATCTAACGTTGCATTTTCCAATAAAAAGGTGTTTCAATCATATAGCAATGGTCGAAGAAGAGTTTATAGGTCGAAACATCATAGGTTTGATGAACGGTATATTCATCATTTGAGAAATAGTGGAGGATCCTCGGTCAACGTATGAGGATTGATAAATGCTGAAGACTCGGGCGTTTGTTCTCATATAGAAGAAAAATAGCAGGATTATCTTACAAATACATTCTTGAGAATCTAATGTTGCTATCGGTGATACTAAGATTACCCAATGACAACTTCGCCTTCGGACAAAATGATAATAAATTATTGATCTGTTATTTTTTATTGTAACTTTCATCTTACGTGTTTGTTTTAGATTATCATCAATTTACATCGACCATACTAGCGATGGTAGTCAATCACCCATTCCAGTCATGAATAGCGTTTTAGAAAAAATGTTGGAAAGTGCCTCTTTGGCTAATAAGGCCAAACTTTACGAACTAATATTAAGGGAGAGCGATTCAAGGTTAATCACGAGCTTTATCGAAGTGTAAGTATACAAAATTTTGTACAATATCTATTAAACAAATCACGCCGTTAAGATAGAAAATATTATTCTCACTTCCCAGAATTTTTTGAAGTTATACTTCTTTACGGGCGTAATGACGGTGAAATTTTATATGGGAAAACCTAGCGACCGGGCGCATGCGCATTATAACTTTGTTCTGATTGGATGTTCAAATGACATGACAAAAATTATCCAATATGGCAGCTGTGGCACAGCTGTGGGACTGTGGTTTGGTTATAATGTATGCTTGTTGCGTTTTAAAATTTGTAGGAAGAGAAACAACAAACAAAAAGTTAGTTAATGGTTATACTGCCTTTTTAAATAGTTTTCATATTATATTTTTGGACTTATTTACATAGAAGAGATGATTGTTGCATGCCAATGTGAAAGCTCATCAAACTGTGACTAGTATGAGTGCCGCAGATCTCACTTATTCAAAGCTAAAGAATCTTTCACTGGTAAGTGTTTTATAAATAGTTGATCAAATTTTGTTATGATATTTGAACATAGCCACTTTGCACGACGCAAGTGATTGCGAAATTTATTAGTCGTTATACGGGCTCCGATACCTACCTTGAACCTACCAAAATACATAAGTAGTATGTAATACTTTTATTTACATAATTTGATTGCCATCAAAATTTCTATCAATATTCACCTAATATATTGTTTTCTTACTCTATGTTTTGTTGTATTTTTTCAATTCTAAATCATTTCAATTCAAAATCAAAATAATTTGATTTACATAAGTTAAAAATGTCAAAAGGTTAATCTGTTTAGTTAGACTATCTTCGCACAAATGACAAGCTGTCTCTGTGGCGAAGTTTTAATGCGAGTGAATTCCAATACAACGCAAATACCAGCCGCGTGGTAAGTTGGTTCGAATCCCAATAGAAACTTTTATTTTTTTATTTTTTTTTATACATTTTATGATTGTAAGTATATTTATTATATAATTTTATTTTCAGAAAATACGTATTTAGTTAAAAAATTTTCCGACAATTAATGTTCAGAAATCATTTGTGGCATTTTTAATGTGTTTGTGTGTGTTTTATTTTTTTATTATTTTAATTTTTGGCACTGTTTTAATAAAAATGTTTGAGAAGTAGTAAGTATAAATTAATTTAATATTTAAATAAAATATAAATAAAAAGTATATTAATTTCGTTTATAATCATATAATCATATAATAGAAGTATAACTTCTTACGTGCGTACAAAGTACACACACATTCTTTTTTACGTTTCATTCAGCGCAATTTTAGCTCATCGCCCTTCTCCTTTCTCCCTTATCAGCAAAAACGTAATTTTTCGTTTTTATTTTTTTTTTGTCGATGGGTTGTAATCAATTTAAAAAAGTCCCAAAAAAGAGATGGTTGCAGGTCTAATTTTTCTATTTTGTGTATTTTATCAAAAACTATAGTTCTGATTTTTTTTACATTTTTCCGTAAGGTGCGCCACCTTCAAACCGCCAGAAAAACTGGCTGTTTAGGGTTTTTGGGGATTTTCCCCATTTTGTAGACTTAAAAATAGATCAAATCAAAGATTTTTATGTTATACATAGTTTCAAGTAATTGAATCCTAGAAGATTAAAAAATTGTGCGAAACACCCTTAAAGCCCCCCAAAAAACATGTTTTTTCGAGCTTTCTAAGCGTTTTTCGAGTTTTTGCGGAATTTATCATATTTTTGAGATGAATACAACCTGAATCAGTGCGTCTCCAATACATATTAAAAAAATTGAATTTTTTTAGATGGTTACAGGTCTAATTGTTTTATTTTGTATATTTTATAAAAAAAATATATTTCTGACTTTCTCCACATTTTTCCGTAAGCCCACCTTCAAAAACCCACCGAAAAACTGGCTTTTTGGGCAATTTTCCCAAAAATTTGTGAAAAGCCGTTAAACCCCTTAAAAACCACGTTTTTTCAAGCTTATTAAGGGTTCTTTGCGAATTTTTTGGAGATCAATACAATCTTAATCAGTGCGTCTCCAATTAATGTTCAAAAAATATATGAAAAGGAATATGTTTAGGCCTCAAAGAAGAAATACAACCATAGTTTTCCAAAAAAAAGATGTTTTTAAGGGTTCTTCGGGGATTTTTACTGAATTTACCCAACTTTTTTTACATTTCTACATCATTAAACAGCATGTATTTTCAAAAAAATTATAAAATTACGTGAGAAGATGTATTTTCCATATTCAGAGAGAAATTTCTTGAAACATATGAAAAACCCGGGTTTCAAGTGTTTTTGGCGGTTTTTGCTAGCTTTTTCTGATTTTTTTGCCGTTATACGCCATTAAATCTCAGGTTTCAAAGTATGTTCCAGCAATAATCCGCATCTTATGCAAAAAACCCAGTTTTCAAATGTTTTTGGAAGTTTTTCAAGATTTTTAGGGGTTTAAGCTGTTTCGCCCAATTTTTGAATGTCCTAAAAGGCCCAGTTACTTCAATTTATATACACTCACCGGCACAAAATTCCGTCACTCAAAATTTTTTATTAAATAGGACAATCTATAACTTTATTATTTGTACTCCGATTTTCAAGATTCTTGCATCAGTTTGTAGGTACATGTATTGATGTCGTTTTTTATTATTGCGGTAACAAAAATTTTTTGCTTAGATGGCATTATACGGGGGTGAATAGAAGCGTTGTATTTTCTCCTAACTTTAAAAAATTCTGTGGACATTCTGCTGATTTTGTTATATGTATACTCCTTTGGTATTATCCTAGAAATATTCCTAAGATTTTGCTTTTTGAATTATCCCAATATCTCTTTTCTTGTAAGAGCTGTAAATAAAAACACTACTTTGAAGGTTTTTTTAATTAACAATATCAAACTCACTAAAATTAACAAAACAAAATTAACAAAAAAGCAAAACAATTCAGTAGCGGGTATGTCCACCTCTTGCAGCAACGACTGCTCGCAATCTGTTTGACATCGAATAAAGATGTGTTATCCTTGCCTCGGGAATAGCCCGATATTCCTCTACCAGGGCCATAACTGTACCAAATTTTCTGGAGGCCTAGGATGACGGCGAATAGCTTTTTTAATTCATCCCATAAATACTCAATAGGATTGAGATCTGGGCTGCATGCGGGCCATTCTAATCTTATCAATCCAACCTCTATTTTATGAGTCAATCAGTGTTTTTATTTTCAATAAAATGGTACAGCTCTTACAAGAAAAGAGATATTCGGATAATTCAAAAAACAAAATTTTAGTGATGCCTCCGGGATAATATGACAGGACTATGAAACAAAACCAGCAATTCCATTTTTCCACAGAATGTTTTAAAATTAGGAGGAATACAACACTTCCATTCACCCCTGTATAATGCAATGTGAACGAAATTTTTGTGTTACGGGAATAATAGCAAACGATATCAATACACGTACCTACAAACTGATGCAAGAATCTTGAAAATCGGAGTACAAATAATAAAGTTATAAATTATCAAACTTAATCAAAATTTTGGGTGGCGGAATTTTGTGCCTGTGAGTGTATAACCTATAAAAAAAACATAAAAACACAAAAATATGAAATGAGTATAGAATGGGGAAAATCTCCAAAAGCCCCCAAAAACAGTTTTTTTGGTTTGTGATACACCTTACGGAAAAATCCGGAAAAAATTATAAATAATTTTTTTGATAAAATACAAAAAATAAAAAATATAGTGCGAATTTTTTGAAATATTTAAATTGACTGCAAACTACCAGCAAACAATTGGGCTGAGCCTTATTTTTTAATCACATAAAACGTAAAAAAGTAAAAAATTAAATTCTGGGAGTGAGTGCCCATCTTAACGGAGGTAATTTGCCCCTTTATTGGTATTAAACAGAAAAATAAATGAAACTCGACTAAGTGTATTAACGACTATTGATCGAAGAAGTTTTTTGGTTGTCATTCCTCCATTTTCAATATATTTCATTTCTTTTTCAGGCATAGCCAACTTCTTTCTTCGGTCAAAACTCTTCTCACCTGGACTACTCAGAAAAACACCCTAAACAACCACACCATAAAGATGATACTGGATTTAACACTTCCTGTCCTAAGAGGAAACTACAATACAGTACCGTCTAAAATTCGCCACGCGGCTGCGCACCTGCTACTGTCCTTCACTGATCTAGTCTTTGCTCCAACTCTCATTGTGATCCCTGCCATGGTGCAGTTTATACACATCGCTCCGAATTTGAAGTTTTCCGATAAACATACGAACTGCATAGTAAATAACGCCGTAGCTAATCTTCTGCTTAAACCTTGGGGAGATCTGAGACAGGAAGACGCGGTGCAGAGGAATCTCTTCATTGGAACGTTTTTTGAAAGTCTGACAAAAGATTTTAGGTAAGTAATTGTGTTAGTTCTTTTGATAACAAGAAATAGTCACTAGGGGCCAAACCTAGAGGATAAGGCGGATGAGGGAGCAATTCGTCGCCTAATGCGTAGGTTTTTGCCATGGAAACTGCACATGTGTGCAGCCTTGCATTGCCCTGGCGGAGAAGAACTTTTTTCTTGGCCAAATGCGGTCGTTTTTTAAATTCCTTATTAAATAGAACCAATAAGTTGATACAATATTCTACCAGTTGCCACACACCTGCCTCTTGGCAGTTTGAACATCGAATTTAAGCGAAAAGCAATGTTTATTTGTCGTATAAATATTTTTTTCCGTTTTCTGACAGTAGTAAAATGTATTTTGAATTAAATTAATTACATATATTCTTCTTTTCATTAATAAAAACAATGACAGCTTTCAAGAAATACGAATCAGAATCGAACAGGCCAGAAGCACATTTACAAGAATGAAGTGGCTTCTCTGTTGTCTTAGCCTAAAGTTAAAAATACGACTGCTGACGTGCTGCGCTAATCCGTATTATATTACGAGAGGGAAGCATGGACACTGAAGAAAATTGACGTGATGGAGGCATTCAAGATGTTGATGTACCGAAGAATGCTGAAGATCTCATGGGTAGATAGAATAACCAACGTAGAGGCAATGAGATGTATGCATAAGGACAGAGAAGTACTTTTAACAATTAAGAGAAGAAAACAGAAATATGGGACATGTGATGAGAGGATATAAATATCTAATAATCCAGGTCATTATGCAAGGAAAAATCCAGGGAAAAAGATCCATATGAAGGAGACGCAATTCATGGCTGAAGAGTCTTAGGAAATGGTTTGGATGTACATAATAACAACGAATTATTTAGAGCCGCCAAAGAAGAAAATAAAAAAAAAAACAATAAATGGTTTGTTTTTTATTATCTTTAAATGTTTCCATATTTATAAATTTAATAAACAGTTTTGTTTACTTTTTATTTTTATTAATATACGGGATTACTCCAATTACAATGTTAACATATTATTGGGACCGTGCAAGTTCGGCAAAGCGACCTCTATTTCTACGCTCTGTACTTTTATTCGCACTTTTAATTATATTGGCCAATTATATTAGTCCTGGTTGCTGGATAATTGTCAAGACCATGGTCCAAAAAAATAATAAGAAGAAAAAATAAGATGCAGGTTATGTTTAGCAAACGTAAACAATTGTATGTAGTAAATAAAATCAGTTATTAAAATGCAGTACTGCAAGCAAAATACAATTAATTAAATTTACCTTTATATAATAATTGCATATCATATCAATATTGTGGAGCAATATATAATTTTTCTGCGTCAATGACAGAAGGTATGAAATATACGTCAATTTGACAATTTCAATTGACAATATGAATTATTTAAGATAGATGCAATATTTCTCCGCGACTCGCGCACGGTCGTTTCTCGTTTCCCTTTCCAAGTACTTGCACACCGCGAATAGTCGAAAAATCAAATCTACCAATATTTCTAATAATCCACCTTGTAATAAAGTACTAGTTTAATGCCACAAGCTTTTCATCTGTAGCTAAGTACGATCCTGGCATATGTCAGATTCGTCAATAATTACATTATATAGTCCTTTTCATGACCATTTTTCAGTGCGTAACAGTTTTTCGATTTCTCTCTTACGCATTAAATTGTATGTGACAGAAAAAAAGGCACGTCGGTGATTACTTTGGTAATTATTCTAGTTTGGTGTATATTCTAGTTGTCGATAGATGGCGCCATAATCAAAAAAGAATTATTTAATAAATAAAATAATAATATTATCAGTATAATCTGTACAATCTATAAGACTATACATATCAAAGAAAATACCATTTTATAAATGCAAGACACAATTGATTTGTTTTTAATCCAAATTGAAAATAAAATTTGACAACTGTCAGATTTAACTAAAATGTTATGTTAGAATAAATGTCTAAATGTGTATTATCACGGACTTACCTTTTTTTCTATAATTTGTGACGCACTGAAAAATGGTCATGAAAAGGAGAATATGTATATTATTATCGACACATCCAATACATTATATGACGTCATAATTAATGACGCACTGAAAAAAGCCTCTGAGAAGCACCATATATATTATTAAAATTTATCGAAAACTATCGTTTTGAAAAATAATACACGACTATTACTTCAATAATTCTATTGGGCATTATATATTATATTGTATTATAGTACTTATTACGCTACAGTTGTATGTTGTTCTGAAGCTATTTTCTTGTGGCATTTTTACAATTTTAACTATTTAGAATGGGAAATAAGCCACAATATTATTAAAAAATGATTTTTATTAACGTTTCGACGCCCAAATCGGGTGCCGTTGTCAAAATACAAAATACTATTAATATAAACAAAAATGTTGTTGCTTAGTAAAAAAATTCTTCTAATAATTTATTTAATTTGACTCATTTATATCGGCAATTCAGATACATTATATAGTATTTATATAAATTATAATATAAACATCATACAGTATCTGAATTACCGATATAAATGAGTCAAATTAAATAAATTATTAGAAGAATTTTTTTACTAAGCAACAACATTTTTGTTTATATTAATAGTATTTTGTATTTTGACAACGGCACCCGATTTGGGCGTCGAAACGTTAATAAAAATCATTTTTAATAATATTGTGGCTTATTTCCCATTCTAAATAGTTAAAAAAATAATACAGTTGTATGTGTCATTTGTAAATTTTATAATTACATTTCTTTGAATAACTTTTAGGGAGTTGACGTTGGACACACGAGAAGATCGAATGCAAAACGTCGTCGAATCAGTACTACCCTCTTTATCTGTGATAGTCGAAAGCTGCAGACATTTCCCCATAGCTTCTAAGAAACTTCTCACCGCCTCCATAAAACCGACAATACAACACGGGCTGTTCCTGTTCCCATCTCTAGTCAGGTATAAGGAAGTCAGCAATCATGTACTTACGTTCTTTCTAAACGTAATGGGGGTACTGCAACAACAATTGGGGGTCGATGAGACCAAAAACGCTGTGCAGGTCTTCATGCAAGTAAGTAATCAGATAATACTATAATAATTTAACCCTTAAGAAGGGGTATGATTTGAAATTTTCGATTTTTTTAATATTGTAAATGAAAGTGTTGTCAGCTTAACTAACTTAGGTGGGATCCCAAAGTCTATCATTGCATTATATTAATGCAGTTCTTTTAAGAATGTCATATGCTGCTTTGAAGTCAACGAAAATATGGTGGGTATCTATGTTATATTCTAGTGAATTTTCTAGAATCTGCCTATGTGCTTAAATTTGATATATAGTTGACTTTCCAGCAGTAAATCCGCATTGATATTGACCAACAATATCCTTTATAAAATGTTTAAGTCTTTCAAACAATACAAGATTTTATACGAAAATGCTAACAGAGCTATCGTTTTTATTATCACTTGATTTCTGTACTAAAATATTTTTTACGCTCTTCCTTTTATATTTTACAGGTTACAATGAACGAACGGCAGCCGAGCTCCCTTTGCGGCTTAGATAAGTTGTTACAAATTTTGCAACTAGTCGTAGAATCACCAGGAAACGGTTACAAAACGTTTCTACCCGGCATTCTTCAATTGTGCATGGAAAATATTTATCCTTTGATAGTTTCGCAAGGTGGTAACTCTCCTGACGTTTTTGTAGCGTTACTTACATTGTTGTACAGGTAAGTTTACTATTTAAAATAAGTGTTCAACTATAGATAGGTAGGTATATTCCATAGGGCTTTTCATCGATTGTCATTTGTTTCGAGCTTCTGTCATGTGTCACAAAATATTAATATATTTACGTCATACGTCTTTCTTCTTCTTCAGGTGTCGTCCTCGTTCCGAAGTTTATTTATTTATTTATATACGGGATTACCCCCATTACAACACATACAGTATAAAATCAATCTCTGTAATATCTACTAAACTAGAGTAAAATAAATCTTAATTACATACTTATTAAACAAAAACGAAATATTAATAGTTATCCATTAACATATTACATCTATTATACAAATCAGTTCAAATAAACAGAAAGTACCTGTCAAGCTCTTTTAATCCGATTCTTAAAACCAGCCAAGGAGACACCAAACATTTCCAAGTTATTCTCGTTTATAATTTTTAGTGTTCGCTCAATGGGCAAGTTTGGCTATCATCAAGGCTATGCGTATTTTTGATACCGTAGATCTAAATAATTGGCAGCTGCTGCACCAATCTCTTAAATTCTTCAACCATGAATGTTTTCTTCTGCCAATGGATCTTTTACGTATTATTTTTCCCTGAATAATTAATTGTACAATATCCACGTCTTTGCTTTGTATCAATGGTATATACCTATAACGTATGACGTAGATATATTAATATTATGTGACACATGACAGAAGCTCAAAATAAATGACTGTGAATGAAAAGTCCTATTGAAAGGTTATATTTTAGGCCTTAACGTGCATTTTTCAGAGTACGCAATTTTTGTGATGTGTTAAGGGGGGTAGTAAGTATAAGCTTAAGTTAAATTTGGTGGGGTCGCCACCCTTTCCCCCGGCCGCCATCTTGGAAAAGGGGTGCAAAAAGTTTTCGTGTCGCATCTCGTAAATAGGACATCATTTTTAGAAATCTCGACATTATTTGTAGAAAATCCACAAGAAAAAAAATCCTGTAGTCGTTTTAGTGCAGTCACTCGCGGTAAAATATTGCTAAACCTCCATATTTTAAACAACTGCTTAGATTTACATTAAATCTGGCGTATATAGCTAAAATACCAAAGAAAAAGTGTCATTGTCCCGATGTGTGCTTTTGCCCGGGGGGTGAATTTCTCCCCTTCTCGTGGTTGAAAAAATATACATTCAAAATAAGTCCGGAATTGGATAAACTGACAGTTCTAAGCAGCTTTTGTTTTATAGAGTTTTTTCACTAGGTCAATACTTTGCTTGTTATTTGCGAGTGAATATTGTGTTCATTTTTCAAGAAAAAAAACGCGTTTTAAACTGTTTTTCTCAAATATCTCAAAAAGTAAGTATTTTATAGAAAAAAAAAATATTCTTATCAAAAATATAGGATATAAAAGAAGTGAAAAAAAAACGGTGTATATATGAAGTCTGTAGGCCCAGTAGAAGCAAAGTTGTAGCTAATGAAAAGTAGGTTCTTATTCATCAAATTCCAAATCGAATATTTCAACATGAAATAACCAAAAAATAAAGCACCTTTCGGGGAAAACGCATTACAACTATTTTAAATTACATATTAAAAAAAAATAATTTTGTTTTTTAAGTTGCGTTCAAAATTAGGTAAGTTACGCTCAAAATAGTGTTGGTCCCTTTTATTTTTTGGTAAAAAAAATCGTGAAAATCACCCCCTATAACTAGCATCCCAAATCAAATTGCAAAAATAAGCACTTTGAACCGATGAAACTTACAAGTTATACAAACAATACATAATTTAAGTAACTTGTGAAGCGTTAATGATTAATTTCATTTTGGATGCTACTGACGGAGTGATTTGTACGATTTTTTTTTTTTTCATAAAAAAAGGGGCTAACTTTATTTTGGGCGTAATTTACTTTTGATACTAAAAACTTTTTTTTTAACAAAAATAAAGGTTTTTAACACTTTAAAAACATTGTGATTAGCTTTCCCCGAAAAGTGCTTCATTTTTTTATTATTTCACGTTGAAATATTCGATTTGAAATTTCACGAGTAAGAACCACTTTTTATTCGCTACAACTCTGCTTCAACTCGGTCTACAGACTTCATATATACAAAACACATTTTTTCACTTTTTTATAAGCTATATTTTTGCTGAGAGTAGTTTTTTCGTATACAATATCATAAGAAAGAAAATTTTGCCGGCAATATTTTCGAATTAAATTTTGACAGTTAAATCACGAGACGTCAGTC
This sequence comes from Diabrotica virgifera virgifera, assembly GCF_917563875.1. Lineage (NCBI taxonomy): Eukaryota > Metazoa > Arthropoda > Insecta > Coleoptera > Chrysomelidae > Diabrotica > Diabrotica virgifera. The sequence goes on along the minus strand of NC_065450.1, from coordinate 229,124,304 downwards.
GAGTGATTTTGTCAAAATTTCATAAGCGAAAAAGGCAACAAACTTGAATAAAACCAGAAGAAAATTTTGCCGGTAAATAATTTTCTCTCGGATGATATTCGACAAATATTCGACAATTATTCAATATTCACTCGCAAATAACTCGAAAAATATTGATTTGGTGAAAAAACTTTATAGAACAAAAGTTGCTTAGAAATAAAAAGTTTATCCAATACCGGACTTATCTTGAACGTGGCTTCAGGGCAAAATCACACATGGTCACTTTTTTTTGTTTGACGTGGTAGCAATGTGTAGTGTATGCCAAATTTCATGTGAATCCAAAAGGTTCTTTAAAATTAACAGCAAAACTCGTGAGTAAATGGGCTATTACATTTACAGTTTTGGCAACGGACGGTCTGATGGGGGCGACCGGTGCAACATTATACTAACCTCCCCTAGACATAAAAATATGAAATTTCTTCCTCTGAAAAATCGATGGATTGGTATGTTTCGAGATTGAATGCAATATGTGGTTTGTTTTTCTGTTTTAGTATATTACTTCACCGTTGGCAGTATTTCTATGTTTCACAAGTGAGATTAGGGTATTCCCCTGGCTGTAGTGACTCCGATCCGGGCGTCGAACATCCCCAAAAGCCAGAACAACTCCTCGCCGTACTGCAGGTGTTCGGACAAGCTCTTCTACAACAAGATATGAATATATTTAGGATAAGTCTAGCGGCACTCGAAGATCTCAACACCAAGTGGAAGTTATATCACAAAGTATGTAAAGTTGTTCCCCTAAGATTTTCTGCCTCAAAAAATAATTTGTGATTTTTTTAAAAATGTTTTTTCATTTTGCCAAATTCTCTTTCAGATACTGTTCAGGTATCACCTGCTCTCCGAATTTTTGACTGTTCTGTTTAACTGCCTGTTGGACAAATCTCAGTCATCACTATCTGACGACGTACAAATGGCGGTGTACAACATGGCGGCTGTGAATTTCACCGGATTCTATACGACATTCCTTAGGAAATTTGTGGAAAATTTGGAAGGTGTTTCCCATCAACAGCAAGAAGTATTACTGAGGAATTTTCAACATAATCACGATACAGTAAGGACTTCTATAATATATATTATGTTAGTCCATGTGGTGAGACCGCTCTCGTCTGAAAAAAATTTCTGATTCGGTTTCTTTGTGGATTCCTATTCAAAACTATCCCCTTTAAACAAATCTGAAGGGTGCCGGGCGGAATTTTTGGGCAGAAATTGTTTAAAAAATTCTTTTAAACAAATACAAAAGATCACCTTTTTTGTCCCGGAACATATATTTTAGGTTTTGTGGGTCATTCTAAAAAAGAAAGGTATCTTGTAAATTTTCTCAAAAATTGATAGTTTTCGAGTTATAGGCGATTTAATTACTGAAAAATGCGAAAATACGCATTTCCGAGGCCTAAAAACTCATATTTAAATTAGTATTTGTGAGGTTGGCAGAAACTTAAATTGAAGTTTAAACATTCAGCTTCAAGATTCTGAAGAGTGATTGCGTCTAACCTTAATTTAAACCGTTGTTTTTTAATTGTTAAATATGCATGTCCGTCCGGTTTTTTGCTGGTGCGGCGCGCTCTAATTCAAAAATCTCCAATTTTCCTCCGAAAAATATTTTTTCTAGATTCTTTGAGACATTCTAAATAAAATAAGTTTTTTAACATTTTTCTCAAAAGTTGACAGTTTTAAAGTTATAAGCGATTTAAAATCCAAAACTCTGTTTTTTGACATTTTTCGGATTTTAAATCGCTTATAACTTTAAAACTATTAACTTTTGAGAAAAATCTCAAAAACTTATTTTATTTAGAATGTCCCAACGAATCTAGAAAACATATTTTTCGGAGGAAAATAGATTTTTGAAATAGAGAGCGCCGCACCGCCAAAAAAATCGGATAAACACGCATATTTAACAATTAAAAAACAACGGTACCTATAATTTAAGGTTAGACGCAATCACTCTTCAGAATCTTGAAGCTGAATGTTAAATCTGCAATTTAAGTATCTGGCAACCTCAAAAATACTAATTTAAATATGAGTTTTTAAGCCTCGAAAATGCGTATTTTCGCATTTTTCAGATTTTAAATCGCCTATAACTCGAAAACTATCAATTTTTAAGAAAAATTACCAAGATACTTTTCTTGTTTAGAATGACCCCAAAACAATAAAAATATATGCTCCAGAGCAAAAAAACGTAATCTTTTGTATTTGTTTAAAAAATTGTTTAAGCAATTTCTGCCCAAAAATTCCGCCCCGCACTCTTCAGATTTGTTTAAAGGGGACATTTTTGAATAGGAATCAACAAAGAAACCGAATCAAAAATTTTTCCAGATGGGAGCGGTCTCACCACATGGACAATGTTAGATTTTACGTTATTTAGATCATAAACTAAACTAAAACGGAATTTGGTTTCTACAAACGGCTGTCCTTCACATTATGAATAAGCTATCAGATACTAATCAGATCTAACTTTTCCTGAACGTGTGTTTAGTACACAAGGTATGATAAAATAGCCCCCTCGGTTATCAGACAGCTCCCCTAGACTTTTATTTTTGAAGAGGCATGGAATCGAGCGAGCCACCAACTTAAAAATAATATAACTTAAAACTTGAGCAACTAAGACGAAGATAGTCGAACTTAAGAGAAATAACCAACACAGAATTGCGCCGTAGTACAATAGCCTGATCAGGGAACACAAAATTTTACGAAAACCTCCAAAAAAATAAAGGAAGGATGAAAATTTGGGAATAGGTAGTTGATATTGTCTATTATTATATAAGAAAAAGTTTACAATTCTACATCCCATCCATTTTACAAAAATTGGGAAATACGGGGTGAAAAATATTTTCTCGTGAGTGAAAAAATATACATTCAAAATAGGCCCGGAATTGGATAAAATGACTAATTCTAAGCAACTTTTGTTTATAGTTTTTTCACTAAGTTAACACTTTTCGAGTTATTTGCGAGTGAATATGTTCATTTTTAACAAAAAAAAAACATGGTTTTGGACGGTTTTTCGCAGATAACTCAAAAAGTAAGTATTCTAGCGAAAAAAAGATTCTAAGTGAAAATATAGCTTATAAAAAATTGAAAAAAATGGTGTACGCGTGAGGTCTGCAGACCCAGTAGAAGCAGAGCTGTAGCTAATGAAAAGTAGGTTCTTCTTCGTCAAATTCCAAATCGAATATTTCAATGTGAAATAACCAAAAAGCAGAGCACTTTTCGGCGAAAATTCATTATAACTTTTTTAAAGTGTTTAAAAAAAGGTTTATTTTTGTTTTTTAAAAAAACTTCTAACATTAAAAATAAGTGAGTTACGCTCAAAATATTGTTGGCCTCTTTTATTTTTTGGTACAGAAATCGCGAAAATCACCCCCTAATTAGCTTCCAAAATAAAATTTATCGTTACCGCTTCACAAGTTACTTTACTTATGTATTATTTATATTATCTATAAGTTTCATTGGTTCAAAGTGCTCATTTTTGAAAAAAATTGGGTTTAAAATAAAACATTTTTTTTTAATTTTGAAAGAAAAATGGAGTTGTTCATGGAATTAACTTAAAAATTATTAGTAATACCAAAAATCTTAAAGAGTAATAAAATGTACAGCTGGTTCCTAAAAAAACTGATACGACTCTTAGTAAGATTTGATCATTTTGAGCAGTGTATGATTGGTCTGACATTATATTATATTTATTATGACAGACAAATAATAAAATAAACAAACAAACAGCCATTTTTTGAGGTTGAAGTTATCTGACAAATTCTAAGATTTGGCAGTGACAGTAACAGTATGTAAATAATAATCATAAATTAAATATAATTAAACTCATATTCATTATATCACACCCATACCTCATCAATAGCTTTTTACAAGAACATAGTCAGCGATTTTGATATGGCTTAGAGCCAGACTACATCAAGATCGCCTATAAATCGTGCTGGTAATTGTCTTTTCGCGAGACCAAAAACAAAAAGAAGAAAGTACACTGCTCAATTTTCTACAAAATACGCATTAAGAGTCGTATCAATTTTTTTTGGAACCAGCTGTACGTCTTGCTTTTCTGCATATTTTTTCTTTTTTAGACAAAAATTGGTTATGCTATGGCTGCTCAAAATTTGCCTAAAACTCGTGATTAGTTACTCGTGCAAGCCATTTTAACTACAGCTTTTTCAAAAATAAGCACTTTGAACCGATGAAACTTACAATATAAATAATACATACGCAAAGTAACTTGTGAAGCGGTAACGATAAATTTTATTTTGGAAGCTAATTAGGGGGTGATTTTCGCGATTTCTGTACCAAAAAATAAAAGAGGCCAACAATATTTTGAGCGTAACTCACTTACTTTTAATGTTACAAGTTTTTTTAAAAAACAAAAATAAAACCTTTTTTTAAACACTTCAAAAAAGTTGAAATGAATTTTTCCCGAAAGTGCTCTGTTTTTAGGTTATCCCACATTAAAATATTCGATTTGGAATTTGATGAAGAAGAACCTACTTTTCATTAGCTACAACTCTGCTTCTACTGGTCTATTTTTTATAAGCTATGTTTTTGCTAGGAATATTTTTTTCGCTGAAATACTTACTTTTTGAGTTATCTCCGAAAAACCGTTTAAAAACATGTTTTTTTTCTAAAAGGGAAGTTCTCTAGGTTGGTTGTATACCATATAGTTAAAAAACTCTAACATGAAGTAAAACACTTACATAAACATATACGGGAAAAATTTAAGATATTCTAGTGAGCTGTTATATAACGAAAGTAAATTTTTAAATGTACGTAAATTATTCTGTTATAAAGCCCTTATACATATACATGAAAAAAAGATAATATTAAATTTTAACAGTCATGCCCACCAAACTAGATATATAAAACATAATACAATTCTACCAAAATGTAATAAATCCATCCTTCAAAGATATGTTGGTTACATAGGGCCCAAATTGTACAATTTGCTACCGGATAATTTAAAACAATTTAAAAATTATAAAAAACATAGATATGAATATGAAATTAAACAATGGATTGGGAACAAATCAACAAAATTCTGCGAAGAACTTATCAATGGACAATAATTGTAATAAATAAACTTAAATAAGAAATAAAAAATTATATCGAAAATAAAAATTGTATCTAAATAGATTTTTATTATCAACTGCGACATTTCTTGAATTATTGATGGCCACATTTATATCACAAATTATATTAAAATTATTATATTTTTATTTTTTCTTGATTAATGTTAGAGTTTTTAGTATTTTTATAAATTTTCGAAAACTGTATACATTTATACATTTGTTAAATATTTTTTGTGTTTGTTTATATTTGTAAATTAGTATATTATATTTTAAGTCTCACGCACAAGGGGTGCTACTTTTGTATGTATATTAGTAATATATATACAGGGTAGCTCAACTTCAGTGAGTTATTTATGTTTATTTAGGTAATACTCATTATGCTTTCTTTTTTTTTTTGTAAATCTTTATTGTTATTCCTAAATAAACATCATTATTATTATTACTTCTATGTAATTGGTATATTTATTAAAATTTAAAAAATCCCAATGGATTGAGTAAAATATGTCCAATTCAGAACGTTTTCAGACCTGTCGGTCCATCATCAGTGAATGTGCATACTTGCTAAATAGCGATTTACATTATTTAAACCATGTTCCCTTAGGTTATATCCTGTAACATTGGCGTTTAGCCTATTTAATATATTTTTTTAAATAATGTAAATCGAATTAAAAATTCCACCATTGTTTTGGTTCTGGGGCTATTTAGCAAGTATGCACATTCACTGATGATGGACCGATAGGTCTGAAAACGTTCTGAATTGGACATATTTTACTCAATCCATTGGGATTTTTTAAATTTTAATAAATATACCAATTACATAGAAGTGTTTTACTTCATGTTAGAGATGTTTTTTTCTGTTAAAAATGAACATGTTCACTTGCAAATAACTCGAAAAGTATTGACTTAGGGAAAAAACTCTATAGAACAAAAGTTGCTTAGAATTAGTCATTTTATCCAATTCCGGACTTATTTTGAATGTATATTTTTCACCTTCGAGAGAGGGGTATTCCCCTCTATTTTTGCAAAATGGAGGGGATGTAGAATTGTAAACTTTTTCTTATATAATAATGACAATTTCACCTACCTATTCCCAAATTTTCATCCTTCCTTTATTTTTTTGGGGTCAGATTGTTCTTTGATCGGGCTACAAAGGACGGCAGATGGACAAAACGTCTTCTCGAGTGAAGACCCAGACAGGATGGTAACCGGTCAATTGCTCGAATGCAATTGCTCGAAAATGAATTGCTCGACATGAAAATTGCTCGAAATACAAATTGCTCGAATAAAAAAGAAAATTATATATCTAAAATATTTATTCAAAATAATACAAAATATAGACATAAGAAAGATTCTTGAATTAGGACAAATTATGTATATGTCACATGTATAATAGTATATCAATTAAACTATTTTTGAACTTTTAAAATAATAAGAAAAATAACGGTTTTTTCGGAAAGATTAAAATCATTAAATACCCATTAACATGTTTACCAATTACCAATGTTACTTTATTGGGTATGTATTGGATTTTTGTGGATATTTTGTGGATTATTGTGAATAAATATTTTAGATATATACTTCTCTTTTTTATTTTATTTTATTTTATTCGAGCAATTTGTATTTCGAGCAATTTTCATGTCGAGCAATTGATTTTCGAGCAATTGCATTCGAGCAATTGACCTAGAACCAGACAGGATATGCCAAAAATGGATGCAAGTGGCTCAAGACAGGGATTTGTTATACAAATTGATATGTGATACAATAAATATTAATTGATTAATCCGTATCTTTTGTTTCAGGATATGCCCACATTTGTACATAACTTACAGAGCTTTGTAAACGAAGCCCGGCATTACAGAATGTGCAATATCGGTACCTCTTTGCGTAATTGTTAAACCACATTCGAAGAACATTAGATAAGGATTTTGTTTGAACGACTTACAGAATACTCTCTCTTTAGAAGTATTTATTTGATATTTTACATCATGAATGCCATTATATTTATTTCGAGTACTTGTGATATTAAGTTAGTGATTTTAATGTTGTTAAAGAACTACTTTGTATAGTTATCAGTTTTTTCACTTGTTTTTTATGGAAAATATGAACCAATTCGTTTTATGGTGTTGCTAAGACTCTAGCTTAGATGTTTCTACCGAGATGCCTTTTCAAACCTTATTATATTCGGGAAAGCTTTTAAGTGTTATTTAAATGAAACTTCTAACATCTTCTTTTTCGTTTATATAGGCAGTACTGCCTGTTTTTCTTCAACGGTGTCTTTTATTCTGTCCCTAAATTGATTCCATCGTTTTTCCTTGGGCGTCCTATAGTTCTTTTGCCTAACGGTGACTTATCCCTGGCTATTCTTACTATCCTTCTTCTTTTAGATAAAATATTATGAAAAAAAAATCCCACGAGGAAAAAATTCCTGTAGTTGGCTGTATACCATTCACTACAAAAAACCATAAAATCCTTTATAAAAGGTATATTTGTTAATCTCCCGATACAGGGCTACATCAAGAACATAACTAGTTTTTAATCGGTTGACCGATCATCATCAGTGTTTCTTGAATCAAACATGCTAACCACCAAAGTAAAAAATATTTGGATAACTTGCTACCATACAGCCATGATGTGAACAAGTCAAATTCGTGCTCAATGGTACTTAGAGCAGGAAACATTGAATATTTTAAACATCCTTGTTTAAATTCACATCATTTTTCTATGTTCCGATGACGGATTATTTGCAAAGGGTTTTTACCCATATATTTTTTACTTTGGTGGTTAGCATGTTGGATTCTGAGCAAACACTGATGATGATCGGTCAACCGATTGAAAACTAGTTATGTTCTTGATGTAGCCCTGTATACGCTGTGAGCTCGTACGTAGAGGGGATATTTACAAATTCCCGAGCGCCAGTAGTGACAAGTTTGTAAACGTTTACCGGACATTTGACATAAATGTCAAAGTGATTAATTTAAAAATAAAATTAAAAACATTAATTATAAAAAATATTAGTTGATCAAAGCTGTGGTATATATTTTTACCTTAAATATACTTACGTTTAAAATACTGAATTTAAGTTTTTTTAATGTTCCGTAATATGTATTTTCAATTAATCTTAGCGCCATCTACACGATAATTGTGAAAGTATCCGAAGTAAGAAATTCATATTTTATCAATAGAACGTCAAAATGATTAGCAAAATCTTAAAAAAATCGATTACAATTTAATTATTTTTTTGCGTTGTAAATATTAAGCGATAACAATTAAATAATAAATTTAAAAATTACCGGTGAAAGTTGAATTAGTAACCGCTCGGAGCGACACCAGCGAAGCTCAGAGCGTACAGGGATTTTAACAAATATACCTTTTATAAAGGATTTTAAAATATTAAGCTTTTACAAGTAAGAACGAGTCTTGGCAACTATCATACAACTTTTTAGTTTTAGTTAGTTTATAACGATCAGATGGACACGAGGTCATGAAGGCTGAACCAGAAGGATCAGGACGATATTATCCTTGGATGGAATAAGGAATGACCGAAGATGGAAAGGTCCAATCGTTTACATTGACGAAACAAAGGCCACGTTGCTCAGTCGGAAGAGATGTGGGCATGGTTCTTTGTGTTGGGCTTCTGTTACAATGAAAGGTGTTAAATGAATAAACAATGGTATGCGAATAGAGCTAATGAAACGAAGATAGACAAAAGGTAAATAGATAACATTAACTGATGGTTTGACACTTGGACTCTAAGAAAACGAAAATACTTAATACTCAAACGAAAATATAGGGCGCCAGGTATTTTGACCAAAAAATACTCAAAGGAACAATAATTAACGAAACATAACACAACAATAACAAATTAGCAAGAATGCTACGACAAAACAACATTGTTCTTAGTCTTGAGCTGTAAATAATAAATAAAAAACGACATCGTACACTTTAACAAAACATTTATTAAAATACTCAATGAAATCTCTTAATGCTCACATAATATATGCAAATAAAACGTAAAAACGTCAACCACAAAAACAAAAATTACACAATAATTATTTAAAAATGGTTAACAAATTGCATATACGTTGGTGTATTCACCAACACCGCAAAACTAACAAAATACGAGATGTACCTATAATGTAAGTGAACGAATATAACTCTTATTAACTCAAAAAAAATAAACTGAAGTTACTCAAAAAAATAAAAAATCCATACTCTAAATAAAAACTAGAAATTTTACCGTTCACTTACAACAAAAAAAAGAAAGAGCTCTTTGTTTATATTTATACCTATCTAACAATACTTAATAACACTCTAATAATACTCAGAAAAATATCTACATAATGTAAATGTTTATAGTTTAAATGATCACCTATTTAAAAATAAAAAGATAATCATCAACTTCATACTAAAAGTATGACCTACTTTTCAGAATGTCACTATCACAAACTGGGCGAAAACTTTAGGTCATTGAACTTATTTCACGAAAGAACACACAATTGTCCTTGCCCTGGACATAACAAAGGCGTCTCTACTAATTTCTTCAATAAGTAAAAGATGAGTGACTTACTTAAAACATCTGTTAGAGGGTAGGATGGCCCTTTGTAAGCCGGCAGGCTCTCAAGGTGTGGAAGATGGCCATGAAGAAATTCAACTTTACGACACACTCGAAAGAATAATAGTATTTAACAGTGTTCATAAAATAGCAGCTGGACAACATAATGCATAGGTGGAAGGTGGAAGGTGAAAGGTGGACCCTGCCTAATCGGCGGGGCCCACAATACACGAACAAACTTGATCTCACATAATGACTATATTAACTCAACTCACAAATGATGCAGAATTTTGAGAATTTGTGGTTTTTATGAACCTTTGGCGTCCTTTGTTTGTGGTGGGGTTTTAACCAATCAAAATTATGGGAAACTGTGAGAGATATTCAAGAACAGATTTCCTTACCACTCGTAAAAGGGCTTAGCGAACCTAATACTTAAGATGACTTATGGGATGCAAGGCCCATATCATTCACCAGAAAGCTATTAAAGTCTAACGGTCGACTCTATCGATAGCACATATGTGTTTCTAAGAAAAACAACGCCGATAGGGACTCTAAGATCTAATCAGTTAAGATAAAAGCGTGAAATGAGGGGGGCTAGACCAAAATCTACACTGGGAAAACTTAAACGTTATACAGCTTCCCCCACGATTTAAACCGTGGTGTAATACCACTGTTTACAATCGGAGTCTGCAGTAAGCACCATAAACAAAAGACTGACCATCAAGCAGTAGCCTGGAATAGTTGGTAGTCATCTAGATTTACTAAAATTGGTGGTGGTCCTCGAATTGCTTGAACACAAGTGACCAAATCAAAAAAAGCTAATAAGCAACTAAACTCAAACACCAAACTAAAAGGGTTATCTCTAAGATAAACTAAACGCAAATAAAACACAAAAACTAGGAACTATATATACAAGGACTACTCTAATTCTAAACGACTAAGGCAGCAAACACCTACAGTGTTGCTCTAATCCTTATCATAAAACTAAACATTCAACTCGAAAGTCGACTCAAAGTATGGTTCGTTGACTCGCAAGTACAACGACCAATGGCAAATATCTACACAAATGGCTCTAGCCAAACTAAAAAGGTGGAACATACCAATGTTGAAGTTTTGGACGCGAAAATAAGGGTTGCTCCAGCTCAACAAAGGCGAGTGGCCAACTAGGTAGGTAGGCAAACTTCGTTATGGTTGTCCCCTCAACCGGTAACTAGGTAATCGTCAAGCAATGCTAAGATTTTGACTGCAAGATCAAAGCAAAAAAGTGTCGAAATTGTATGACAGGGAAAGAAAACAAGTTGGCCAAAAGTTCCGTAAAAGTCTTCTGGGGTTAACCACGGCGGAAAATTTTCAATCGAGAAACTCCCAGAAAAACAAGGAATGCAATCAGGACAAGATATGTCTGAATACATTGTAAGATATTATTATAAATAACTTTAATAATATCTACTCAACTAAAATAAAATCAACTCCATTGGAATTAACTCAAAACCAAACGCAAAATTAGCACAAGCAAACTCAATACAAAAATATTTGTCATAGTGCTTCCACTAACAACAAACAAACTCGAGTTCTAACAAACTCGACTAAACGCATAGGTGCCTTGGAGTCTCTCATCCAGGACTTTATGAGCTACACTCAAAAATTGCCACGGAGTCTTGCATCCGGGACTTCATGAGCTAAACTCAAAAATTGCCACGGAGTCTTGCATCCGGGACTTCAATAATAACAGACGCACTAGTTATAGCTAGTGGTTTGTTTATTTGATTTCACTTTGCCGGTCTAGGACAAAGCATTTCGCAATCAAACATTCTCAAAGTAGGTATAATGTTCATAGAACACTAACTCAAAAAAAATATTTACTGCTATCCCGATAACATGAACCGGAAGAGCCTAAACAAATTCAAACAGCAAACAGAATACAAAAGCAAATAAACACGAGTAACATATAAAATTACCAAAGCACAATTACTATCTCACGTAACGAATAAATTCGAACTCAAACAAAAGGAATAGAGAAGTTAGTAAAACATGCCAAGGAGTTCTCAACAAAGAAATATAGAAAGAAATGAACAAAGGAAAGTTCAGATAATTGTCGAAATCTACCTTTAATTAGGACCGGAAGTAATTACGCATACTAGACGCCTTATTATTATAATATATATGATAATATTATTATAAAGGTACTTAAATCGTTAGGTTAAATCACAGGTAGCTCACAGGTAGGGAGTGTCACAATTTAATAGGGACTTAGGTCCTAAATAGATACGACATTTTATCGAAATACTATTTTATGAAAGCCGCAAGAATAAAATTGATTCTGTAAATACATCTGGGCCTAGTACGTGCCTGTATTTAACAAAAAAATTTCACCCTTTATTAGCCGACACAAAATTGCCAAGACATTATCCTAATTCACCCAAACTATCGACAGAACTAACAATAATTACTCGAATTCTTTTACTCGAAACAAAAAATATTTGCATTATCTGCTAACTAAACATCGAAAATTTATATTCACGAGTCAAACTACTTGTGAAATATAAACAAGCAATAAGATGCTACTTTTTACATCTCATTAATACCTAAAATAGGGTCATAGCCCTTTAAAAATATCTACTATCAAAATAAGTGTATCTACAAGCTTTTGCGGTTGCAACATATGCTAAATAAAAGCTAATAAAAACATTACGCCTCTTTATCTGAAATTAGGGTCAAAAGACACACTTAAATACCTCTAGCCCTGACAGATGTTATTGGGGGTGGGACAAGAATTTTGAAATGTCAACCACCTTATCGTAGGCTAGTCGAAAAATATTAAGATTACGTAACGGTAAACGAAGACTCTACACTGAAAAAAGGAATATTTTCTGGACTGGAAGTAGTTTTGTACCGAATAGATTTTAGAATGCTGATATTGGAGTGGTAAAACATAATTTCTCAAACATATTTCACAACAGCATGCGCCGAGGTCTTTCACTCGCGACTAATAGCTAATTGTCAAAAACAATTTCTGGAATGGACAGCTTAACTTCTTTCATTTAAGACTTAAATCACAAACCTAAAACAATAGCATGACGGAAAGCTGCAGGACTCTTTCATTCTCCAGACTAACACCACGCCATGACTAAAAACTCTCTAAAACCACTCAAAACATTCTGGTACTGAAAAACATACGATATCAACTAAATAGGATATCATCAAAAATACATAACCACATAAAAATCCAAAAATATACTGCACAGAAATCATTACAACAATACTATTCTACAAGGTCAGAAAAGATTGGTCATAAAACCGGACAGAACAATATCGTTGAACGACGAAGAAGCATGTACTTTAAAATTTTAGAAGACGACGCAATCATAATAGTGATAATTGCTACTTCTGAAAACAGTTACAAAGCATTTCATAACTCAAAAACGGTACCTAAATGCAATAAAATAAACGCAACACAGTACAAAAAAATATACCGCAACACAATACATATACAAAAAATATAAAAAGTAAAATGCACAATAAAACGATATAAAGCAAACTACAATAAATCACAAAAGTTGCAAAGTACGGCACAAAATAAACGTAAAAATCAAAAAGTTAAACAATTACAACTTCTTTGTGATTTGCTACAAAAAATACACAGCTCAAGATCTAGATACCTTTACCTTAATTAGATACATAGCAAAAGACGTATCCCTTTGACATAAGGAAAAGTAATAAAAATGCTCAAATTTACTCAAGTAAAATATATCTAAAGAAAAAAGATCGATACTATACTATATACTTCACAGAATGGTACTCTAGAATGCGAAAATGCAGGAATGAAAGTGTAAGGTACTACACTGACATTTAAATACTAAAAACGGAAATAAACAAACTAAAATGTGTCAAAGTATTATTATCTATTAGCGAAAAATAACTCAAAAATATATTGTCAATAAAAATAGCTGCAAATTAGCCAAACTTGAACAAAAAAAGAAAATCAGGTCTAATAGGAACATGATAAAAAAGAAAATCATGCTTCACGCATAGACATGAAAATTTGTATAGCCCGCGAAAAGGCAATTGACAAAGCTCTACGAAATTATGTATAAAGCAACCATAGGTAACAGAAGAAGTCCCACGTAATTTGTATAAGGCTCCACGAGAGGGCGCCATTTTGTATAACGATCAGATGGACACGAGGTCATGAAGGCTGAACCAGAAGGATCAGGACGATATTATCCTTGGATGGAATAAGGAATGACCGAAGATGGAAAGGTCCAATCGTTTACATTGACGAAACAAAGGCCACGTTGCTCAGTCGGAAGAGATGTGGGCATGGTTCTTTGTGTTGGGCTTCTGTTACAATGAAAGGTGTTAAATGAATAAACAATGGTATGCGAATAGAGCTAATGAAACGAAGATAGACAAAAGGTAAATAGATAACATTAACTGATGGTTTGACACTTGGACTCTAAGAAAACGAAAATACTTAATACTCAAACGAAAATATAGGGCGCCAGGTATTTTGACCAAAAAATACTCAAAGGAACAATAATTAACGAAACATAACACAACAATAACAAATTAGCAAGAATGCTACGACAAAACAACATTGTTCTTAGTCTTGAGCTGTAAATAATAAATAAAAAACGACATCGTACACTTTAACAAAACATTTATTAAAATACTCAATGAAATCTCTTAATGCTCACATAATATATGCAAATAAAACGTAAAAACGTCAACCACAAAAACAAAAATTACACAATAATTATTTAAAAATGGTTAACAAATTGCATATACGTTGGTGTATTCACCAACACCGCAAAACTAACAAAATACGAGATGTACCTATAATGTAAGTGAACGAATATAACTCTTATTAACTCAAAAAAAATAAACTGAAGTTACTCAAAAAAATAAAAAATCCATACTCTAAATAAAAACTAGAAATTTTACCGTTCACTTACAACAAAAAAAAGAAAGAGCTCTTTGTTTATATTTATACCTATCTAACAATACTTAATAACACTCTAATAATACTCAGAAAAATATCTACATAATGTAAATGTTTATAGTTTAAATGATCACCTATTTAAAAATAAAAAGATAATCATCAACTTCATACTAAAAGTATGACCTACTTTTCAGAATGTCACTATCACAAACTGGGCGAAAACTTTAGGTCATTGAACTTATTTCACGAAAGAACACACAATTGTCCTTGCCCTGGACATAACAAAGGCGTCTCTACTAATTTCTTCAATAAGTAAAAGATGAGTGACTTACTTAAAACATCTGTTAGAGGGTAGGATGGCCCTTTGTAAGCCGGCAGGCTCTCAAGGTGTGGAAGATGGCCATGAAGAAATTCAACTTTACGACACACTCGAAAGAATAATAGTATTTAACAGTGTTCATAAAATAGCAGCTGGACAACATAATGCATAGGTGGAAGGTGGAAGGTGAAAGGTGGACCCTGCCTAATCGGCGGGGCCCACAATACACGAACAAACTTGATCTCACATAATGACTATATTAACTCAACTCACAAATGATGCAGAATTTTGAGAATTTGTGGTTTTTATGAACCTTTGGCGTCCTTTGTTTGTGGTGGGGTTTTAACCAATCAAAATTATGGGAAACTGTGAGAGATATTCAAGAACAGATTTCCTTACCACTCGTAAAAGGGCTTAGCGAACCTAATACTTAAGATGACTTATGGGATGCAAGGCCCATATCATTCACCAGAAAGCTATTAAAGTCTAACGGTCGACTCTATCGATAGCACATATGTGTTTCTAAGAAAAACAACGCCGATAGGGACTCTAAGATCTAATCAGTTAAGATAAAAGCGTGAAATGAGGGGGGCTAGACCAAAATCTACACTGGGAAAACTTAAACGTTATAAGTTTGATAACTAAAAAATAATTTTGAACATATCAGCCATTCATAAATTTTTTAGATTACCCTGTTAAAATGAAAGTCGAAGCAAAGTTTGAACATACTAATGTAAATGACTTGAAAACAACACGAAAAGAAGCATCTTATAAAATAATAACAAAAAAAGTAACAAAATCCACAGAATGCGTATTGTAGGTGTTGATACGCTTCTTCTATTTAAACTTTCAGTGCCTTTTCGGTCTTATTCAGAATAAAATCCATTTTTCTCCCTATTAGAAGGCTATGTATTTTGTAAGCCATTAATAAAAAAAATATTTCTTTAAATTCTATAGTGGCTATTCCCCATAAAACTTGACGTTTCGGTCAAAATTTACAAAAAAAAATTGCTTCCAATTTGGATATCGGTATGTCAAAATAACATATGTGCAATTTTTAAAGTGTGGTTAATTCTCAATGATACAATACTCTTTGTTGTATCCTTCATGAAAATATGATGTTTCTTTCTCATCATAATAGACATGGAAGTCTTCGATGAACTGAACTACATGGTGATTCAGTGAAACGGTACGATTTGGCAACGGTGCTGACGATAAAATAAAGGAGCCGCGGGCTTGCGACGTAAACGTTGTGAATTTAGTTATCATGGAGACGGGGTCGGGTGAACAACGCGCATTTACTGTGAAAGCTTATTACAAAAATGGTGAAAGTTGTGTGCTTGTACCACAAGCGTTTCGTTTACACTACCATTTGTCTCCCCGCGCTGCAGTTCCGTCTAACATGGCTAGTAAGACCACAATATTTTGTGGTGTGTGAGCAGTTCTGACACTGCCACCTCTTTTCTATGATATTGAACCACTACTTTCAAAGTTCCTAACCCAAGTCTTAATAGCCATGTTGTCAGCAGCGTTGTCAAGTCGTACCGTTTCACTGAATCACCTTGTATAAATATACACATCCTTAAAGATATTTGGCTGATATGTTTTCTATTGTTCTTTAAACTTATTATTCCATTCTGTAAGTCTCTTTGTATAGACTGTTGTACGTGTAATTTTTATATATGAATATTTAAATGGATGCTCAACTTACATATTGTACTGTATAATGTATAAGTGAATAAAATCAGTTTTTGTATTATTCGTGTGTATTTTTCTGTTTGTTAATCTTGAAATACATATGGAGCTTCTATCGGACATCTTTAAGAGCAATATGCCAAATTATTTGAAAAAGAAAACATTCGACCAATGTGTGCTTCCAGTCATGACTCACGGCGCCAAAACATTATCGTTAACCCAGGCCACAGCAACTAAACTTAGAGTGGCCCAAAGAAGAATGGAACGGTCACTACTTGGACTGACTCTCAGAGACAAGGTTAGAAATGAGGAAATGGAAAGAGATGGCCTATTGTGGACACGTAGTAAAGGGACACCGGTATAATATTCTTCAACTTATGATGGGTAAAATCGAAGGACGCAGAGGAATTGGTAGAAAACGGGCCTCTTGGTTGAAGAACATCAGGGAGTGGACAAGAATGAAGAAAACAGAACAACTATTTAGAATAGCTCGAGACAGAGACAGTTTCGCCATGTTAATCTCCAACGTCAAGGGGACTGGATAGGGCACGTTAAGAAAAAGACAGGACAAGGAATGAAATATACCTAATAGTTAATAAGAGCAAATGCCTGAAAAATAAAATATGGGTTTGTTGTGGCCATTGTACAGACAAGGTGATCATCTTAAATCTGTCAATTACAGAGTGGTACTTACAGTATATAAAATACTCTCTAACATCTAAAAAATTCTAAGTAAATATACAATCATTAGTATTTTGTCTTACTTATGTTAATAATATTGAAAAAAGTACCAATTGAAAAACTAAGAATTTATTTATATCTTAAATAATGATTAAAAAATACAATTTGCTAACAAAAAATAAATAAAACAAAATTTTAGTATTAAATCTTACAAAAATTACTTAAATAATAAAATCAGGATTTACTTAAATCATTGTTAATATTAATTTGGTTTCAACTCAATTCGATATTGTGTCCTGGTTGTCCTGCTGAAATAGAAATATATATAAATGTATATTATGTTATAGAAAAAGAGAATACGATTAGAAGTGGCTCTTTACATGTTCTACAGGTAAACTTACTGTTTTTAGATAAAACAGTTGTCTAAATATAAATATATTTCCTATATTACGAGCTTCGTAATATAGTCATATGTGTGTTTAAAATTAATCTTTATTGATTTTAAACAGGCCTACGACTACATCTCACGAAACGGACTATACGACGCAATGAGATTACTAAGAATACCAGAGAAACTGATACGATTAGTTAAAATGGCGATAACTAATACAATCAATAAAATCACGGTCGAAGGAAATCTTTCAAATCAATTTATCGTCAGTAGAGGATTATAACTGGGATACCTTCTATCAACAGACCTATCCAAGCTTGTACTAGAAGAAATTAGAGGAGCCAAGATCCAGACAAGCGGCAGGATTCTGAACAAAAGACAACAGTATATAGGTTTCACAGCTGACTTGATATTTCTGACACGTTCAAGAGTAAAACTTCGAATAATGTTCACAAAATTTGAAGAAGAAGCTTGAATATAGCCTGACTATTAATCAAGTACATATGGAAATGAGAGTGAAAATACAGGAGAAAATAAATTGGATCACCCTAAGGACGAATGACAGAGGGTATTAAGTTGAGAATGTAACAAAATTTGAGTACCTTGGAATAACAGTTTCAAATAGAAAAGGCAAAGAGAGAGAGAGAGAGAAATAGATAAACGGTTATTGAAAGGTAGCAAAGCAGGAGGACCATTAAACGCACTGGGCAAAGAAACGTGTCCAGGGCAGCCAGGATTCGGACTTATGAAAGAATATTGATGCCAACGGTGTTGTATGCATGTAAAACTTGAAAAATGAATCAGAAAGAAGAAAAAAACAGATTTGGGAGAGAAAAGTCTTGAGAAAAGTTTGCAGTAGTGGTATAAAGGAGGCTAACGGGGAATGGCTAATAAAGAGGAATAAGAGACCCAAAATAATACAGTAAATCAGGGCACATGGAGGTAGATGGTTGGGACATATTTTACCAATTCCAAAAGAAAAAAGGTCCTAAAAATTTTGCAAACAGGGGGAAACTTCCAATGAACACCAATACCAACCAAATGATACAGAAAAGATAAAACAAACTACATAAATAATAACTTATAATATGCATTAACTAATATATTTTTATTTTTGAACAATTTTTTTCTTTAATTTTGAACCTTGTTGGAGGGGTGGGGGAGTTTCCCATTTTCTCCTACCGTATATTATCTACAACTAGTTATTTGGCAAAACAAACTGAATAACTGGCAGCCAATTTGAGAGATATTTGGCCGCTACTACCACTACCTGTTAAATTTCTATTGAATGACCCTTTAGTCAATTTTAACCCAATCTAACTTAAAACTTAGGTAGACCGATAAATTATTGATCCAGATTATTAATTTTGCATTAATTTTAATAAAGATGCATTTTTATTAAATACAATTTGCATTTTAATAAAAAAAATGATAGTATTATGGTATTAAAGAAGCGTTTTGCTATAAAAGAACTAAAAAATAACTTTTCTCGACGTAAAGAGTTACTTCTGATCAGGTTTAACAGTAAAGAAATATCACTTACTATATTATCACGTCCGGAAGACCTTTTACCTCGCGTGCCCATAAAACCATACGGCACCCTCTTTTCGTCATTATGCATATCGCTCCACTGATTATTTTGTGGGCCATTCTGTCTGTTATATTGCTGTACTAAATAATCGAGTAAGGTTTGTTCGTCCTCTAGCCTGACTGGAATTTCCATTTCAACCGAGTTGTCATCAAGATCATCTCCAGCTTTCTTGCCTCTTACTCCTAAGAATCCGTATGGTACTGCTAAGTAGCACTCCAACGCAAATAGAAAGAGAACGATTAGCGGTAATACTTGCATCTTAAAGCTGCAAAAAATCAAAAGCATGGTTTGATGAAGAATGTCATAAAAAAAGTCAAATCAAAAACATCGCGAGAAATAAATGCTTAGATAATGGAAGGCAGGGAACAACTAGAACAATACCAAACAGAAAAAATCAAGAAGCCACAAAGCAGTTGCGTAACAAGGGGGGTTTTGGGGGTTATAATCCCCCTCCATTGGGATATATTTTGAGCTCTAAACGCTTAACACCATTACTATTACATGCCTTCCAGATACCTCTTACTAGTTGTAACCCCTCCCTTTATGATCGTCCTGATTACGCCGTTGGAAGAAAAAAAACATGGATATATAAACAAATAATGCAACAGAAATAAGTAATAAGAACTTTAAGACTCTTTTCGAATATATAAAACAATAATACAGAATAAAAATAAACAAAAGAGGTTGGAAAAACATTTTACGGATCTATGCAAAACCAGCCTAGTGTTATACACAGAAGATGAAGAAATCAGAGATAATAAAGATGCAGAGGTAGACGTGCCAACTTGCCAACCTATCTAGAATTCATATATGTCATAAAGTAACTACTAAACAAAACTTCAGTTCCAGATGAAATTTTGTTCAACAGATACTGTTGAACAAAATACTTCAAGAGAAAAGAATACCAGAAAACTGGAATAAAGCAATAACAGTGTTACTATACAAAAAGGGAGACAAATGTGTGTTCTGAACAATTATTATAGACCAATATTACTAGCGAACACCATGTATAAACTGCTTACAAAAATTATAACAAACAGATTACTAATAGGAAAGCTAGACAGATAGGTACCAATGTCGATATCAAGCTGGATTCAGAAAGAGATACAGCACAACAGACTACTTGCTAACAATGAAAATACTTATTGAACGCGCTAATGAGTACAGAATACCGCTATATATTGCTTTTGTGGATTTTGAAAAGGCCCTTGACAGTATTGAACACTGGGCCATACAATCCTCGCTAATAATGGACGGATCGACTGTCGATACACAGAAATGTTGAAAGACATCTACGAAAAAGCAACAATTACAAT
The DNA here is from genome assembly GCF_917563875.1 of Diabrotica virgifera virgifera. Taxonomy (NCBI): domain Eukaryota; kingdom Metazoa; phylum Arthropoda; class Insecta; order Coleoptera; family Chrysomelidae; genus Diabrotica; species Diabrotica virgifera. The sequence goes on along the minus strand of NC_065450.1, from coordinate 229,103,718 downwards.
AAAACATCCACATTAAAACAACAAACCAATTACAACAAATAAAGGAATTAAGCAAGGGGACAAAATATCACCAAAATTATTTACGCAAGCATTAGAAGATATAGGTGAAAGACTATGAAAGATATATTCAAAAAACTTGAATGGCACAATAAAGGAATCAACATCAATGGACAACTGCTGAATAACCTGAAATATTCGGATGACATAGCGGTGATCAGACAATATGAAAGATCTTAACGAAATTATGACACAATTAGACAAGGAAGCAAACGAGATAGGTCTAAAAATGAACTACACAAAAATTAAATAACTATATGACAAACGTAGAAGACGACAACGAAACCATGCAAATAGGAACAAGTACAATACAGAAAGTCAAGGAGTACATATATACCTAAGGCAAATATTAAAACGGAGTAAAGAAAATCAAATAGCAGAAATAAATAGAAGAATAAGACTCGCATGGGTGACATTCGGAAAAATGAGCTATATGCGGAAAAACCAGAAATATGCCCAATAGCTCCGCACAAAAGTATATGATCAATGTGCCCTACCAGTACTTACAAATGGAGCACAGGCGTGGACCTTCACAAAAGAAAATACGGAAAAGATGGCCAAGACTCAAAGGGAAATGGAAAGGCAGATGCTGGGTATCAAGCTAAGTGATAAAAAGAAAAATACATGGATCAGAAGTAAAACAAAAGTGAAAGACTCCAGTGAAAGACAAACATGCAGCTACTGTCAAATGGAAATGTGCAGGACACAACAGCCGACAAAGATACGGGAAATGGATTAAAGTGATAATCTACTGGAGACCTTGGAACCATAAAAGAGGAAGGACAGACCAGAGATGAGATGGTCGGATGAGCTAAAAAATACGCAGAGACCAGATGGACAGGATTAGTACTGAACCGAGAAGATTGGAAAAATAAGGGGAGGCCTACGTTCATCGTTGGACAAATAAAGGGCAATAGATAGATATATAGGGCAATAGATAGATATAGGACGAAAATATGCGTGTAAAATGGAAAAACGGATACATTATACCAATTTTTAAGAAAGGAGATTCAACTAGCTGCAACAACTATGGAGCTATTATGTTACTGAACACAACGTATAAGTTCAGATTATCATATTTATAATCGTTACAGAGAAAAACATAGAACAGTATCAACAGGGATTTGGAAAGGGAGATCAACAATAGTGTCAATACACGTACTATCGCAAACCATCGAAAAAAGCTACGAACATGACATAGAACTACATAAATATATATTGTTCGTCGAATTCCAACAAGCCTTCGACAGCATATACAGACAACAATTATTATTAAAAGAAATGAAAAGGATGGAAATACCAACAAAGATAATAAGACTGACTAGATTGACAATGAAAGACTCATCTCATCAGCAAGAGTTCAAACAACTGAAGGAGATACAAACGACATCAATTTAAAAGAAGCCTAAGACAAGGAGATAGTCTGTCAACGACGCTATTTAATATCATACGATAATAAGGAGTAATCAAAGACAGGAGCTTAAAAAAACAATTATTCAAAGTTCAATACAACAAAGATCTAAAGGGATACATATAAAAAGAGAAGTAAGACACAGAAGAATAGAATGGAATGACCAGATAAGCCGAATGACGACAAATAGAGTAGTAAGGACAGCGAGAGACGGTTCCCCAATAGGAAGACGATAAGTGAGAAGGCCACGAAAACGATGGAACGACAACTTACTAGAGGCACATTGAAAAAACAGACAGAGTCATGTGTATACAAAAAGAAAAAGAAGAAGAGAAGAAGACCTTTTAATATGTGCGTAAAAAAGATGTTTAAAAATGCATTAGAAGCCATCAATTAAGGTGTATCAATTAACGGAACACTAGTGAATAATCTTAGATATGCAGTCGATACAGTACTTCTGGTAGACCGAAAAGGGCTGCAAATTTTGGTTGATCGCACTACACAGTAGTGCGGAAGGTATGGAGGGGCTCTGAACATAAAAAAGACAAAAATCACGATTGTCAGTAAAAACAAGATTGAAGAGGAAACAATATACGTTAAAGGAAAAGCTTTAGAGAAAGTAGTCAGATATAATTTTCAATAATAATTCAATAATATCTATGACACAGGCAATATCCCAAAAGATTGGCTAGTTTCAGAATTTATTACCTTACCAAAGAAACAGGGAGCAAAAAAGTGCGGAGAATATAGACTAAGTCTAATGAGCCATACATTAATTTTTTCTTAAAATTATACATCGTAGAATATACAATATTTTCGATCTCTGTTTGCTAAAGATAACGATAACGAACCACCAACACCTGAAGTGACAACAAACGAAGAAACAAATATTGAAGAAGCAGAGGTAACGGAAGCATTAAGGAAATTAAAAAATAAAAAATCACCAGGAGAGGACAGAATATCGAATGAACTCCTAAAGTATGGAGGACAAGACCTGACCAAACAATTATTAAAACTAATCCAAAAAATAATAGAACAAAATAGAATACCATAAGAATGGAGATCAAGCATCCTAATACCTCTCTTCAAAAAGGGAGGAAAATCGGACCCGGAGAATTACAGAGGAATTAATTTATCAAACACAACACTAAAATTAACGACCAAAGTGATAACAAACAAACTGAATAAAATTATAACATTAGCAGAAGAACAACAAGGTTTTAGGTCGGGAAGATCATGCACCGACGCTATATTTATAATGAGGTAGATTCAAGAAAAATCGTTAGAATACAACAAACCAGCATACTTATATTTCGTGGACCTTAAGAAGGCATTCGACAGGGTCAAATTAAAGGACGTTATCCATTTATTGTACGCAAGAGAGGTACCTCTAGGAATAATTAAAACGATCGAAAATATTTACCAGAACAACACAATAAGAGTAAAAGTAGATGAAGAACTTACTGACCCAATTGAAGCTGGCAATGGGATAAGACAGGGAGATTCCCTGAGTCCTCTGTTGTTCAACCTGATCATGGACGAAATAATAAAAAAAGTAAGAACAAAAAAGGATACCAAATGGGACAAAAACAACTTAAAATAATCTGCTATGCAGACGACGCAATACTAATATCTCAAAGTGAAGATGATTTACAAGGTATGCTGCACGAATTTAATATAACCGCTAGAAAATTTAACATGTTAATTTCCCCAAAAAAGACTAAATGCATGGTTATAACAGCAGATCTAATAAGGTGTAAATTAGAGCTGGAGGGTCAAATAATAGAACAACTCATGGAGTTTAAATATCTAGGCATCACACTATGCAACTACGGAAAGCTCGAAACAGAAGTGGAAGATCAGGTGAATAAAGCAAACAGAGCCGCAGGTTGCCTAAATGAAGCAATATGGAGAAATAAAAACATCGGAAAAAAAGTGAAAGGCAGAATTTACAAAACAGTCATCAGACCAATAATGACATACGCGGCAGAAACACGATCTGATACAGAATGGACAAAAAGAATGCTAGAAACAGCAGAGATGAAAACATTGCGAAAAATCGATGGTAAGACGATGTGGGATAGAGCTAGAAGTGCAGATATACGAAGGAGATGCAAGGTGCACAACATTAGTAACTGGGTGAAAAGCAGAAGAGTAGAATGGAACGACCACATAAACCGAATGACAACAAATAAAGTAGTAAGGACGGCGAGAGACGGTTCCCTAATAGGAAGACGATCAGTGGGAAGACCACGAAAAAGATGGAATGACAACTTACTTGAGACACATTGAAAAACAGACAGAGTAATGTCTATATAAAAAGAAGAATAAGAAGAATATACAAGTTATGCGAAGAGAGAATACAAGACACATAGTTTGGATTCATGAAAGACGTAGGTACAAGAGATGCACTGTTTAGTCTACAGGTTTTATTTCAAAGATGCAGAGATATGACTTGCGATATTTACACCTGCTTTATGCAACTAACCAAAAACATTTGATACACTTCAACACCGAAAAATGACGGATGTTCTAAAAAAAACCCGACGAATGGATGATCGACGTATAATACAAAATTTATACTGGAACCAATCAGCCACAATAAGAACAAATCTTGGAGATGAAAAAACGGAAGCGATCCGGATTCTACGAGGCGTTAGACAAGGATGTATACTTTCACCTATATTATTTAATCTATATTCAGAGGAAGTATTTAGAGAAGCCTTGGAAAATTGCGAACATGGAATACTTCTAAATGGGGAACGCCTAAACAACATCCACTATGCAGACGACACCGTTAATTTTGCAGACAGTTTGAACAGTTTACAGCAACTAATAAACAAAATAAAAGAAGTAAGTGAAAGATTTGGACTTCAAGTATATATATATATATATATATATATATATATATATATATATATATATATATATATATATATATATATATATATATATATATATATATATATATATATATATATATATATATATATCGGTTTTAAAACGTTCTCCTACGTCTTCCGATGCCTAGTCGCCATTCACTTCGGTCCATCCAAAGGTCTTCATCCAATTCTCTTTCTCTCATTTCTCGATTTATGCCTTCTCTCCAACTCAGGCGGGGTCTTCCTCTTTTTCGTCTACCATGAGGGGTCCACGTTAGGATTTGTTTCGGGAGTCGTTCTTCGGACATTCTTTGTACGTGTCCATACCATCTAAGCTGTTTGGTACTAATGTCATCTACTATTGTGTGTTTCACATTCATTATTTCCCTAATTCTGTTGTTGGTTACCCTTTCTAATCTTGATTTTCCTGCTGAGCGCCTCCAGAAATCCATTTCTGTTGCTTCAAGTTTTCTCTTGTATCTTTCTTTTATTTGCCATACTTCACTGCTCTAAGTGATTATACTCTTAACAATTGTATTGTATATTCTATGTTTGTTGTTGTTTGATATTGACTGGTCCCAGAGGATGCTATTAAGAAGGGTAATTGCTTTTCTTCCCTGGTTGTTTCTTTCTTCTATCGTCCGGTCTACGCTTCCTTCTTGTGTGATGGTCATACCAAGGTATTTATATGCGTCGCAATGTTTAATAATTTCGCCATTCCCCAGTGTAAGGTCCTGCTGTGTCCCACCGATACACATATATTCGGTCTTCTTTATGTTTATTTCCAAACCACCTTTTTTGTACTCCTCTATTAATTTCCTTGTCATATATTCTATATCATCGTAGTCTTGCGCTAGTACAAGTTGGTCGTCTGCAAATGACAAAGTGTATATTGTATTGTTGCTGATCGGTAATCCCATGTTTTTGCATTTGCGTTTCCAAAGTTTTAGAGTTTGTTCGAGGTAGATCTTAAATAATGTCGGTGAAAGGCAGCACCCTTGTTTTAGGCCTTTGCTAATTTGGAATCCTCTCGATAGCCTGCTTCCAACTTTCACCCTTGATGCAGTTTTGGTATACAATTGTTTCGTCGCTGTTATTAAATTTGCGCTTATATTGGTTTTCTCTAATGCTTCCCATAGTTTGTTTTGTGGGATGCTATCATACGCTTTTCTTAAGTCCACATATAACAGATGCACCTCCTGGTTGACGGCCAGTTTCTTCTCAATAATCTGTGTAATACAAAACAGATGGTCAACCGTTGATCTCCCTGCCCTGAATCCTGCCTGTTCTTCAACTTCTATATCTTTATATTCGTTTTCGATTTTATTTTTAATCAGTTTTCCGTATATTCGGCTGATCGAGTTCGTTACAGCGATGCCTCTGTAGTTGTCACATTGATCCCGTCTGCCTTTTTTATGTATGGTGGATATCCATGATGTCTTCCATTCTTCTGGGATTTCCGCTCCGTTGATGCATCTTTGAAAGAGTTTAGCCAGGTTTTCATATAATTTTGTTGTGCCATATTTTATTAGTTCAGCTGGTATGTTCCCTGGTCCTGGTGCTTTGTTATTTTTTAAGAACTTACATACTTCTTCTACTTCTTTTGTTGTTACCCGTAATGGTGAGGCTAAGATATTTACATTGCTGGTATCACTGTTATTTAAAAATTCCGCTCTGTCCTCATTTAGGAGTTTTTCAAAATATTCGTCCCATTGATCCGGTGTGATTGCTGATATTATATCTCTTTTCTTTTCCTGTCGTAGCGATTTTAATACTTTCCAACTTTCTGTACTTCTCCGTCCTCCTAAATGTGTGTTAATCATGTTACACTTTTGCTCCCAAGCCTCATTCTTCTTTTGGCATATCATTTTTCGCACTTTAGCTTGGACCCTCTTGTATTCTACCTTATCGGCGTCGGTCCTTGTGTTCAGAAATTTTTTATACTTCTCTCTTTTATTTTTAATCTCTTGTTCTATTTCTTCGTCCCACCAATACGGAGTTTTTCTGTGGTTTTTTATTTGGAGTCCGAGGGCCTCTGTTGCTGCTTCCTGAAGACATGTTTTTATATAATGATAATGCTCTTCATTGCTGGTAAATTGCATGGTTTCTAACTTTTTATCTAATCTACTCCTGTATAAATCCCTCACGCTTTCTTGTTCTAAGCTGTTTAGGTTGTATTTCTTTTCTGTTAATTTTTCTATTTCCGCTGCAGCTTCTTTTAAATCTCTTGCTCTATCAAACATATTCAAGTATGGACTTCAAGTAAACATATCAAAAACTAAATTTATGATCATCTGCAAAAATAAAATTAGAGACGCCAACTACTTATCAATAATACACCAGAGGACCGAGTAAAACAGTATAACTATCTTGGAACAATAGTAAACGAACAATGGGATCACTCACAAGTCACAAGAAATAAAGTGTAGAATAGAGAAGGCTAGGAGTGCATTCAATAACATGGCCAAACTCTTTAAAAGCCACAACCTTAATCTGGAGATAAAAATAAGGCTCCTACGATGTTATATCTTCTCAATATTGTATTACGGAGTTGAATCCTGGACACTCACTGAAGCAATGGAGAAAAAACTTGAATCCTTCGAGATGTGGCTATACAGGCGAATTCTAAGGATATCATGGACGGGCAAGATAACCAACGAGACCGTACTACGAAGAGTGAGGAAAGAAAGAGAGGTGATGTAAACCATTAAAAGGACAAAGTTAGAATATTTCGGATACATAATGAGAAACGGCACTTAATACAGATTACTGAAGGTAATTCTTCAAGGTAAAGTATTCGGAAAGCGAGGAATTGGGAGAAGAAGAATATCATGGTTAAAGAACCTGAGGAAATGGTTCTCCACAACAACTAATCTATTTAAAGCATCAGTTAATAAAATAATTAAAGCCAGAATGATCGCGAATATTCGAAAGGAATAGGCACTAAAAGAAGAAGAAGACTCAGATATAGTTATTTGGGATGTGAGCTAAATGAACAATGGGACCGTAGTCTTGAAATAAAACGACTCATTGAGATGTCCAGAAGCGCTTTCAATAAGATAAAAGCAATTATGCAATGGATAAATGGCAATAGAAATGAGAACTAGAATATTGAGATGCTACGTATTATCTGTCTTTTTACATTATAAGGAGCAGTGGCGGTTATCCCTTTAGGTCAATTGGTCAATGACCTCCCTGTAATAATTGTGCAATCAAACGATTATAATGTAATTATTTCCTTAAAAAAAGAAAATTTTCTGTATTAAAATTGTTCCGAATACAATAGTATCGTTCAAAGTTAAATTTTGCTTTTATTGTATTGTATTAAGATGCCACCAGAAGATTACCGATAAATAAACATGAAATACGAGCTGTTTGACGATACCGAAAAGCCAAATTTATCTTTGACTGAAACTACACCGCAATATTACTCTTAAACAGCTAAATACGAACATTAACGATGGTCAAGAAATTTATTTGACCTCACTGTGAGAATACAGCATTGGGATTCCGAACGTTCACGAAAATACGCATTTATGCAAGTTGGTACTAAATCGTGGTCATAGGGCTTTTCATTCACAGTCATTTGTTTCGAGCTTCTGTCATGTGTCACATAATATTAATATATCTACGTCATACGTCTTTGGTTTGTATCATTGGTTATATCAAATAACGTATGACGTAGATATATTAATATTTTGTGACACATGACAGAAGCTCGAAACAAATGACAATCGATGAAAAGGCCTATTGACCGTAGACCGTAAATATCGTTTTCGTGACTATCTACGCAGGGAGTAAGTGGAAAGTGAACGTTGCTTTTCTACGTTAAAACGCATCAAGACGTTTTTAAGAAATATACTATGGGAGAGGACAGGTTGTGTGCTTTAGCTATGTTAACTATGGAGAAATCTTTAATTCTAACGATCACAAATTTCAACGAGCAAGTGATCGATCATTTCGCAAAATCTAAGGCCAGATGAATCGATTTACTTTTTAAATCCGCATAAAAATGTAAGTTTTTATTTATTTTAGGTTTTGAGTTTAAGTAGTTTGTTGATATTCTGGCTGTTATAATTATATATTATATCATACTATTTATCCGATTTATTTGACAATTAGTAATGAAAACTTTGTTCCTTTTACTTATTTCATATTTACTTGTCAAATAAAGATCCGCTTAAATTTAAACAACATATATTGCAAAATAAGTTATAAGAAACCAATACAGATGATGGAATAAGAAATTATTTAAAATGGAATTTGTAGGTCTTGTTTTTCCAAAAAAATCTTGAACCACCGGATATGACCTCCCCCTTCACTTACAGACCAGCCGCCACTGATAAGGAGTTGAAGTCTAAACAATTACGGACTCAACTGAAAAAAATTCCATGAAGCAAAGAAAAATGAGCTATTTTGGTCATATATTAAGAAATAAACGAAATGAACTACAGGAAATACGATGGAAGAAAGAAGGAAAAATTGAGAAGGAAAACTTTAGCATATACTATTCGGGAGAAAATAAACAGGAAACCAATGGTGCAGCATTTATGGTGAACAAAAAATGAGGGAAAAAGTGATACAATTAAAAGCAGTTAATGGAAGAATATCTTACATAAGAATAGAAAATAAACAAGCAAACATGTCGATAGTCAATTGCTATGCACCCACGGAAGAAGCAAGCCAAGAAGATAAAGCAGAATTCTACGACATCCTGGAAGAAACCTGTGAAAATATTCCGAGGAATGACAGATTAATAATATTGGGTGACTTCAATGCAAAGATCGGAAAGGAGGACTACAATCGTAATGTAGCGGGCAAAGAAACCATTTATGAAACTACGAACGATAATGGAGGAAAAATCTGCAACCCAGCAGCAGCAACAAACACATATATAGTTAGTACTAGACATTAACATAAAAAAGAACACAAAATAACATAGATAATACCAGGAAGAATGGATGGAAACCAAATAGGTCATATTCTAATTTCGAAAAAGTGGACACAAATAATACAAGGCGTAAGGTCATATAGAGGGGCAAATGCGGACACTGATCACATATTGTTGATAGCAAAACTTAAGATAAAAATAATCAAAGCAAATAATCATAAGGAAAGAAAAAGGAGGAAATGGAATAGAGTCAAACTGAAAACGCAAGAAAAAAAAACTACAATATACAGAACAACTGGAACAGAAACTGGATAGGTACGAGAACATAGAAATAGAAGAGGAATGGAAAAACATAAAGAACAGCATAATAAAGACAGCAGAACAAATAATAGGATTAAAAAAAACAAAGAATCGAAAGAATGGTTTGATGAGGAATGTCACCAAAAAAGTCAACTGAAGCACCTCGCAAGAAACAAATGGCTACAGAGTGCCGAATAGGAACAACTGGACCAATATAGAAAAGAAAAACAAGAAGCATTGAAACTCTATAGAAGAAAGAAGATCACATGGATCTCTGAACAAATGCAAGAATTAGAAATGAATAATAAAGACAACAAGAAATTGTTCGAATACATAAAACAACAATACAGCACCAAAAAAACTCTCACACAAAAATAAACAAAAAAGATTGGGAAAAACATTTCAAGGACCTATACAAAAACAACAACAAGGCAGATTCAGAGGATGAGGATATAAGAGATAACAGAGATGAAGAGGAAGGCGCACCTACTTATCAGGAATTCATGGAGGTACTAAAACAACTAAAAGTAAACAAAACTCCAGGGCCAGATGAAATCAACAACGAACTGATCATCAACGGAGGAGAGGAGCTCACGAAGCGAATGCACAAGTTAATGGTTACAATTATTTGGAAGGACGAAAGCATGCCCATAGAATGGAAAAACGGACATATCGCACCAATCTTTAAGAAAGGAGATCCAACTAAGTGCTGCAACTACAGAGCAATTATGCTACTAAATACAACGTATAAGATATTGACCTCAATTATAAGAAACCGACTAAATCAATACACAGAAAAAATTATAGGACCATACCAGCAGGGCTTTAGAAAAGTAAGATCAACAATAGATGCAATACACGTCCTAACACAAACAATTGAAAAAAGCTATGAACCTGACATAGAATTACACATATTATTCATCGACTTCCAACAGGCCTTCGACAGCATATACAGACAACAATTATTAAAGGAAATGAAAAAAAATGGAGATACCGGCAAAATTAATAAGACTAACTAGAATGACAATGAAAGACTCAACAGCAAAAGTTAAAACAAATAAGGGAGATAGAAACGACATCAAAATAGAACTTGGGGTAAGACAAGGAGACAGTCTGTCAACGACACTATTTAATATCGCTCTAGAAGGAGTAATTAGGGACACAGGTCTGAAAAAGACAATTATTCAAAGCTCAACACATATCATAGAATATGCGGATGACCTAGGACTGGTAGCACGAGATAAAAAAGACTAGAAGAGGCACTTTTAACCCTGGTAAGAGAAGCAAAGACGAGGGGATTAATAATCAATCAGAATAAAACAAAATATGTACCTTATAAGCACAAGAGACAATGTAAACAGAATAACAGAAATAAAGGTAGGTGAAAATACATTCCAGAGAGTAGATTGCTTGTGATGGTGGACGGCAAAAACGGAAGGAGTATAGAGATAAACGAAATAATTAAAGAAGGTAATAGAGTATATTGGAAATATCACCGACTACTCGAGGACAAAAACCTGAGCAAAAAAAGAAAATCAAAAATATATACAGTAGCAATTAGACCGGTGATAGCATATGGAGCAGAAGTAATGTGCCTTATGAAAAAAGACGAAGAAAAGTTACTTAAGAATAATTGAGAAAAAAATTATGAGAAGAATACATGGCCCAGTGAAAACAGAAACAGGGGAATATAGAAAGCTGATGAACCATGAAATAATAAATAAAACTGAAGGAGAAGATATAGTAAAATTCATTCAAGCACAAATGCGCTGATGGTTTGGGCACACACAAAGAAGAGGGGTAGAAGAACTGATCAGGAAGATAATGAACTGGAGACCAGTAACAAATAGACCAAGAGGAAGACCAAAAATAAGATGGGAAGATCAACTGCTAGACGATATATCAAAGATGGAAATTGCAAACTGGGGAGAAAAGATTCAGGACCGGAGTGAGTGGAAGAAGATAATAGAGAAGGCAAAAAAAACATCACAACCTATGAACGACGACCTAAAGGAAACTGCGGACTAATCCACCGCGTGAAATGGATTAAAAGAGCTCATAGTATTTGAGTGACCTATACTCTAACAAGAGTGAACGGTCCATATTATATATATTAAGAAATGAAAAATATAAGTTGATGCGATTGGTTATAGTGGAGTGCAAAAACAACAATAGAACTCGTCAAAACCAAAAATCGCCAATGTCTTTAAAGGATGATTCACACGAAGAAGAAGTGGGCCGTCTTTGATAATATGAGTCTCCTAGCTCGTCTAGCACATATATTATCCTCAGCCTGTTCTGTACTGATAAAATCCTCTGATGCATTCTTGTACAGTATTTTCTATAAAATATTACTTACCTTATCTAATTTTACAAAAATTACTCTTATAACACTAAAACACGTTATCGTTGAAGCTCACAATATCCACTGACTCTTCCCATCAGTGTAATTTTCCCTTTATATCAAATCCCTCCCTAGCTTAATTATATTTACACAAGGTGATTAAAAGCCTAGTCACATTAGCCCCCCAGAGCAGATTTTTCACTCCTCTTTCAGGAACAGTCTACACGATTTTATAATTAACAAAGATAAATGTATGTGATGTTAGAATGGTTATCCTAGTTACGCATCCGCCAAAATTTGTTTGTGGTGTGGTTAAATTTTCTGGAATCGCCTAATTGAGATCCTGTGTTCAATAAAAACAAGGAACATATTGTAAGTTGTGTTTGAACGATTTAGATGAGGCATTGGTGTCAGTTGATTAAAATGAGCTGATCGAAATTTTGTGTAATACGTCAAATTTATCTATGATGGTGTTTGTATAGGTGTGATAGCCTGGCACCTACGAGGTTTTAATCCATAATATTGTTTGGATATGTAAAAAAGCCCTTAACAAATGGAATTTTAACAGGTAGTACGATTTCTATGAATTTTCTGATATTAATTTCATGGATTATTGTGAAATATTATGTGTACGGTCTGTGTAGGAAAAACGACCTAAATGGTTTGTTGAATTTTTTTTTGAAACTATGGTAGAGTTATTCGACTTTTAAATTACATAGACATATTTAGTATAATTCAAAGAATATTAAAAAAAAATTCAAGGCAAAATTGAATAATAAGCCAACGGGGGCAAATTTTTACAGACAAAAAATCGATTTTGCGGTGGACATCAGAACTCATCATTGGATCATATCAAAACAAAAAATTTAAATACATAAATTTTATTAGCTTATGAGCTTCTCGAGGTAGCACTGTCCACTTTTTTAGTTTTAACAATTTTTGAGTTTTTGGTAGCACTCAGAAGTCAAAAGAACGAAATTTTTCGTTAAAAAATGGTAAAAATCAACATATTTATTATTGTTAAAAAAAATAAGCATAAAACAAAAAATATCTCGACAACTTTACTTCACTAAATATATATGACAGCACTACAGACCTGAAAGGCCCTTGGCTTCGATAGTCTTCACTAATTTCTTCCACTTTTTGCGGTAATGTACTTGTCCTCTCCAGTCTCTTGTACCCTTTTCTTCTAGGTCAGTCCGGACGGCATCAAACCACTTCCTTCGTGGTCTCTCTCTTCTTTTCTTCCCTTGTTCTCCTGCTGATAAAACTCTTAGGACGTTTCTTTCTTGTGGCATTCGTAAAATATGACCCAACCATCTAACTCTCTGTGCCTTGATTTTCTGAGTTATTTTAGGTTTCTTATACATCTCCATTAGCTCCTGGTTTGTTCTTCTGCGCCATTCCCCGTTAGCCTCCTTTATACCACCAAAAATATTTCTCAATATTTTTCTCTCCCAAATCTCTAGTTTTTTTCTTCTTTCTGGTTCATTGTCCAAGTTTCACACCCATACAACACCGTTGATCTCACTATTGTTTCATACGCTCGCATCTTGGCTGCCCTGGACCCGTTTTTTACCTTCAACAGTGCGTTTAATGAATCTACTGCTTTGCTACCTTTCAACAACCGTTTATCTATCTCTTTCTCTCTCTCTCTCTCTCTCTCTCTGTCTCTCTCTCTCTCTCTTCTTCTTCTTCTTCTCCTCTGTTTGTAACTGTTACTCCAAGGTACTTAAATTCAGTTACCTTCTCAAATTTATAATCTTTATCATTTGTCCTTAGCATCCACTTATTTTCTTCAGCATTTTCTCCACTCATTTCCATACACTTGGTTTTTTTTGAAACTATACTAGAATTATTCGACTTTTAAATTACATAGACATTTTTAGTATAATTCAAAGAATATTCAAAAAAAAATTAAGGCAATTTGAATAATTAGCCAACGGTGGCAAATTTTTACAGACACCTCAAAAAAAAATGGATTTTGCGGTAGACATCAGAACTTCAACTCGTCATTATTAGATCATGTGAAACAAAAAATTTAAATAAATTTTATTAGCTTATGAGCTTCTCGAGGTAACACTATCCAGTTTTTTAGTTTTAAAATTTTTTGAGTTTTTGGCAGCACTCAGAAGTCAAAAGAACGAAATTTTTCGTTAAAAAGTGGCAAAATCAACATATTTATTATTGTTAACAAAAATAAGCATAAAACAAAAAATATCTGGACAACTTTACTTCACAAAATGTCCAAAAAAAATCTATGCAAAATTTCAGGTGGATAGGTCATTAAGTAGTTTTTGAATTACAATGTCCACCGCGTTACATGAGAAAAACGCGTTAATTGTTTTGTCAACTTTTATTTTAATTCATTTTTTGTCTGTCAAATCGTAAAGTGATGCACACCGGAATATGTTTTGGAATCGAGGAGTAATGTACAAAAGAAAAGGGGAACTACTATTGAACGTTTTTCACTACGTAAGTTGTGTTTGAACGATTTAGATGAGGCATTGGTGGCAGTTGATTAAAATGGGCTGATCGTCGAAATTTTGTGTAATACGTCAAATTTATCTATGACGGTGTTTGTATAGGTGTGATAGCCTGGCACCATCCTGCCACCTACGAGGTTTTAATTCATAATAGTGTTTGGATATGTAAAAAATCCCTTACCAAATGGAATATTAGGTAGTACGATTTCTACGAATTTTCTCTTATCAATTTCATGGATTATTGTGAAATATTTTGTGTACGGTGTTGTAGGGAAAACGACTTCATCAACATTCAAAAAGAAAATATTTTTTGTTCATAGCAATATACAAAGCTATTAACACTACATATAATCTAAAAATAATGTGAAATATACAAGGTGATCCTAAAAAGAGTAGTATATCAAAATTATATTTTTTCGTATGGAACATCCTAAATTTTTGATAACATTTTTGAATTGTCTTTAAAAATAAGCTATTCTTTTATAAAAGTTGCTCTTCCCCTTAGTCGTTAACCTGATGCAGGCATCGTGATGTCATGGAGCTATTAGCGGATTCTTCCAATGTTCCTCCATTTCTCTCTTATCTTCTACCATTCTAGCCCATTCTGACAATGGAGTGCCAATAGAAGCAACAATATGGTCGGTGTATCGTGTGGGTGGTCTACCTCGACTCCTTTGGCCTTCTATCTTTTCCTGACAGTGGCAGATCTACGGGGAGGGAGAAAGGCGAAATTTCCCACCCTAACAAGGTCCAAAATTAAAGAAAAAAATTGTTAAAACATAAAAATTTAAACCACAGACAGACAAATTCAACTCAATAAACACGCTAGTTAGGAAAATTAAGGGAACTTAATGCATATTAAGTTATTATTTATAGTTGAGTTTACCTTTTTTATGTCTTTTGGTTTGTGTTTCATTGTGGAAGTTCCCCCCCCCCCCCACAAGGAAAATTTCCCCTGGTAAATGTCCAAATCCGCCACTGTTTCCTGAAGGGTTTTTTAACACCAATTCTTCGAAGCACGTGTCCAAAAATGCCTATTATTTGTTCTGATATTTTGATTCTAAGTGTTTTCTTTAAGGTTGGCTAGAAGTATACTGCATTTAGCAACTAATCCAATTGATACGGTATGCGCTCCTCTACTTATAAACCGCCACCAATTGGAGCGCTGAGGCATAGTGCGCACCGTTCCACGTTCCACAGTCCGGGGCGCCAGTGGAACAGTTGCAGGAGCGCGTACATAGTGGATACATTCCTTTAGGTTTTATACGTATCGGAGAACTTATACATACTACGATGGAGAGAGATGTATATCTCTTAGTATCAAAAAAAATGTAATTTAATACGGGCGTGGAATTCCCAGCACCTAGAGACGAAAAATATGGGTTGTTTATATACTAATTATTTTAATATGTTGTGTTTACCTTCCAGCTAGTTATCAACTAGATAAATAAATATACTAGGCACTAAATTAATTTTCTATTTTAGTTTATTTTGAAATACCTATACACATGACAAAAAATGATAATTATTAGAACTCGGTTGTCTGAGGTTATAAATAGTAGTAGGGTAGGAAACTATGCTAAATTTGCAGTTACTCGAGCGTTATGGGGACCTATTGGGTTGTAAAGAGTAGGTCCTAAAACCAAAAAAAGGTAAGTTTTGTTTTCCATAAAGTGGGGGACTTTCCATTTTTTTTAATTTAGTTGTCCATTTCTAACAATCGTTATTTCCGATTATAGCGCCATCTATCCAAAATTCGAAATAAGGGCTTCTATTTAAGATTTTAAAGTAACCCCCTACCCCACCTTCGTAGGGGGTCGTGTTTGGTGCTATTCGATAGATTTTTCAAAAATATTGAATACGTGTATTTTGCAGTTTTTCAATCTGATGTTCATTTCACGAAATATCGTGGGGTTCGTATTTAAAATTTTAAATTTATCCCCCACCCCCACCCCTCTCTGTGGGTGGTCGTGTTTTGTATCATTCGATAGATATTTGAAAAATATTGAACACGTATTTTTTAGTTTTTCGATCTGACGTTCATTTCGGGAAAATTCCGTATTTTCTTTTTGAAACTTTGTGACTCGTCCATTTCCATACGCTTGCTCAAATCGTCAGATTTTTGAAATATCTACTCTTTTGCATGTATGTACTTAATAATTTATAGTCCATGTGGTGAGACCGCTCCCGTCTGAAAAAAATTTCTGATTCGGTTTCTTTGTGGATTCCTATTCAAAAATGTCCCCTTTAAGCAAATCTGAAGGGTGCCGGGCTAAATTTTTGGGCAGAAATTGTTCAAACGATTTTTTTAAACAAATACAAAAAATTACGTTTTTTTCCTCTGGAGCATATATTTTTAGGTTTTCTGGGTCATTTTAAATAAGAAAGGTATCTTGTAATTTTTCTTAAAAATTGATAGTTTTCGAGTTATAGGCGATTTAAAATCTGAAAAATGCGAAAATACTCATTTTCGAGGCCTAAAAACTCATATTTAAATTAGTATTTTTGAGATTGCCAGATACTTAAATTCAAGATTAAACATTCGCCTTCAAGATTATGAAGAGTGGTTGCACCTAACTTTAATTTATACCGTTGTTTTTAATTGTTAAATATGAGTGTCTATCCGATTTTTTTGCCGGTGCGGCGAGCTCTATTTCAAAAATCTCCTATTTTCCTCCGAAATGTATTTTTTCTAGATTCTTTTGAATATTATAAATAAAATGTTTCTTGATATTTTTCTCAAAAATTAATAGTTTTAAAGTTATAAGCGATTTAAAATCCGAAAAATGCCAAAAAAACGCATTTTTGGATTTTAAATCGCTTAAAACTTTAAAACTGTTAACTTTTGAGAAAAATGTCAAGAAACTTATTTTATTTAGAATATTCCAAAGAAACTAGAAACAATATTTTTCGGAGGAAAATAGGAGATTTTTGAAATAGAGCTCGCCGCACCGACAAAAAAATCGGATAAACACGCATATTTAACAATTAAAAAACAACGATATAAATTAAGATTAAACGCAATCACTCTTCAAAATCTTGAAGCTGAATGTCTAAACTTTAATTTAAGTATTGGGCAACCTCCAAAATACTAACTTAAATATGAGTTTTTAGGCCTCGAAAATGCGTATTTTCGCATTTTTCAGATTTTGAATCGCCTATAACTCGAAAACTATCAATTTTTGAGAAAATTTACAAGATACCTTTCTTGTTTAGAATTACCCACAATACTTAAAAATATATGTTCCGGAGCAAAAAACGTGATTGTATTTGTTTAAAAAAATTGTTTAAACAATTTCTGCCCAAAAATTCCGCCCGGCACCCTTCAGATTTGTTTAAAGGGGACATTTTTGAATAGGAATCCACAAAGAAACCGAATCAGAAATTTTTCCAGACGGGAGCGGTCTCACCACATGGACTATTACAATATTTTAATTTGACGATTTCGAGTTTTTCTAAGAATATATTTTATTTTCGCACCCCCTTAACAAACTCCCTGTGTTAAGAGCCAATATGTGGTAGAGGTACATTTACAGGGTACAAGGTTTCTCCCCATGTGATAATCTGACGCGCTCGAGTAACTTCAAAAATGGCCGCTTGGGTTCCCCTACCATAGGTGCCTATCTCAAAGAACTATCATATTTTTTTAGGTGCTTCTAGACTTAACACTGATATATCTAACTTTTATTATATTTTTTCATTATTTTTTATTTCCAAAATTTAATGAAAAATCCATTGTAAAAGGTATATTTTTTTTATTTTAAAATTCCTTTAAGGGCTACACCACAGAACGTTTTCGATATTTAGAAATATCATCATCAGTGTTTAGAACTGGTTGATCACAAGCTGAGCCACCAAAGAAATACCAGGGTATGAATCCTTTAAATAGTATAACAGTTTGTTATATTAGCATATTTGCTTAAAATTCCATAGGATGGATAACATTTATATAGAATTAGGGCCTTGGGCACAGCATGACTCCCCCATTACGTGGGTTGCTAAACAGGTAGATATGTCTCTACAATTTTCAATTGTTGGTAACTGCAATTTCTTGTACATAATCACAACCACCACTTGCTATAGTACGTTCAGTTTATCATGGATATTCGATATATTTCTATTTTATTATTATGTTTTTGTAGCTCAACAGACCTTAAAGACCCATGGCTTGGAATATCTCCACGGTTTTCATCCATTTTCTCCTGTCCGTTGCCGCAGTTCTCCAATTTTTATCCCGACTGTTTCCAGGTCTACCTTAAACGCTTCTAGCCACTTTTTCCTTGGTCTTCCTCTTCTCTTTCCTTTCCCTCTCATCAGCAAGTCCTTTGTCCAGCTTCCTTCAGCCATTCTCATAAGACGAGCTAACCAACTAAGTCTCTTTGTTCTGACGATCTGGCTTATTCCTGGTTTCCTATACAGCTCTCTGATCTCTGCATTTGTTCGTCTCCTCCAAACGTCTTCATCGTCTTTCACTCCCCCGAATATCTTCCTTAGGACACAGGACACACCGCTTCCAGATATTCAGTATTTAGCATATTTTCTTGATTTTTGTTCATGACCCATGTTTTGCTTTCGTAAAGGACTACGGGCTGGATCACTGTTCGGTAGTCTCAATTTTGCCTCTCTGGAAATATTTTTTCTCCGGCAATTGTTCTTCCTCTCGAAATTCTGTTCTCAATTTCTTGGCTTTCCTCCCCTTTACTTGTTTGAGTTACTCCTAGATAGGTATTCAAACTCCGTCACCTTTATTTTATTATTATAATTTAATATAATATAAATCCCTAGCCCTGGAAGCTCATACTTGGGTGTGAGATATCCATCGAGACACTTAACTGAATGTAGCATGCTCAATGCTCAATCGCATTTCAATGGTAATGCCGCTTCATGCAAATTCAGTCTGTAGTCTACCAAGGACGTGTGTGTAGTTGCGGTCTCATTTGAGCAATATTTCCAATCACGAAAATTTATTGAATACAGGCTAGGGTATGTAGCACCCATGTGTGAGGTTTGCGACCAAGTGTGCCTTCAAGTTAAAGACCTACCAACACAACATCCCACAAGATTAGTAAAGCAGCAAGCTGTTATATCTTCAAAGAAAGAGATAAAAAACAAAATATGTACACTGGGCTAGCCGTAAAGTCTCTGGAAATCATAAAATGTTTACTTTTTTTTATTTCTTCACAAAAAATGATTGGGTATCTGATACCCATGTGTGCGGATTATGTTTAAAAAATAGGTGTGATTTTCCAGGGCTAGTATAAAACATAATATCCTTTTTTGGTTTTTTAATGAACACAATGCAACAATAATTAAAAAAGTAATGATACAATAATACTCTATCTCCCCTAAAACATTCAATATTTGAATAGGATTGTTGATGCAGCTGCGTCCATTACATTACCTAAAAACAACTAAAGAGATAATAAGCGTTAATGGATAGGTATCATTATTATAGAACGCCATTGCTCATTGCTGTGAAATTATTCTACAGGTACAATTAATTATATCGATATAGATACGGCAACAAACAATATTGATATAAATTAAAACGGGTAGAGAACTAAAGGAGATAGAATATGAGAATATGGGGGGAAACTAATCACAGTTTAATCTATGATTCAAATTTCTTAGTAGGTACCTATATGCAGGGTGATTGATTAGTGTGATTGGCAGAACATACTTGTAGAAAAAAATGGTTCAAAATCAGGTTCGAAGACTACCATCAAAAATGGTAAAAATAAATGCAAGATTTCTTCAACAAAAATGTAAGAAGATGAACAACAAGTTAGGATAGCAATCTTACTACCATTTAAGCGTAATAAGCAATGTAATAAATTACAACTCGAAGTACCACCCACTCACGTGGGAAATAAAAACACAAGAATTAGCAAATATGTAATTTAATGACTAACTTTGTTACTGTAACTAAGTTAAGATCTGGTCAAAGGTTTAGAGTCAAGTTCTTACATTTAAACCGCCGTTTTAACGTCCAATCTACACTAGTCCGCCACACACCACACGAGAGCACTATACAGTGTGCAAAATTAAAATCGGTTAACTACCACGCGGCGTCAGGAATTTTTTTAAATAAACATTCATTTTTGGTGCTACGCGCAGGACAGCGGTGTTCGATTCGCATAAGTTGATTTCCACCAAAATTTCTTCCAATCTTTATCTAATATATTATTTTCTTACTCTATATTTTGTTGTATGTTCATATTTTAATTCCACAAAAATCAAACTAATTTGATTATTGTTTGTGAAAAATTGTTTATGCAAAAAAACAATTGCATGTGTTTAAAGATAAAACTTTTTATTTTCTAAGTTAAAATATATGAACAAAGAAAGTTTTTGCTAAAAAAAGTGTTATTTCAAAGGATAGAGTATGTGTTTTTATTTTGCAATAAACAAATTTATTTATTTATATCGAAACGTAATAAAAATTAAAATGTATCAATCATTATCAAAGGTCATCGGAATTCCCAATCAGAGCGAACGTATCCGCTGTCCTGCGCGTAGCACCAAAAATTATTCTTTATTTAAAAAAATTCCCGACGCCGTGATAGTTTACTGGTTTTAATTTTGCAAATTGCAAATGAAAGGAACAGTATTCTTTTATATGTAAAAAAATCAACTTGCTGTCTGCTTTATTTTCAGTGCTGCAACATTTTGAAAAAATGAATTTTTGGATTGCAAAATTTATTTTGCAAAATCTATTAAACCGATCTTAATCTTTATAGTGTTGTTTTATCATATAATAAAATTTTTCTGGGTAAAATATGAAGGTCCTAAGTGTAGCATAAATGGTTGAAAAACGTAAAATGCGAATATTTGTTTTTTTTTATGGTTTTTTCGAAATTATTGCTATTTTGCAACAAGGGTGACAATTTTTAAAATTATTAGTTAATCCTATATTGTAGGAAATTTAATTACGCAACTTTTATGTTAATGCAACTTTTCTCGAAAATGAATACTTTTAAAGTTATAATCAAAAAACCAAGAAAAAAAATCGAATTTTTCCTTAATTTTTTGACATTTTGATTATTTAAACAATGTTCCGGACCTTTTTGAGTGGGAGGATAGCTGAAATATTATTATATGAGTTATTTTCAAGCAATTTCTGCAAAAAAAATATGAGTCACCTCTAAACATCCAAATGTACTTACTAATATTTTTACAGATGCACCGTGGTCTAATAATAAAAACGTGGTACTCTACACATTTTTCTAGTTTCATATTTAATGTTAATACCTACCCTTAATTTTTACTTAGTCCAGAAAATAAGTAGGACTTTAGTTAACCCTATACTGACTTGGAACTGTTCTCACTCTGTTCCTTGCTGCATTTATTTTTAATTAGAGTCGTAATCTTGTTAAAAACTGGTGACATGAGGGCAAAAACGGAAGCACCAATCAATAGAGAAAATGCTATTTATTACTGGACAAAATGAACTAATAAATAAATAATCTTTTTGAGTACAAGACATCCCATACGATTTTGACCAATCAACAATCAGAAAGTTATTGGATTTTCCTCTCACCCTCTTTTTCTAGCTGCGAACTATTTCAGAGCAGGGTTGCCGTGCTTGCAAGTCGATCGCCAGATCAGGGAAAGTATAGAGTAGAGAGAAAATTAGAAAATTTTAAGGAAGTACATAAAATATATGTATATTTTCAACGAAAACATTTCGTTTATAAATTCGCAAAAGTGTGTGTGTTATTGCGTTGCCGCTCCTGCAATATTCAGATCAGATTTATCGATGGATTTTTATGTATTTTTTTCTTTAGCAAACTAAATTTTAAATCAAGTATTAATAAATCATCAATGACATCTGATAGTGAATTTAATTATTAAATAAAATAAATAAGATGTTCAAAAATACAATTTTGAGTATATTTTAAAAGCAATAAATTATTAACAGCTCTAAAAGGGTTTATACGAGTATACGGCCTCCCCTTTATGATAAATGGACTGTTCCATTTGCTATGAAATTAAAATATAGTCGGTTCGCTAAACTCGACACAACTGACTAGTGATTTTAGTAGGTAATTTTTTTGTTTTTTGCGAATTTTGCCAAAATTTTCAAAATTGCTAATTATTTAGTAATTATTAACTACTCAGTAATCATTTTTTTTGCCAAATTGGCAAAATTATTGACTAAAATCACTAGCCAGTTGTGTCTGAGTTTAGCGAACCGACAGTATATGAAATAATATTGTTTGATATAAAAAATTATGGTCTGATATGTGCAGTTACATCCTTCTAATAATAATGGAAAAAATATTGAAGATTTTTCTCAAATTATGGATACCAACAACATTTTAATTTATAACTCTTTTATTTTTAATTTGACGAAGAAAAGTTATTCTTCATAAAAAGCTCTTCATGTTCTAAGATTTATGATGCAACCATCAAATATAAAATTTTATACGAGGTATTAAAAAAATATGAATTTCGATCAAGAGTAAACTACCTTTATAGTTCATAACATTTAAATTAGAATGATATAATTGCACATTAAAACATAATTATTAATTCTAAACTACTTTTCATAATAGCAATTTTCCATATTATGAATTAAAATACGTAAATAAACAAATATTTCGTTATGATAATGCTCGCATTTTCAGCTTGTTTATTTTTAATTTTACGAAAAAGTTATTCTTCATAAAAAGTTCTGTATGGTCTAAAACCGAATATTCAACCATCAGATATCAAATCTATATTATACGAGGTATGTCAAAAAATATGAAGTTCGATCAAGATTAAAGCATCTTTATTTTCCACAATATTGAAAAAAAAATTGTTTGGAGTTAAAAACTATGTTCTAATATATGCAATTACTTGTAAGTGTATACCTTTCTAATGAAAAAAAAACGAAGAAAAGTCATATAAAGATCTACATGGTCTACAATCTAAGATGCAATCATCATATATCAAATTTTATCAATTTTATTCGGGGTATGTCAAAAAATATGAATTTCGATCAAAAGTAAACTACCTTTATAGTTCATAACATTTAAATTAGAATGATATAATTGCACATTAAAACATAATTATTAATTCTAAACTACTTTTCATAATAGCAATTTTCCATATTATGAATTAAAATACGTAAATAAACAAAGATTTCGTTATGATAATGCTCGCATTTTCAGCTTGTTTATTTTTAATTTTACGAAAAAAGTTATTCTTCATAAAAAGTTCTGTATGGTCTAAAACCGAATATTCAACCATCAGATATCAAATCTATATTATACGAGGTATGTCAAAAAATATGAAGTTCGATCAAGATTAAAGCATCTTTATTTTCCACAATATTGAAAAAAAAATTGTTTGGAGTTAAAAACTATGTTCTAATATATGCAATTACTTGTAAGTGTATACCTTTCTAATGAAAAAAAAAACGAAGAAAAGTCATATAAAGATCTGCATGGTCTAAAATCTAAGAGGCAATCATCATATATCAAATTTTATCAATTTTATTCGGGGTATGTCAAAAAATATGAATTTCGCTCGAGAGTAGAGTACCTTTATAGTTCACAATATTTAAATTAGGAAATAATTGCATTTTAAAACATAGCATTTAATACTAAACAACTTTTCCTAATAGACATTTTCCATATTATGAATTTAAATACGTAACTTAATAAAGTTTTCGTTATGATAATGCTCGCATTTTCAGCTTGTTTAATTAAATAATCATGTACAGCGTTTATAGATACGGTTAGGTAGGGTAATATAAGGGTAGGGTAGAAAATAAAAGTAAAAAATGTAACTGAACATAATTATTATAACAGGGTTAAAATGGAGATTTGCGGACCACAATGCAAGACAGGAAGATAAAAGATGGAATGCTGAAATACAAAACTGGAGACCGTGGACAGGAAGAAGAGGAAGAGGAAGATCTCAGATCTCAGCGATGGAAGGACGATATTGTAAAAGCTTCAGGAACTAACTGGAAAAGCGCAGCCAATGACAGACCGATATGAAAATATTTAGGGAAGGCCTATGTCCAAAGTTGGATAGAAATGGGCTGAAGAAGAAGAAGAAGGGTAATATTCCAAGAATGAAGTAAAGGTTATGTGAGCAATTTGATATGAAAATAAAATAAACATTAAGAAAACCAAAATGATATAAAGTCCAAAGTCAATCCGAAAAAATCAAAACGTACCTCAACTTTGTACCTTTTAGAACAGATCAATAGATTTAAGTACTTGGCATGTTGGATCGATAGCAGCCTAAATCCCTGATCTAGAAATACGATCGAGAATCGGACAGGCCAGAAAATCTTTCAAAAAAATCAAAAAACTGCTTTCTCGAATAAAACTCGAAATTCGACTACGTTTGTCAAAATATTACGTCTGGACTCTTCTCAATGCAATTGAGACATGGACCGTTAAAGTATCAACCGCAAATAAATTGAAAATGAAATGTAGATCTACCGGAGAATCCTTAGATCCATCAGTAGATCAGTAGTTGAATTCAGGATACTGTGGGCTGTTGCGAGATGTCGCTGTTGCGTTCTGCTCTCCAAGATAGTTTTCTCCAGCTACAGTTGCTTCCCCATGTAGTGTTCGCCTGCAGCTTTATTCCCAAGGAAGGGTTCGCCTGCAGCTTTATTCCCAAGGTAGGAGCCGTATACCTAACGGCCTACACACAAACACAATAATAATTTAGCAGATATTGTATTTCATTTACGTGGTAATGGAAAATCAGCCGGTACAAATTTGTATCGGTTTAAATACCTTAAAAGAATTGAAGAAATTAATTTGACGATAGTAGGGTCGCTTGTAGAAATATATAGTACGAGGGACAAATACCAATAAGCGGAGCTTGGTGTAGCGATCAATCGGCTGATTGAAACGTTACACTTTAAATAGATTAGTTCTTGTTGTGGAGAACCATTTCTTAAGGTTCTTTAACCATGATATTCTTCTTCTCCCAATTCCTCGCTTTCCGAATACTTTACCTTGAAGGATTACCTTCAGTAATCTGTATTAAGTGCCGTATGTGTCCGAGATATTCTAACTTTGTCCTTTTAATGGTTTACATCACTTCTCTTTCTTTCCTCACTCTTCGTAGTACGGTCTCGTTGGTTATCTTGTCCGTCCATGATATCCTTATTGTTCGCCTGTATAGCCACATCTCGAAGGCTTCAAGTTTTTACTCCATTGCCAACATCATAAAAGAAATATCTAAATCCGGAAAACTCCAATGGGCAGGACACCTCAGAAAACATTCTGACCAAAGAACAATAAGGCTGGTATGGGAGGAAGTCCCAACTGTAAGAAAACCACGCGGACGCTCTCGACTCCGGTGGCGAGATAATATAGCAGGAGACCTGAACACTTTGGTCGTGGAGAATATTAAATAGAAGTTGCTCAAGACAGAGAACAGTGGAGGCATGTTGTCGAGCCGGCTAACACCCACGAAGGGTTGTTACGCCACGGAGTTCGTAAGGAAGTAAATCCTGACCTCGTCTCCCAGTCTATGTCAATGTATAACAGACGCCTTCTAAAAAAAAGAATGTGTGTGTACTTTGTACGCACGTAAGAAGTTATACTTCTACTACATATTATGTGATTTTTAAGACAGTACCAAAAGTTTAAAAAAATAAAAGAATAAAACGCACACAAACACATTGAAAAATGCCACAAAGAAAAAATTATTTCAAGAAAATATTAAAATATAACAAAACAGTAAGAAAACAATATATTAGATGAAGATTGGTAGAACTTTTGTTGGTAATCAAATTAAGTATGTAAATCAAAGCATTACATACCTACTAGATAAATAAATTTACGCCAAAAAATCACAATTTAAAAATAAAAATCGGATCTAATTTGGGATTTCTCTCTAAAATCCCCATTCTTGAGAAAATAAATGTACAGTAGAGCGTCTATTATCCGAACTTCGATCAACCGAACGACCGCTTATTCGAACTATCGACTCCCGCGTCCCGCACTCGAATACCGAGCAAGCGTTAGTAATTGACGCTTAAAATATCTTCAATTTTCTTCAATATTGTATCCAAAAATAATTATGTTGTTGCAAAGACTGCACTTTTCTGTTTAGTTGCTAGTTGTCATTATCAAGATATAAATAAATATGTAGGTATATAAATATGGCTTTTATTCTCTTGTGGATAAATATGTATGACTATAAATATGTATCAATATATTGTAGTTCGATTATCCGAACACATCGGTTTTCCTAACACCTATGTCCCCCCAATTAGTAGAGCGGATAATCGACGCTCTACTGTATTTCAACCTAATCCAAATGTATAATTACAATATGATTATAATAAAAACTACTTACCAAATTAGAATGAGTTTTCCTTGTCCAAAATAGTCCAAAAGTCCAAAAATATAGGTATATGAAAACTATTTAAAAAGGCAGTATAACTATTAACTAACTTTTGTTTGTTGTTTCTTTTTACACAAATTTTAAAACGCAACAACCATAAATAATCTAACTACAGCTGTGCCACAGCCGCCATATTGAATAATTTTTGACATGTCATTTGAACATTCAATCAGAACAAAGTTATAATGCGCATGCGCCGGGATCATAGGTTTTAACATATAAAAATTCACCCTCATATCGCCGGTAAAGAAGTATAACTTCAAAAAACTCCTTTAAAGCCTTGTTGATAGAGCAAGAGTTTGAGAATTTGAACTTTTATTAAATGTCGTCTCCCAATCGGAGGGTTCTATACCTCGTCCAATTTACTTACCGTTGCACGTCATCCGCGCCATAGCCTGTGACACGATACCAACACTAAATATCTAGGCGGTAGGTGTGTTCTTTTTTAGAATCAAAATGATTCTAAAGGGGAACACACCTACCGCCTAGATATTTCGCTCCAATACCTCAATCAACGCTACAACATTACTCTAAACGTTATATTATTAAATAATGAGACCGTAGAAGTAACAAGAATTAAAAATACCTACAAAATTACAAAATGAACAATTTTTATATCGCTTCTTCTTCTTCTTCTTCTTCTCGTTCTTCTTCTCGTTCTTCTTCTTCTTCTTCTTCTCGTTCTTCTTCTTCTTCTTCTTGTAGTTCCTTCTCCTACCGGAGGTTGGCTATCATCACAGCTATCCGTACCTAATTGGCGGCAGCTCTGAAAAGATCTACTGAGCTGCAACTGTACCTGCAGAATTCTTCTTCTACCTATGGATCTTTTCCCCTTAATTTTGCCCTGCATTATGAGCCTTAAGATCTCATATTTCGCACCTCTAGTAATGTGGCCCAAATATGTATTCCAACTTTCTTGTTTTGATGTTCTTTATCGCAATCCTTTTGTAGCCTTCTTAACACTTCTGAATTCGTAACTCGTTGGGTTGTATCCATGGTATTTTCAAAATCCTTCTATACAGAGCCGGCCCGTGGGTAATATTTCACCCGTGCGAATTACTATTGTGGCGCCCCCCCCACTCGCTTCGCTTATTCTGCAAACTTTCACACGCGTGCCTTAAACGTGTACTTTTAACACATATCATAAATAACTATTAAATTAATAACAATTGAACTTGAAAATGAATTAAACTTAAAAATAACAATGTTGAGCTTTGGACATAAAGTGTTAGGCCTTGTAAGGCAATGAGACATGGCATTGTGTTATTATGTTATAGGCTAAGTTGAACGCAGTTAACTTTCCTAGATTTTCTCTGGGCAAACTCATTTACAATTGCATTAACATCAATATCCTCGAGCACTGCAAACTCAATTGACATCAAAGCTAGTCCCATCAATCTGTCTTGCGACAATGAAGACCTCAGATAATTTTTTATTATTTTCAACTTGGAGAAACTCCTTTCTCCACTCGCGACAGACACTGGGAGAGTAAGAAGGATTCGCGGTGCTACACACAGGTTAGGAAAGTTCCCTACAAATCCGTTGTCTGCTAAGTAGCTCAATATGTCAACTGGGCCTTTGATTTTTGTCTTATTCTTCGACATTGTGACCATCAATGTCACTATGCTGGCCATCAGTAAGAGCAATGTGTAGGTCCTAGCAGCATTTTAATAAGGTTTTGTCATCACTTGTGGTCTTTGAATGTAGAAACCTAAACAGTTGGTGATAGTATTGAAGCTACTCAAATCTGTCTCCCAGAGAAGAGATACATTGATCCAAGACCGCGTAGAAGAATTTAGTTTTGAACACGATCTCAGGATCAAGAACTGTTTTATCACTTGATTCATAAGAAAACATTTTCTTCTTTTTTCTCGGCCACAGTTCACTTTCTTTAGGGAATGCTGGGCCAACTTCAATCATTTCGGCCACTTCCCTGCAATCGACTAATATTCTGTTGAATCCTTCATCACTCCTTGTTTCTTGAAAAATTGCTTCGTTGAAGAAATCAAAGCAAGAGAGTTTGCTATGTCCATGTGAACCTCTTGAAGTTTCTTGCTTATGAGGTTTATATTAAACAAACTCATATGCCACGTTACTAAGCAGCAGATGAATCGGAAGTCTTTCAACTTTTTGGCCAAACTTGTAGCTATATTTCTTGCATATGCGTCTAGCCTTTTTTGGTCTTGACTAAATTCAAAAAGCACGTTGCACACAATGCAGAGAGCAAGGCGACACACCGCGCCAGTCCCCCGTCGCTCAGTAGAAGAAATGGCGCGGGGTGCGCAGTATTCCACCACACATACAATTATGTCTTTTTGTCTATAATAAAATTAAAACTGACTAAGGCTTTGTGAAATATTACTAATTCATCATAAAAGAATGAATAATTGGCTTAAAAATTGACATAATTTAAATAATTGATCGCTTTTTAATTTTTTTTTTTTGGGTAGGGGGGAAATTCGCCCCAAACCCTTGGCGCCCTGTGCAGGCGCACGGCTCGCACGGCCCTCGGGCCGGCTCTGCTTCTATAGCACCACATCTCAAATTCTTCCAACTTCTTTACGTTGTCTAGTTTTAGTGTCCAACTTTCCATTCCAAATAACAAAGTCAATAACACGTAGCATCTTAAGGCTCTTATTCTTAGCTCCAGAGGAAGGTCTCGATTAACAAACATTTTTTTCATTTTTATAAATTAATGCTTTTCTTGCAATTTCGATGCGTGTCCTGATTTCTCTACCTCGGTCGTTGTTTTCTGTTACCCAGGTTCCCAGATATTTGTAGTTTATATCGCGTAGGTATATATTAATAAGTTTTGTTATGATTCCAGCTCGTTTAAAAAAACATACCTACACGAAACCATTTCCTTATCATTCGTGCATCTGAAATATCACGCAAATCAATTTTCAGACTCCCTCTATGCAAAGTCGTTTTGACCACCTGCTTCTCCAGACTTCACCCCCAGACGACGTGGCAACGCCGCGTGTCGGGGGTTGAAACGTTCGTACGTAATCATAGTGCCGACGAAAGACCCAAAAACGTGTCTGTATTGGACATATTCTGGCGATGTTGATACAGCATTGCGGTTTCAAATACGCGATTTTTTAAGGTTAGTTCGTGGTCGTTGAACGTTGCAAATTTACGGAAAATGCCTGGTGGTGTAAATACGTAAGGTTGAACTTCTAACATACTCCAAGGAAGTGATTTT
This sequence comes from Diabrotica virgifera virgifera, assembly GCF_917563875.1. Taxonomy (NCBI): domain Eukaryota; kingdom Metazoa; phylum Arthropoda; class Insecta; order Coleoptera; family Chrysomelidae; genus Diabrotica; species Diabrotica virgifera. Next base: position 229,073,770 of record NC_065450.1, on the reverse strand, counting down.
TACGGATGCCAATATAAGTGCCTGCTCGTTTGATTTCTGAAATATTTAAATACCGATATTTAGACATAATGTTCGCGTTAGGGCTGATTTACAATGCTACAAGGGCGTCTTTTCAGATGGTTCAGGATATGGATTTCGCGGAAGCATGTAAGTAGCTCCTTTCCAATTTTCACTCTGCTGAAACGTCAGAAAGCACGACATTTTCACTCGTTTTGAGCTAGACATAACAGACAATTTGTGGCGCTTTAATAAAATACGAAATTTTGGTTCAAAGCGAATATTCCGCTCTTCAAATTGTTTTAAATAAATTATTATTTATTCATAGGCTTAAAAATGTGCTTCTAGCACTCGATGAATCCAGAGCTCCATTCGTAGGTTTTCATCAAAATACATTTTATTTCACAAAATTACTAACTGAATAAATCAAAATTATGATTTTTTTTTCATTTCTTATTAAATACAGAAATATTTTTTACGACCGTGTTAAAACAACCACTTTCCGCACGCATTTCCTTTCCGAAAGTTGCAATTTCCCGCACTAGTGCGGGAAAGTAGAATACCTTGTAATATGGCTTTGGTTTATAATAATATTATAATAGATATTATGCAATAAACTAATATTTAGATATTTAATAATTTATTTCAAATTTATTTTATTGTGTTCATGTTTTAATGAAATTAAGACGATTATTTCATTCATAGGAGATTCTGACCAATAGAAAGCTACAGAAAAAAAATTAAACTGATTATTTTTTGATGATTTTAACTTCCAATCGTATAGTAAGATTTTTGATCACGTGTTTAATTCTGTCCAATCAGATTAAAATTATACTGAGAATTAACTACTGTAGAAAATTACCGATAGAATTTTTTTTAAGTAGATTGTTTCTATTTAATGGCAACCAGTTTCCTAGTTTTGACAACTGTCACATTTAAGAAAATATCCATAATATACGTATTAAAAATAATCTTTCGAATATCACACGACAGTAAGAATAAATAAGAAAATAATTTTTTACTCAAATTTGCTGTCATGGGCAATAGCCACTCGAGCCCTGCGGGTTCTCGTGTCTATTGCCAGACAACAAATTTTCGAAAAACTGTCGCAATATTTTCAATTTATTCTCACTCTCTTGTGATATTATACCCCATAATTTTTGATTATTTCATTCATACGAGATTCTGACCAATAGAAAGCTACATAAATCTAAATTAAACTGATAACTATTTTGATAATTGCCCGTCGTCAAGCATATTACGTTAGATGTCCTTCGTTGCTACGAAAAAATACATTCAGTGACATTAATGACAAATGTTTTAAAAATTATAAAAGTGATGACTTTCAACCGTCAAATACATATTTATAACAACTGTGTGTTTAATTGTACTAATTTGTACTTACATAAATAAATTACATTAAAATTTTGGTTTTAAACAGTTTTATTCGTGAAATAATCACAACAAATTGCACTCGATCTCTAAAATTAATATAGAATTTTAGAGCTCTTGTGCAATTACACTGATAATTTCCCGTCGTCAAGTATATTACGTCAGATGCCCTTCGTTGCTATGAAAAAATACATTCAGTGACATTAATGACAATTAATGTTTTAAAAATTATAAAAGTGATGACTTTCAACCGTCAAATATTTATAACAACTGTGTGTTTAATTGTACTAATTTGTACTTACATAAATACATTACAATAAAATTTTGGTTTTGAAACCACGTTTTCGTGCCCAAAGTTGGGCGCCAGTGAAACGAAATAAACGATGGACTACCCAGCTAATTGAAATAATATCCGAAAATATTAAATCAACTAACCAAGATAGCCATCGCCACACCCTCAGCTTAGCTCAGTCACTCAGGTGTGTGCTCGTCTTGTCCTAACCTCAGATATGAACTCTGAAAATTTAGAATGGTAGCAAACAAAACAATATTTTTAACTAATCATGTTTACTGTTCATAAAGATATAATAAAAATATGACTTAGTAAATTGCATTAACAAATGTATTCAAATTCTTACCAAAAACTAACAATTCTGGATTATACTTAGGGCTTTTGGTATTCGGCTCGATGGTAAATTCTTGATGTCGAATGGTACTGCTGTTGTAGACTTCTCGTAGGCCTGGACGGATCTTCGGTCCTAGGCCCCTGCAGCTAGAGATGGTGGTTGTGCAGTCTACATGTCATGGTCTCACGTTGTCAGCCATCTGGTGCATCGCCGGCGATGGGCTTCATACACCCGAAAGAAGAAAGTAGATTTTATTCCCAAAAACTGTAACAGTAAAACCATATCAACAATCAAGAAGAAATCCAAATTGTATCTTTGCCAAATAGTATTCAGAAATAGTAATTGGCAAGGGTAAATTAGATAGAATTTAGATGAGGAGAATAGTTAAAATTTTGATTACTAAACGTGCATTCTTCTTCTTCATGTGCCATCTCCTCTAAGAAGGTTGGCAACCATCACGGCAATTCGCACTTTCGATACCGCTGCTCTAAAGAGATCAGCAGAAGTGCAATTAAACCAAGCTCTCAAATTGTTTAACCAGGAGATGCGTCTTCTTCCGCGACTCCTTCTACCCTGTATTCTTCCTTGCATTATCAATTGTAACAAGTTATAACGCTCGCCCCTCATAACATGTCCCAGATATTGCAGTTTTCTGACTTTAATTGTATTTAAAACCTCTTTATCTTTTCCCATTCTTCTCAACACCTCGATATTCTTGACTCTATCCACCCAACTTATTCTTAATATTCTTCTGTAGGCCCATAACTCGAAGGCTTCTAATCTGTCCGAAACATCCTTCTTTAATGTCCAAGCCTCCAACCCATAGAATAATACGGAGAACACGTAGCATCTCAGAAGTCTTATCTTTAAAGAAATTGTAATGTCCCTGCTACAGAGTACTTTTTTTAGTTTGTTGAAAGCATTTCTTGCCTGTCCTATTCTTGCTTTAATCTCTTCTGTGTACTCATTAGTTTCATTAATTATTGTACCCAAATATTTATATTTTTCAACCTTTTTAATTTGTTCTCCATGTATTGTTATGCTTTCTTGGCGCTGTTGAACTTTTGTGATTACCATAAATTGTGTCTTTTTTGTGTTTAGGGACAGTCCGTTTTCTTGGCTGACTTCTACCACTCTGTCAACCATTTGTTGTAAATCCTCAAGACATTCGGCTAATAAAATAGTGTCGTCGGCAAACCGTATATTATTGATTGGTCGACCATTTACTTTTATTCCCGTGGTTAGGTCTTCTAGTGCTTCCTGGATTATTTCCTCTGAATACAAATTGAACAAAGTAGGAGACAGGACACAGCCCTGTCTGACGCCCCTCTCAATACGTATTTCATTTGAAAAGGCGTTGTTCTCTTTTACCACAGCGATCTGATTATAATAGATAGCACTAATGATCCTGATGTCCCTCATATCTAAGTTTTTCTTTTCAAGTAATTCGATAAGGCGGTTATGTCTGACCTTATCGAAGGCTTTGTTGTAATCCAAGAAACACATATATACTGGCTGATTAACATCCATGCACCTTTGCACAAGTACATTTACAGCGAACAGGGCTTCCCTCGTTCCCATTGCATTTCTAAATCCAAATTGCGTGTCGCTTATGTCCTGCTCAAGTTTGTTATGTATTCTCCGGTGTATAATTTTTAAAAATATTTTGAGTGTATGACTCATTAAACTTATTATCCGGTGGTCTTGGCATTCTTTTGCATTTGGTTTTTTTGGCAGTGTTATGAACGTTGACAGCAGCCAATCTCTGGGAATGATTCCTGTACTGTATATTGTATTAAATAAGTCGACCAATATTCCAATTTGCTGGTCCTCTATTAACCGTATTATGTCTACAGGTATTTGGTCAGGACCTGTTGCCTTGTTGTTCTTTGTTCGCTTTATCGCCTCTAGTACCTCATCTTCTGTTATGTCTGGGCCGTTGTCGAACTTTTCCTGCTCTAGTACTATTTCAGTCCGTTCGTCTTTAAATAGCTCTTGAATATATTCCTGCCATCTTTTAAGCCTTTCACCGACGTCTATAATTATTTTTCCGTTTTTATCCAGCAGTATGTTTGATTTTTTCTTAATATTAGTGCCTGTTATTTCACTAATTTTCTTATGAAGGTTTAAGTTATCATGTTTCTCTACCAACTGTTCAATCTCTGCGCATCTGTCACTATACCATCTTTCCTTTGCCTCTCTGATCTTTCTCCTTATTTCTGTGTGTATAATAATATAAAAATCTGTGTATAATAATATAAACGTGCATATAAATATGTAAATTAAAAAGATAATATATTTAAAACCAAAATATCAGAACACATGGTCTGACATTGAAAGTTAGGTTAGATATAAGAAATATTAGAAAAACTGTTATAAGATGCTAGGTATGGATGGAATATAATGACTGTAAGAAATTATTAAAAAAAAACTGTATGTAACTCACCCCAAGAGGAAGATTTGTTGAAATAAAAATGATTTATTTTTGAAGCTGCTCTGCCTTTTAAAACATTACCCCTCCTTTACTAATTGTCACTCTCATTGACATGACAGCGCGACAGCGCAAAGTATGAGTAGATGGGCAACCATGTTCCGCATTGAAAGTCAGATACTTAGAGAGTATGAATGTATGGGGTGCGTTCAGTATGTTCAATCGATGATTTAAATGAAAGAGATATATTAAATAGAAGATAATAAAAGAGGGTAATAAAAGGGGATAATCAAAGAGAATAATAAAAGAGGATAATAAAAGAGGATAATAAAAGAGGGCGCGAACCGATTTTTAAAGGGGGAAATGGGTAAACCAAATAGAAGAAGATAATTATTAATGAAATATTAAAGGAAATAAGGTAAAATAATTATTTAAAAATAAAATATCAAAGATGTGACGTTTGTAACGTTACAATCTTAATATTATAAGACACATGACAGAAGCTCGAAACACATGACAATCGATGAAAAGCCCTATTGGTAAAGGCAAAATTACACGGTTCATCCAAATTGAATTCACTTTGGTTGAATGGAGCAGAAGTGAAAACAATGCTATTTACACGGTATCTGGAAAAGGAACCGTTCAACAGATATTTTTAGAAAAATGTCGAATGAAGTCATGCGTTTAGGAGTTGCATAAAAGAATTATCTAAAAAAAGCTAAGGTAATGCTGTCGTTGATGGGTGCGATCATGAGTATTAAGAAGACAAGCGTAGGAGCCGCTTTTGGTCGATCGTTTTGTCTTTGTTAACTCGCACGTATAAAACGATTACGCATACTTTTAATTTTCAAATCTATGTCTTCTTCGGCTCCTATCACTAATGTTCAAATCTTCAATTTCCGATTTCATCTCGCCAACAATCTCGGTTTTTATATCCCGCCGTCTTGTAATTCCACAAACTCGAATAATTTTTAAAATGTTTCAAGAACAGAGTCGTATATGCATATGCTCTTCCTTCCATTTGAAAACCATTGTGTATGAAAGTAGTAGTAGTAGGTAAATTTTAAATCTTAAATTATACTTTTCGTTCAAACACGGCTCTTTCTCGAAATTGACTGTAAAGTGAATCGTTCAATGTTCATTTTTGTTGTATTTAAGACGCGTTTTCACGGTACACTTTGAATGATCATCCCGGATGAATCATCCAAAGTGAAAAATAAATGAATCGTGTAAACTAATAATCATCTAAAATGATCATTCAAAATAAATATTAAACGAAGTTGAACCGAGTTCTACTTTTGTTCACTTTAGAGGATGCAACGCGGATGAATCATCCAAAGTGAACCATGTAAACATGCTTTTATTGCTTTGACTCATTGACAGTGACTAGTGAAAGGAGGCAACAGGTCCACGTGGATGTTTATTGACGTGCTTAAAGTGCGTAGTTGTTGTGTTTGTACGTTTTAGATGGTTTTTTAACATGTCTTGATCTTCTGTAGACCATTCCTTTAACAAAAACGTTGACGCCCCTATTTTGTAGCGTCGATTTATCCACGGCCTTACCCACCAACGTCGTTTTTTTCTAATCTTCTGTTTTTCAAGTGCATGTATAAGTTCATATAAAAGACATTCAGTTATTATGCCAATTCCAGCACGTAGAACTTCAGTCGGCGCCATTTGTAAGTGAACAGAATAATTCAGTCTTGGTGATCCATGTAAACGAAAATTACTTTCATCATCGCAATCACTTTGGATGATTCATCCGGGATGATCATCCAAAGTGTACCGTGAAAACGCGCCTTTAGGCGGTACACTTTGTTTGGTGGCGGTTTTCACGGTACACTTTGGATGATCATCCCGGATGAATCATCCAAAGTGAAAAATAAATGAATCGTGTAAACTATTAATCATCGAAAATGATCATTCAAAATGAATATTGAACGAAGTTGAACCGAGTTCTACTTTTGTTCATTTTAGAGGATGCATCGTGGATGAATCATCCAAAGTGAACTATGTAAACATACTTTTATTGCTGTGATTCATCGGCAGTGACTAGTGAAAGGCGGCAACAGGTCCACGTGGATGTTTATTGTCGCGTTTAAAGTGCGTAGTTGTTGTGTTTGTACGTTTTTAGATGTTTTTTTAACATGTCTTGATCTTTTGTAGACCATTCCTTTAACAAACACGTTGACGCTCATATTTTGCAGCGTCGATTTATCCTCGGCCTTACCCACCGACATCGTTTTTTTCTAATATTCTGTTTTTAAACTACATGTCTAAGTTCATTTAAAATACATTCACTTATTATGCCAATTCCAGCACGTACAATTTCAGTTGGCGCCATTTTTGTAAGTGAACAGAACAGACTAATTCAGTCTTGGTGATCCATGTAAACGATAATTACTTTCATCGTCGCAATCACTTTGGATGATTCATCCGGGATGATCATCCAAAGTGTACCGTGTAAACGCGTCTACCTACATGGATCACTTTGGTTGCTTCATCCAAATTGAAAGGCAAAAGTGAACCGTGTAATGTCGCCTTAAAACTCAGACAGTTGCGGAAAAGTTTGTTGAAAAGCCCTATTTATGCCAAAATGTCACCTTCGTTTGATTGCAGTTAAGTGTGATTTGGACAGATGTTGCTTGATAAAATAGCTATTTGTATAACAAGGGAGGAAAGTGATACTTTTCCTCCCGAGAATGAAGTTTACTGCCCTCCGCTACGCGTCGGGCAGTAATCATTCAAGGGAGGAAAAGGCACTTTACTCCCATGTTATACATATGGTTTTTCCACCTTCCTCAAATAACAAGTCATTTTTTCATTTTTACTTAATTTATTTTATGTAACTAACCAACAAAATTTATTAGAACTAAAACTATAAGTACTGGTACAAAAAACAATTTACTGGTTTTTACCATTCTGCAAAATACAGAGTGTTTTATAAATAAACAATAAAATGTATAGATACTTACGTAATAAAAAATAGATATTATACAGGGCGTCAATAAGTTATATTTCATGAATGAAATACCATGACGTCACTTTTACTTTTCCTCCCTAGGGAGGAAAAGTACAACTTTGCTCCCTACAATCAGGTCCGGAAAAGTATACTTTCGGTGGAGGTAGGTGGAAAACACTTTATAATCCACTTACATACAAATTAAATGAAACAAGTTATGGTGTATTTCTTTAAGTTTACGTTAAAGAAATCTTCAAATATTATTTCTACGCGTATAAAATAAAACATGTCTAGTGGCCATAATTCCAGTGTACTTGACTAGACGCACAAACCATACATACTCATAGACGTTTCACGTAAATTGTCAAGGTCAAGACAGCAAATTAGTTACCATTCCAATCCAGAGATGTCGCTGTCAGTCAATTCTCTTGTCATATTTAACAACTGACAGTTGAAAATTAAATTAATTCGTTATTTACTTTTTATTTTACAGTTTGTGGCATGTTTGTGGCTTAATTGTTTTATTATAGTGGTGTTACGTTTTTAATTAGATTTAACCACAATTTTAATCAATTGTATTAACCTCCTCTCCGTTTTTATGAGTAGAATTTTTAGTTTACATTGATCATCCCGTGTTGTGTTTCTCCACATTAAAAAAACAATATAATAGATCCTGAAACAGTTTATTCCAATAGACAAGTGTGTCATCAACATTTCGGGCCTATATATTTTTGGAAGTTTGTAAAAGATTATAAAGGTATTTATCTAAACAATCATCCTACAAGATTCTTTCAAAAATTTTCATTCAACTCAATATTACACATCAGTGCTTTCACGTGACACATGGCAGTAGTGTTTAGCATTTTAAAAATAAATTGGAATATTTGAAGTTTTCAGTAAATCATTGAATAAAACATTGAATTATCTTTCTGTTGTTTTAATTTCCTGCGAAATTTCATCAAAAATCCCGCAAAATTTATAATTTGAAATTCCCATGTAACTAAAATTTGTCAATTTAGTTCCCATTCCAATCAAGAGATGGCGTTAATTCGATCCGAAAGATTAACATGGCCGTGAAACGTCTATGAGTATGTATGGTTTGTGACTAGACGATTCTAAAAAAGAACAGACCTACGAGTGCCTACGACTTCAATATTTTGTGTTGGTATCATGTGACGTCACTTTCTATGACGCGGATGACGTGCAACGGTATTTCTACTGGACGAACCATACCAAATATTACTGTCCAAGACACGTGTCTGACGAAAGACCCAAAAACCGGTTTGTATATTTGTATAATATTTGTATTGGACATATTATTCTGGCGATGTTGATAGTGGTTTCAAATACGCGATTTTTTAAGGTTATTTAACTTTGCAAATTTACAGAAAATGCATTGTGGTGTAAATAGGTAGGTACGTACGGTTCTAATCTACCGATAGGAAGTAATATTTACGGATGCCAATATAAGTGCCCGCTCGTTGCATTTCTGAAATATTAAAATAAGTACAGATATTTTATACATAATGTTCGCGCTAGAGCTTATTTACAATGCAAAGGGGTGTCTATTCAGATGGTTCAGGATATGGATTTTGCCGAGGCATGTAAGTAGCTACTTTTCAATATTTTCATTCAATTGTAGCTATAACATAACAGAACATTTGTGGCGCTTTAATAAAAGACTCACCTCTTTGCTTCCTTTATTACCTATAGCCACGGATAGTAGGTAGGTAACGCAGCTTCTACAGAACTTAATGTTGTTATGAGACGTGAGACGTTGTACATTCCATGGTGATGGTGCCTTAATAAAAGAGCCCTGGGTAGACCAAATATAAAGTCCATTGGGTGGTGAGAGGTGAGAGAGAGTTTTTAATACAGCAGATCTGCCGAACACGAAAGACTTTTCTACATAAGTAGAGATAGACGTAGATCTATAATAGTTAATGAAATGTGTACTGTATTGGTACGGCTAGAGTAGACAATAGAAGGTTCTTCCCAGAGAAGAAAAGAATAGTTATAAGAAAAAAATGGAGAATGTAATAAACTGAATTTAAAAAAATTAAATCAGGTCATTCTTGAAAACCCATTATAAACTGATATGTATTAATTAAATGTTTCAAATAAGCCTCCGTGGCGCAATTGGCTAGCGCGTTCGGCTGTTAACCGAAAGGTTGGTGGTTCGAGCCCACCCGGGGGCGCATTTTTTTTCATGATATTATTGTTTATTTAGTTTTCGGCTTATTTAAGTATGGAATTTTTATTTTGTTTTATTAGCAGAAATTATTATCAACGATTTATTTGCGTCAAGGTCTATTCTACTTGATTTTTGTTGTCCCAATTTAATTCTTGTCTAAGATCATTCAAATCATGTCTATGTTTTCGGTATTTTCAACTGGTCTTCCTCTTGATTGATTGTTTTATTTCCAGAAAGTTTTTCCAATGTCTTTCTCTTTCCCAAACGTTTCTTCAGCAGCTTTTTTTGTAATATTTGTTTGTAGTTTGTTCCATGAGGTCCGCCACCTTCAGTTTAAATCGATATAATTTAATTTTTTGTTTCAAAATTTTTGATTTAGTTCCCATCCCTTAACATTTAATCCCCGTATTTTGCCTTCATTTATACACGGTTCTTGAATACGCACCATATCAATGTTCTTCTCAGCTACTTCCTGGCACTAAAGTGCCGAAGCTGTTTCTTTGTGCTGCAAATTGATCTGTATGATCTTAATTTTGCAGTTTATTCATTTTTGGGGTCTCTAACTTTGGAAGTAATTGTTGCAGGCTTTGGTTCTCCAATGCTCCCTGCCTGTCTTGCTTTACCCTCTTCCAACGGTTTAATGTTCGCTGGAGAAGGTAATAAGACTTCCATTGAAGCCTTTCGAGCTGTGCCTGTCATTCCTTATCAATCCGAAAACTCACATGCAGTCCTCCGTCAGCTTCTGGTTTGGAACTCAGAATCGCCCAACGACTGGTCCTTAGTTCAGGATTTTGTTTTCCAATTCGTGCCAGTGGCACCTTCAGATCCTCTGTTTAGTCGCTGGAAGGTACATCAGTACACGCATCCATTTTGGGAGTTCTTCAGCCTTAATGACCTTCCACTCCGTCTTTTCTTCCAAGAAATCCTTTGTAATCTTCAAGGACTCATCGTCAGCACATATCAACCAATAGTGTCCATCCATGAGCAGATTACCTTCGTAACGAGGTGCGCAAGTGAGTTGGTAGGTAATACGTCTGGTGGCTGAGATATAGCGTTCTTAGTCCTGGATTAATTGGGTGTATAATAAAATACCTTCATTCTTACTATATTATATTTTAACTTCAACAGTGTTCGATTTAAACATAACAATGGTCTAACGTAAATAATAACATATCACGACCTAGCGTATCGTTTCTTCATCGCGTGACTAACGATCGATCTGAATGAGTCATCGGCTCTTCTTGTTGGTGTGTGTATAAATACATTACTAAATCACAACAGACATGAGTTCATTAGCGGTCAATGCCAATCATATGTACACTAATATAAACTATATTATATTTTATTTCGTAGAAGTTCGGTTCAGTTCTGTACAAATATGTCTGGGTATTCTTTGGGAATGATTACCGTCTTTATTCCCGTAAGAGCAGCTTTGTAGTTGCCGCTGAGTTTAGAAGAGGCAGCAGCAGTTCTGCTCTTTTTTGTTAATTTTTCTTCAGGAGTGCTTCTATCAGACACACTCCGCTTAACAGCATGTGTGATTTCAGCATTCCCGCAGGAGCCGTATCTAGGAGCCGGTCTAGGAGTTAATTTGACCTTAGAAGTATCAATACCCTTTTAACTCATTTTCGAAGCTTCCTTTTCTGTGTCCCAGATATTTTTGGCCGAAAAGTCTCATCCTTCTCAGTATCTTTTAAAGGAGTCCGCATTGCGTCCTCAGTATTTTTATTACCCGATGTGGTGGGTTTATTTTCTTCCAGATTCTGCCGAACAGTCTCAGTGGAAGTTTAAGTGTTTGTTGGGTTCTGGTGCGAGACCCCTTTAAATCATTTAAATTTTTGCATGGGTCCATAGTGCAGAGAAGTAAACTGTCCATACCAGCAGCGCTCCCTGTGCCGGTATAAGGCCTTAATGGGGGGGGGGGGGGGTGACTGGTTCCCCCAGTCGACCGTTTGAGACAGTTCAATTTAGACACACAATGGCCCTGCAGGCCTGGGCACGGTACTTATGATAATAAAGAAATATATTTGGGCCGTATTAAGAAAGAAGTATTTTTTCAAAATGTTACAAGGCTGTAGAACTTCTACATTTAATTTGTCGATATTTTAGATTTTACAAGTATTTAGTCCTGTCGCCAGGGGGGGTACAACGGCCTCCTGTATTCAGATGGACTTACCCAAGTTTTTTTTATGTATTTTGACCCGTAGAACACGAATTTTTTGGGTAACAGTTGATCCGGATGTCGATAAGATTGTTATAAACAAAGAAGTTGAGGAATTACATAACAGCGATTTGTCGCAAAACAAAACATGTTTTTGTATTTTTTGGGCCATTCTAACCAAAAAGTGTTTCTACAAATTTTTTCGTAGGATGCATAGTTTTCGAGATAAACGCGGTGGAACTTTCAAAAAATCGAAAAATTGCAATTTTTGTACCCGAATAACTTTTGATTAAAAAATAAAATAGCAATTCTGCTTACCGCATTTGAAAGTTCAAGTCAAAGTATATCGGTTTTAGTTATTTGCATTGCTAAAAATTTATTATTTTATTGTTAAACACAAGTATAAACACCTAGTGCTGGAGTGATGTTTTCAATGATTTCTCATTTAAAATCGAACGAGTAGGTAGAGTAGGTACAAGTGCAAGCGAGGCTATTTCTACGTAGCATGCTTGTAAACGCATGTATTAGGCACGGGAAACACTATGTGTTTATAGCTTTTTTTAGCAATAAACACATAAATTTTTGGCAATGTATATATTCGAAACCGATAGAATTTGACTTGAACTTTCAAATGCGGTAAGCAGAATTGCTATTTTATTTTTTAATCAAAAGTTATTCGGGTTCAAAAATTGCAATTTTTCGATTTTTTGAAAGTTCAACCGCGTTTATCTCGAAAACTATGCATCCTACGAAAAAACTTGTAGGAACATTTTTTGGTTAGAATGGCCCAAAAAATACAAAAACATGTTTTGTTTTACGAGAAATCGCTGTTATGTAATTCGTCAACTTCTTTGTTTATAACAATCTTATCGACATCCGGATCAACTATTACCCAAAAAATTCGTGTTCTACGGGCTAAAATACATAATAAAAACTTGGGTAAGTCCATCTGAATACAGGAGGCCGTTGTACCCCCCTGGCGACAGGACTAATTATTTAGTTGTAGATAAATTTTATACATTGTATGCAATGCAATTAGTTCAATGTAACAATGCAATTAGTTCACTATAGTAATTTTCTGTTTATCGAGTGAAATGAGTTCAAATTATTCATAAATTTTTCCATTAGCATAATAATCAGTACCCCAATGAATACGTAATATAAAATAAATGTCAGAAATGAGACCGCATTTTTGAATTTTTGAAATTTTCGCAAAGATAATGAAAACGCGACCTATAGTGTTTGGTGAACAATTATTATCAATATACAGGGTGTCCCGAAAAGAATGGTTATAAATTATACCACACATTCTGGGGTAAAAAATAATTCGACTGGACCTAACTTACCTTAGTACAAATGTGCTCATAAAAGAAGTTACAGCCCTTTGAAATTACAAAATGAAAATCGATTTATTTCAATATATCGAAAACTATTAGAGAGTTTTTATTGAAAATGGACATGTGGCATTCTGGACATGAGGAACATCTTAAAACAGAATTATAGCGTAATTTGTCCACCCCATAAAAATTTTATGGGGGGTTTGTTCCCTTAAACCCCCCAAACTTTTGTGTACGTTTTTAAAACTTTTTTGCCTCTTAGTATTTTTTCGATAAGTCAGTTTTTATCGAGATGCGGCTTCTTTTTTAATATGTCCACATAAAAATTTTATGGGAGTTTTGTTCCTTTAAACACCCCAAATGTTTGGGTACGTTCCAATTAAACTATTATTGTAGTACGATTAGTTAAACACAGTGTTTAAAACTTTTTTGTCTCCTAGTCTTTTTTTGATAAGTCACCTTTTAGCGAGATGTGGCTTCATTTTCCAAATATACCTAAAAATGGGGCGAATGGGGGCATCAGCGAATGGGGGTTGACGGCTCTCTAACAACAGACATAGAAAAAAAACAGCTGATATGGTACGGACACGTCCAGAGGATGGATAACTCAAGACTCCCTAAAATAATTATGCAATGGGTACCACCAAACCGCAGAAAGAGAGGAAGACCCAAGAAATCTTGGAGAGAGGGAATAACGAAGGCGATGAGCGCAAGAGATCTTAGAGAGGGCCAATGGGATGATAGAGTGTAATGGAAATTAGGCATCGGACAACGTCGCAAGACGTTTTAAAACCGATTGATATATATATATATATATATATATATATATATACCTAAAAATATAAGTTATAAATAAATTTTCAGATTATTAACAGGTGTCTATAATCATACTTAACCATATACAAATAGGTGGTGGATTCGACAAATATTCAAAATATCTCGATAAACACAAGCTTATCGAAAAAGTACTAAGAAGCCAAAAAGTTTTGAAAAATATCGTGTTTAATTAATGGTGCCACAATAATAACTTAATTGGAACGTACACAAAAGTTTGGGGGGATTAAGGGAACAAAACCCCCATAAATTTTTTATGGGATGCACAAATTTTACTTTAATTTTTTTTTAAGATGTTGCTGCCATAAGAATGCCACATGTCCATTTCAATAAAAAATCTCTAAAAGTTTTCGATATATGAAAAAAAATCGATTTTCATTTTGTAACTTCAAAGGGCTGTAACTTTTTTTGTGTGCAATATTGTATAGGTAAGTGAGGTTCAATCAACCTATTTTTGACCCTAGAATCTGTGGTATAATTTATGACCAATCTTTTCGGGACACCCTGTATTTCCGTCGTCATTTATTCCTAATCTATGAATAGTACAATTGTATGGTTGGATCGTATGTTTATTTCATAATAACCTTTGAAACAATAGCGATAACCAAAAACTGATTAACCGTAAAAACTATATTTATTGTAGAACTATTATACACGGAGTGTTTATGTTTTTGTTTATAAAAGAGTGCTAGTGCTACGAAGATATAATAATCAATCATTGGTAAGTCTTGACTAAGTTCTTTTTCTTTTATTAATTGAAGAGTAGACTCGCTAAACGCTAAAAAAATTTTCAGGAGAGTCATAATCACTCTTAATAATAATAATATTTGTAAGTTAATACTTCTTCATGGGTAGTGTGACCATCTCCAATTTAGTAGAATTCGGGACAAGGCTGAAAAAACTACCTAAAATCCGGGACTTTTCAATGAAAATCGGGCCATTTTTTTAAATATAAAACTTGATTATCATCATTTTATTGATTATTTAACATTTTTATGTTGACAAAATAGTTATTTATGAAACAGTTCGTGAAGTATGCTTTTTGCGAACGCACGCGATTTTTAGAGCACGAGCTACAACGGAGCGAGTGCTATAAATCGCGTAAGTTCGCAAAAAGTACTTCACGCACAGTTTCATACAATATTTTATCTACGATAAACAAATAAAAAAAGCTGTAACTCTTCGTCACTAGAATTCATTTCTATTCTACACTTTTTAGAACTTTGACATTTAAAAATTTTAACTACTTTCAAACCACAAAACTGTCAAAACCTTTGTTGTAATTCATTGCTCATATTGTCATCACCATGACAACGCGAAAGTTAACAACAGTGCGAAAAAGTAAGTCCCATTTAAAATACATTGTTACTACACGCACACTTTAAATCCTTCACGCACTGCTATCTATAATGACAGTTTTCACAAACTAAAAACGTATACATAATATGACATAGAGTAGATACATTTTTTTTTTGATGAAATGGGTTGTAATGATAATATTACATTTCTGTTAGTTTTTGACGTTTCGACTTCCAATCAGGAAATCTTTCTCAAAAAACGAAAAATTAGAAAATCAACTAATATTGGATTTCCATGTAAATTGAACCTTGGGTTAAAATATAATTATCATTATTTGATATTCATGTTTTTAAATCGTCTTTTCAGAAGACGATAATTAAAACACAAAAACCGGAAAAAAATCCAGATTTTGAGTTTTCGTAGAACTATAATACGACGATATAAAATGCATGCGTTTTGGATGTGGTATTAGTATAACAGTCTAGAAATTGTAGACTTTTTTTCGTCCCGCCAATTCAATTTGATGTGAATTCTTAGAAGAGTAATGTATTAAAAATTTCAAAATGGAATTTTACCAAAATGTTAAAAATTCGGATGGCCCGGAAGCCTTGTCCGGGACGCCGGGATACAACTTCGTAATTCGGGCCATGTCCCGGATTTTTCGGGCTAGTTGGTCACACTATTCATGGGCCTTGTCCGTTGCGGACGTCGGCTATCATCATAGCAATTTTAATTTTGTTTGCGACGTTTCTGAATAACTCGATCGATGTTAGTCCAAACCATGAGTGTCTTGTGTCTTCTTCTTCTTCTGTATCGGCGTTTGCTCTCTATTTTACCCTGTATTATCAGTCATCAGTTGGAATATATAATATATTTATCATGTCTCATAATATCACCGAGGTATTCAAGTTTCCGTTTCTTATAGTCGAGGAAATGAAACATTTTGCCTCGCAATTTTTTCGTCCAGCATGGATTTACTTGAAATTTTCACAGAAGGTAGGGAATATAACCCGGTCTATATAGACATTTCAAATAACAAAAATTGCCGAAGAGCCAAATTTTGGTGGAGAGCTAGGGTATACCATAACAAATAAAGTTTAAAAAGTCCCCATCGATCCCATGTGTGCGTCAAAAGTTATTCGGGGTCAAAGGTCAAAATTTGAGATTTTTTGAATTTTTTTCGAAAACGGTAAGTTTTATCAAAAAAATACCTTAACCAAAGTTGTAGATCTTAAAATTCTCTACAAAAATAGTTCCTACTATTTTTTTCCTAAGAGTTGCCATTCCTGAGATATCGCGATTCAAAGAGTCACATTATACATGATATGCACACGTTTCCACACCACCTGTGAGGTAGTGTACTCGGCGCGTTTTTTTACCGTGGTTTCCCTGTAGGCCTTCTCCACTAGCTGTTTTGACAATTTTAGGATAATTTAAGGAAACAATACCGGTTAAGTTCTAGATATTACCTTATTATTGATATTGATTTGATATTGCTATTGATTATTAGGTTAACTATTGTTTTGATTTCTTTAGATATTTTAATCAGATTCATATTCTTGAAAGTCTACTTCAACAGTCAAGTCTTCTTCGATTTCATCTTCTTTCTCTTCCTCTTGCTGGATGTTCAAAAATTATTCAAATGTGACTGAGTCATTGGTCTCTTCATTAAAATCACAGGAGTCTTCCTGTGTTGTACTAAACTGGACATTTGAGCAAGACTGACCTTGGCAGTTGGTACACACTAGAGAACACAGCAACCCGACTTTTTTACATCCACATTTGGCACTACAACCTTTTTTGCAATTGCAAAAAATAGTGTTAAGGAGTTTTTCTGGAGCAGGTGGGAGTAAGGTTTTAATCGGTTCCAGAGTATTATATATATTAATTTCCAACCCCAGTCTTCTGGATTCAGTTCATTGCCTAGCCATGTTTGAACTTGATAATATACTCGATACAAATGTTGAAAAGCAGATGCTGATGTTTGAGGAAGACATGATAGTTGTACTTGTTTCTTGTTTTGCGTATTTTTTACAAAAGTTAAGTATCGGTATTTATCAAGACAAATAATTTTTTTTGGAGCTCCATAAACCGCAAGAAGAAAGCGAATTCCTTCCGTAATTATTGTTTGCGGTGTAGAATCAAGTTCTGTAAAAACTTTACAGCAGTCAGTCAAATCTTTTTTTTTTCGAATAATTTAAGTACTGACGTTTTGCCCCTTCTGTACATTGCGGACGTAGTGTCGCAGCCGGTTATCGCATGTAAAAATAAAATGTACTTTTGGCATTTGGGATAAGCCGATAAACTATTCGAAGAATATATCTCTGTTCGCTGTTGAGCCCTTCCACGTTTCAGAAAATAAATAACTTTATCTACTGGAGTCCTTGCAGTAATCAGTACCAACAAATCAACATCTTCACCAACTACAATTGTTGTGTTTGTTGCCTTAAATTTTTCAATTGCTGTTTCAAAAGGACATCTGCGTCATTTTTAGCTTGTTTCACTTCAATATTCGCAGCTGTTAATTTGTCAGTTAACATGGAAATGAAACGAGATTTATTATTAATGTTGGCGAAAAATTGTTGTTGATTCGCTGGAACTGTTATATTTTCATCAAAGATAATCTCGGAACCCGATGATGTTTTTGTAGTCCGACGACGATGTTCTGCAGCTTTAATATTCTTTGTAGAGTCATTGTAGCCGCCTATAGCACTAAAAGAAACAGATAATATTATGAACCAGACCTACGGACAATACTGTAGCCATTGCCTATAATAGACAATCTGTTCTTTTTTAAACAATGGTATAGCCAAATGTTTTTCAAGGCAACGTGGATAGAGGAAATTCAGTTTGGAACTGATTACCTTTTGAAGAAATATTTTCAGAATAGTATAATATACTATATAAAAGAGACACAAATTGTCATTTATACTTGTCTTAAGGGCCACATATGTATATACGTGGCTTATATGTGCATATAATGTATAAAGTAACTTTTAAAATTGCGATATCTCAGGAATGGTAACTCTTAGGAAAAAAATTGTAAGTACAATTTTTGTAGAGAATATTAAGATCTACAACTTTGGTTTGAGGTTTTTTTTTATAAAACTTACCGTTTTCGAAAAAAATCCAAAAAATCTCATATTTTGACCTTTGACCCCGAATAACTTTTGACGCACACATGGGATCGATGGGGGACTTTTTAAACTTTATTTGTTATGGTATACCCTAGCTCTCCACCAAAATTTGGCTCTCCGGCAATTTTTGTTATTTGCCAAGCATTTTGATGTCTAAGTTGACCGGATTAATAGTCCAAGGATCATTTTATATATCATGCCGCTGTACGCGGCATGATATATAAACCTTAAAACGCGGCATAAAACCTTGGGGGTGATTGCCACCCCATCTCGGGGGCGGGAATTTTTTTTACAATTTAACCATGTAAATCGATGTAAAAAGCAATTCTAAAAAAAAATGTTTTTTACATTTTCTTCTTAAAACTAATATTTTTCGAGTTATTCGCGCTTGAAAGTAACAGTTTTTCGATGAAAGAATCGACTTTTCAGAGGGTTTTTTGAGAATACCTCGAAAAATATGCATTTAATCAAAAAACTGTAGATATCAAAATTGTACCTTTTAGTAACACAAAGAAAATTATTTTTCTGTAATATCTTTAAGACCAATACAAACTGAGAGATACGGCATGTTAAAAGTTAGCTTTTTTCGTCAAATGCATAATTTGAAATATTCAAAGTAAAATAACGGAAAAACTTTGCATTTTTCGAGGAAAACAGTTAGACCTCTCAAAAATAATAATAAAAAGTTTGTAGCCTAAAAATTAGGCTACTTATGATCAAAAAAAAGGTCGGTAGCTGCTTTTCTCTATGAAAAAATCAGTGAAAACAACAACCTAACTACCATCCTAATTAAAAATTGGTCTTCACCTTTCTGTAATTCCTTTTATATTTATATTATCAATACACCCAAGATGTTTGACCTATTTAAATAGCCTAATTTGAGAAACATTGGAGTTTAAAGAAAAATTATTTTTTTGGAATTTCCCATTTTTCACCATTTACTTCAAAATATCTCCGAAAATACTGGAGATACGAAAAAAAAAATGGATTACTAAATTATAGCTTTTTTAATAACTAAAATTTTCTTGTACTTAGATTTTCATTACAGTGCACAGTTAGCGAGATATAGCTGTTTAAAACCTCTATTAACGAGCAAACACCCCCTTATTCGAGCCCTTTAAATCCACCCTAATTTAAAAACTAAGGGGATCTTACGGAATTGAGTTTACATAGTCTTATAACTCTTCAAAAATCCTACAAATTAATTTTTGAATAAACGTTTTGTCGCCAAAAATGAAGGAGCTATGTTTATAAAACAATTTTTTTTTCGAAAAATTCGGATAATCCGTATATGGATAATTTTCAATGTATGTATAATACCACAGAACCGGTTCGTATACTGGAAGATGACTAAAAAACTATTTGTATTTGTATTTGTACATACAGTAAAACCTGCCATATCCGGATCAATGTGGCGACAGGCCGATCCGGATATGAAAAAATCCGGATATCAAGACCACTACTTCTTTTATAATCTCTGAAACGTTTTCTCCTTCATACATTCTAGTAATTAACGCCGTCAATAAGTTTCGTCGATAGACACGTTTTATAGATTCTACATATAATACATTCTTTCGCCATCTTTTAGTTCTTCTTTTAGTGCGTTGTCCAAGAGCAGGACTGTCTTTCTCGGTAGATTTCGGTAGATCCGGACGGCGCAGAACCGTCCGGATATGGGGAGGTCCGGATATGACAGGTCCGGATATGGCAGGTTGTATTTGTAAATTCGCATTTTTGTGTAAATAAATGTTTTTGTAATTCTTTAATTCTACTTTTTTTCTGTACCTATAGATCTATTAAAATATCTACTTATAAAAACTGAAGGGTGGATTTTCAGAGTTAAAATATTATGATATTGTATCCTAAAGTATAAAACAATAATATTTAACCAATCAAAACCAAATTTTACCCATATCAAAGTTTACAATATTTTTATATAATTTTTGACAATAAGGGGTAGTTTACACCCCTAAAAATAATCAACGCCCTTAAGCATGATATAGAATATAGAATATAGAATATGAAGTACAGGGTGAGATGATGCTAATCCCAAATTTTTATGTAAATCGATGCAAGCCGAAATTATTCTTTTAGGATAAGTAAATTTTTTATATATAGCTCAAACAATTGTGGTTTTAAGGGTTAAAATATTATGATAGTATATCTTAAAGCATAAAACAATCGTTATGTAACTAATAAGAACCAAATGTTGACAATATTAAAGTTTAAAATGTTATTTTATAATTTTTTACAATTAGGGGTAGTTTTCACCCTTAAAAAAACCAAAAGCGTACAACTGCTCAATATAGAAAATGAACTAGAGGGTGAAATGAGCCTAATCCCAAATTTTTGTACAAATCGATGCTGGACGAAAAAATTGCGAGGTTTTGCCATTTTTTCAGCTTCATTTCCTCGACTATTAATTGTGAAAGAGATTTCTTTTTGTTTTCCAATTCGGCGCAATACCTCTACGTTGGTGATGTGAGTCGTCCAGGATATTTTAAGGATACGTCGGTACACCCACATTTCGAATGCCTCCAGATTCATTGATGTTTCCGTATTTTTAGTGGGAGAGATATGTCGGAATGAGTGAATATATTTCTTCTTTTACTTTTTGAAGATCTTTTGATCTGTTTAATTCTGAAGCTGCCTCTGGTTAATTTCCTGGGAGGTAGATTGTCAGCTATCCCTCCATCTTTTAGGCGGTTTTCCGGGGGTCTTGAACCGGGCGGGTTGTTTTCTAGGGCAATTTTTGGGAGTCTATTCTCATCTATTCGTCTTACATGGTTGTACCACATCCTCTTGCGCTGCCTTCCCCATCTTACAATATCTTGAATTTTACATTGCTCTCTAATATTGGTATTTCTCGCCCTGCCTCTTGTTGTTTTCCCCACTATTGTTCTTAGGGTTTTCATTTCGGCAACCCTTAGCATCAGTTTCATCTTGTTGGTGTCTTCGCGCACTTCTGTGTCATATGTCATGATCGGTCGTATGCAAGTCTTGTAGATTCTAATCTTACTATCTGTGCGCATGTACGGATTTGACCAGACTATCTCCCGCAGACAACCTGGCAATGCAGATGCTTTGTTGATCTGACTCCTCAGGTCTTTTACTGGGTCGTAGGTGCTTGATATATCTCTGCCCAGATATCTGAATTGCATCACCTGTTCTATGGGGTTGTTCTCAACCACTAACTTACATCTGAGCGGATCTTTTGCTATTGTCATACATTTAGTTTTATTCGTAGAAATGTTCATATTTAGTTGGCGGCTTATTTGAAAGAACTGAAAGAGCTGTCTCTGAAGATCATCTTCTGCTCTTAATCATAGTCTCGTAGATATTAAATTTTCTCTTTTTCGATATTTGTGAGTACTCCAAAGAATATTATTGAGATATCGGATTGCTCTTTTTGCTTGTATAATTCTGGAAGTAATTTCTTTGTTATCATTTCCAGTTTTATCAAATGTTACTCCTAGATATTTATAATCTTGGCAGGCTTTAATTTTTTGATTATTTTCCATAGTAAGATGAATATCGTTCTTTTCCGAACCAACACATAAGTACTTTGTTTTATCTATATTGACGTCCAATCCCCATCTTGAATATTCCTCGACCAACTTACGCATCATGTATTCTATGTCTTCCCTGTCGTTTGCTATTACGACCTGGTCGTCCGCGAACTGGAGCGTGTAGACTTGTAGAGGCATGTATTGTTTAGCTCGATACCCATTCCATTTACTTTCCTCTTTCAACCTTTAAGTGCTGTCGGAGATACGCAACATCCTTGTCTAAGCCCTTTAGTTACTGGAAAGCTGTTAGTAAGTGAGTTTCCTATCTTTACTCGTGAACGTGATCCTGCATATAGATTTTTTAATGCATTGGTGAGAGTGTAGCTTACTGGTGAAGAATGTAAAACTTCCCACATCTTATTTAAGGGTATGTAATCATAAGCTTTTTGTAAGTCAACGAATGTCACGTGCACTTCTCTGTTTCTGGCTGTTTTTTCTCTATAATTTGTTTTAAACCCCCCTTCTCTAAAGCCCCCTTGTTCTTCTTCTTGATACTGGCTATATTCGGACTCTATTAGGTCTCTCAGTGTTCTACCATACAGTATACTGAGTGTGCTGGTCACCGAAATTCCCCTGTAATTTTCGCAGTTTCGTTTATCTCCTTTCTTGTACTTTGCCTTCAATAATTGTTAATTAATTCAAGCTCATAATTATTTATACCGATAAATATTACTTATACAAACAGTAGTACCTACTAATCATCTGAGATTAGTTGCCGTACTTTGGTCAAGCTTATTTAGTCTATTACACCAGCAACATACCATTAATATCTTTTTTAAGTTTTATTGGGAAAGTTCGTTGCAACCGGTGGCACTTTCTAGTGTTAATGATTTGATAAATAAACAAACTACCGAGTCGGTGTGTTTCTGGCTTTACGACGAAATCAAAAAGTAAATATAAATATTACGCAAAAGAATTGTCTTGTCAGCAAATGTTGTTCGTTTAGTCACGTGTAAAATGGATGTGTTAACTAGAAACTGGGAATACGTTGGTGAGTGAAAATACCTAAATAATAATTTAAAATGGTCTTGGAAAATTTAACATTAAATTTAAATGCATCTTCTTCTTAAAGTGCCTAGTTGTTCCGGATGTTGTTACCGCAGTGTGAAACAGTTCAGTGCTGGTCGTTCACACTTTCGTAAATTTTGAAGCCAGGAAATGCGTCTTCTTTCCGGTCCTCTTTTACCATTTACCTACCCTTGGAGAATCAGTTTGAGAAGGCCGTAACGTTCTTGATTTCTCATTACATGTCCTAGATATTCTAATTTTTTAGTTTTGATAGTCATGAGAATTTCACTCTCTTTTCTCATTCTACGCAGGACTTCCACATTAGTAATTCGGTCAACCCAGGATATACGTAAGATACGCCTACAACACCACATGTCGAAAGCTTCGAGCCGATTCACAGATGCAACAGTTAGTGTCCACGCTTCCATTCCGTAGAACAGAACTGTAAATATGTAGCATTTCAACAGACGGTATTTTGTTTTTAATGATATGTCTCAACTGTTAAAAATGGGTCTTATTCTAAAGTATGCTGCTTTTGCTTTTATTACTCGCTGTTTAATTTCTGTTGAGTGGTCCCATTGGCTATTTAAATTGGTGCCCAGATACCAGATATGTATATTGTTGGACTCTTTCGATATTCTGTTGGTTGAGTGTAAGTTGAGCTTTTAGTATTGTTCTTTTACTAATTGTCATAAATTTGGTCTTCTTTATGTTAAGAGCTAGTCCGTATCTGTTGCTGACTTCTTCTATTTGTTAATATCTGTAAATCATTCAGATTATCGGCAAAACTATGGTGTCATCTACATATCTAATGTTATTCAACCATTCACCGTTTATTAATATTCCTTTCGCACAACCGTTTAAAGCCTATTTAAATACCCATTCAGAATAAATATTGAATAGTAGTGGAGCCCTGTCGTACTCCTCGTTCTATTGCAATTTTATCAGTTAACTGGTCTTCTATTTAGATTTTGGCCTTTTGATTGTAATAAATGTTTCTGGTAATTCTCTCTTTGTTGTCAATTCTAATTTCTTGCATTAGAGATATTAATTTGTCATGTTTTACTCGTCAAATGCTTTCTGGTAATCTATAAAGCATACGTATATCTCACAATTTACATCCCTGCATCTCTGAAATCCGGATGGTGTTCTTGTTAGTTGTTTTCAATCTGCTATATTCTACCCAGCCTAGTAGTCCAGGGTAATAAGGTTTTTTCCATGACACTTGAACAGCCAGGGTACTGATGCGTTTTTTCGGCAGGTAATACCTATAAGAGCAGAGTGTAACTATTTCCTGCGTAGGATCTGGCGGCCATTTTTATTTATAAACAATTAAGTGTTAAAAAATGGTATTTTTCACTTTTTTTTAAATCAATGGAAAACAGGGAAACTTATGGTTTTTTTAGTAAAAATATCTTCGAGATTATGGAAAATGCTTTAAAATGACGTATTACAAAGTTTGATATACTCATTTATTGTTAATATAATTGCGAAAAAAGTTCGGAATTGCAAAAAAAATTATTTTCGCAATAATTGTTGTAAAAATTAATGTACAGCTTTAAAATTTTTGTCAAATGAGGGTTCTTTGGTGCTTAATATGTGATAAAAATTTCAAAGCGATTCATTCAATTGTTTAAATTTTATTCAAATTGTTTATCCCAGAGAGCATTTTTTTGAAGTTATACTTCTTTACCGGCGATAGAGGGTGATTTTTTTATATGTTAAAACCTATCAGCCCGGCGCATGCGCATTATAACTTTGTTCTGATTGGATGTTCAAATGACATGTCAAAAATTATCCGATATGGCAGCTGTGGTTTGGAGGTAAAGGTAAAGGTAAACAAATGTATAATATATTAGTTTTATTGTTGTGAGGACAGAAACAAAAAAGTTTATAATATTGTAGTGACTTTTAAATAGTTTTTAAAAGCAACAGGTACGTAATAATTGTTAATGTATCATGGGTATAAACCTACCTATTTGATCTGCCAAAATACATAGTATGTAATACTTTTATTTATATAATTTGATTACCATCAAAATTTCTATCAATATTCACCTAATATATTGTTTTTTTACTCTATGTTTTGTTGTATTTTTTCAATTCTAAATCATTTCAATTCAAAATTAAAATAATTTTATCAATTTTCAAAATATCACAAGTTTAATCCGTTCAGTTAGTTGATCTTCGTAAATAATGACACATAGTGTCCGTGGCTAAGCGGAGAAGGCAAATGAATTCCAATACCAACCGCTCTTATCAGCGCTGGTTCGAGTCCCAATAGAAACTTTCTTTTTTGTTTTTTTAATACATTTTATGATTGTAAGTATATTTATTATATAATTGTATTTTCAGAAAATACGTATTTAGTTAAAAAAATTTTCGACAATTAATGTTCAGACATCATTTGTGGCTTGTTTAATGTGTTTGTGTGTGTTTTATTCTTTTATTATTTTAATTTTTGGCACTGTTCTAATAAAAATGTTTGAGAAGTAGTAAGTATAAATTAGTTTAATATTTAAACAAAATATAAATAAAAAGTATATTAATTTCGTTTAAATCATATAATAGAAGTATAAACTTCTTACGTGCGTACAAAGTACACACACATTCTTTTTTTTTTGCAATAACATAAGTCAGAAGAAAATGAAGTTAGAACCATTCGACAGGGTGTCATGGTGCGGGAACACCGTTCCGGCACTGGCTAAGAAATGAAAAAAAAAAATAGAGAATTTAGGTTTTGTAAACAAAAATTAGCAGTGCGTTCCGGCACTGCGTTCCGGCACTGCTAATTTTGCCATGACACCACTGCTTGGTTTAAAAAAAGTGAATAAAAAATGCATTTATTAGTAATAAATAATTATGCAAAAGTATCGTAAATCTTTCCTTATAAACTTTTTATTTTGTTATATAAGAAATTATACATATTTATTACATTTTTTTATCAATTATGATATAGATAACATTACTTGGTAGTTGTGCACTTAAAACAGGGTAAAAAAGTTAATTTTTTTGGAAAAAGTTATTCAAAAGTTTATAAAGAAAAATTGACGATACTTTTGCATAATTATTTATTACTAATAAATGCATTTTTATTCACTTTTTTAAACCATGTTGAAAATGTAGCTCATGCATTTTCATTTGACGCCTGCGGAATGGTTTTAAGGTCATTTTTTTCTGACTTATGTTATTGCAAAAAAATGCTCCCTGGGATAAACAATTTAAATAAAATTTAAGCAATTCAATGAATCGCTTTGAAATTTTTATCACATATTAAGCACCAAAGAACCCTCATTTGACCAAAATTTCAAAGCTGTACACTAATTTTTACAACAGGTATTGAGAAAATATGTTTTTTTGCAATTCCGACCTTTTTTCGCAATTATATTAACAATAAATGAGTAGGTATATCAAACTTTGTAATGCGTCATTTTAAAGCTTTTTCCATAATCTCGAAGATATTTGTATTAAAAAAATCATAAGTTTCACTGTTTTCCGTTGATTTGAAAAAAAGGGGAAAATGACATTTTTTGACAGTTAATTGTTTATAAATAAAAATGGCTGCCAGATCCTACCCAGGAAATAGTCATAATTTGTTCCTATAGGTATTACCTGTCGAAAAAACGCTTCAGTATCCTGGTTGCTGAAGTGTCACGAACAGGGTATATTTTTGTCTTATTACCCTGGCCTGTAGACCAAATTCTTCTATCTATCTCTTGGGCCTGATTGTCTCTATAAATTCTGATGTGTCCGAGATATCGATATTAACTTATTTCTTCTATGATATTGTCTTCGAGTGTTATTGATCTTCCTAACACCAAGTTAGTCATCATTTTGGTTTTGTCTTTATTTATTTGCAAACCAGCCTCTTTAGCTGCTTTCGCAAGCTCTGTGAGCGTTTCGTGTGCTTCGTTGATGTCGTCAGCGATTATGACAATATTGTCAACGAACCGGCGATTGTTGAGTTGCTTTCCGTCTATGCATATTCCCTTGTTGGCCCAATCCAGTTTTTTAAACGCATTATCTAAGACAATTGTGAAAAGTTTCGGTGACATTGTGTCTCCTTGTCTGAATCTATCCTAGACTTAGTACTTTTAATAAATTTACTACAAAACAAAAAATGGAATAAATGCGACGAAATATAAGAGCTGTTTACGATTTCCAATGGAATAATTGTATAAATGAATCTCATAAAAAATATTTCCATATATTTTTTGTTTGTCTACAAAAGATACATAATAATCAGAATTTGGTTTCTTTTTTCTTTCAGTCTGTCAATATTTACCAATGTGCTGATAGACAACCTTGGTTGTAGTAGTTTTTTAAATTCCAATATATAAAATTGTAAATAATTCGCATTTGAATTTGAACATAATACTATTATTATTAGTCAACTTAAACAATACTTAAACTCTGGACACGATTCTAACTAGTTAAAACCTGTGTTGATCCCCTGCTGAAATATATTTAGCCTTTCAAAATGTTTTTGGGAAGTAAATGTAAGTAGGGCTTTATTTATTCTAGCTAATTTTTTGAATTGTCAAAATAGTCCATAGGGGAGTGCATATAGATTTTCACTTCGGAAAAAATCAAACAAGATATAACTTTTTGTAATTTCATTAAGAAATGTTTAATAAACAACATATCAAAAAGTTTTACTCAAGTAGTGGGTGCTTCATTTTTTATTAAACAAATGAACTACGAAATTAGATGTTTTTTTAAATAAATCCGAAAATATGAATTTTAGACAAAAACTGACTTGACCATTGAAAAATTCAGAAAGTTTTACAAAAAAAACCTTATATAAAGAATTTGCTAAAATTAAATCTGTATCTTCTATAATTTTTTATTTATAACGCTAATAAGCTAAAGTCACCCTTCTCACAAACATTGGAGCACTGTAAACTAACGTACGGCGAAGTGTATGGTTGAGTTATTTAAATGTAATTCTTTAACCAATGGATCAAATGAAATTTTACAAATTGAACATAAAAGAAGAATAATTAAGCTATCTTATGATTATAATAGAAAGAAATAAAATGTATGGGCATAAGTACGGTGTGGGCGGAAAGTGAGCCTTACATGAATTTTGTTTAAAAATGATTTAAAAATGTGTAACTATGTAATACCATTTTTCTTATAAAACTCTCAATTTTGCACAAATTACCTTCCAAGAATCTTACTAAATGATGTTTCATTCAAAAAAATCTCAAAAATTTAATTCAAATGATATGACGTCTCAAAAAATGTAATTTTTGAAATCTTCATATAGGGTTACCACCAATTTAAGACGGTATTACTCAAATTTGAACAGATCTATTACAGTTTTATAAGTGTTTTTTTAAAGCTTATGTTGTAATCTTTAAAATGCACTGAATTATTTTACTTTAGAAATGAAATAAACTATTTCTTTTTGAGAAAATTAAGAAAGATAACAAAAATGTAATACAAAAACCGAAAATTACCAGCTAAAAAAATGTTTATACAAAGTGATCAAAACTTTTTTCTGTAAACTTACCTAAAATACATTTAATAATAAGCTTCAACAATAATAAATGTTCAGCAAAAAATTTTTTATTTAGCTGTTATACAGTATGTCTGCGTAACTTGGAACCTATTGATAACTTTTTTATTATCAGTTTTACGAAAAAAAGTTATTCTTTATATAATACTCTGCATCGTATATAATGTAAGATGCAATCATCAAATATCAAATTTAATTAATGTTATACGAGGTATGTCAAAAAATATGAATTTCACTCAAGAGTAAAGTACCTTTACATTTCACAATATCGAAAATTGTTATTAAGAAAAGTTGTTTGGAATTAAAAAATTTGTTTTAGTGTTCAATTACATCCTTCTAATTAAAATATTGTAAATAAAGGCACTTAACTCTTAAGAAAAATTCATATTTTTTACATACCTCGTATAAAATTAAAAAAGTTTGATATCTGATGGTTGTGTCTTAGATTTTAGACCAGGGAGAGCATTTTATGAAGAATATCTTTTTTTCTTAAAAGTGACAATAAAATAGTTATCATAATTGGAATAAAATGATGATGAGTATCCGTAATTTGAGAAAAAATTGAATTTTTTTTTTCGATTAGAATGATTGTATATTTAGACATACATTTTGATTATTTAAAAAAAAGAAAGATTAAAATCCATTGCCTAGATCCTGAGATATAGAAAATGATAGTAGTTTTAAGTTGCCTTTTTTAGTTTTTGAACTCATGCAGTTGTCGGCTCCCTACTCCCCCTTAACTTAACACGACTAGTCTCCAGTGTAAAAAACAAGGTTTTGGATTATGTAAAAATATTTTTTCTACGGACAATATTTTTAAACTTATTCTAAACGTTTAAAAACTACAAAATTTAAAAAATTTGGCATTAGGATTTTTGATTATATTAATTTTTTTTTTATTTTTTTAATACATTTTGATAGTATCGCTCTTCTACTGTCATTTGACATACTCACAATTGCCATATTTTCATTATTTTCTGTCTTATCTTATTGCAAAACAAAGGTCTCTGGGATAAACAAATACATTAACTTTTAAACTGATTAATGGATCGGTCTCACATTTTGAGAGTTTGTTAAATGCCCCAACACCCAACTTTGGGTGAAACACCAAAGTTCTGAGTTGGTTTTAATGAAAGTTATTAACAAATAACGATTTCCACTTTATTTTGCAGTTTGCGCAGCAACAAATTAACTTTTTAACTTTCAAAAATCGGCATTTTGAAGGTTTTCTCAATGTTCAAAAAAATTAAATTTTGTAATTTTATGTCAATTATTTAGCTTTTTGGGAGTCCAAAAATCGAAAAAATCGCGATTTTTGCACTAAATTGTTAATAATTAAAAAACGGACCCGAACTGTAGGCAGGAAACAGGTAGGTTTTCATCCTATAGGTCTACAATAACTAAAAAAGTTATCAGCTACTTGGATATTTTCAGTGTCCCGAACATGGTCTTTTTCTTGCTTCCCTGGAGTAAAAAGTTGAATTTCGGTAAAACTCTTTACACTAAAAGCTTAAACGAACTTTTAATTCATTCTCTTGTTATACTTTACATTCATTTTACATTTATTTATTAAATTTCTTCAACAGTCTTTCGATACTCTTCCTCTAAATACTGCACCATTTGTTTCAAATGACTATCTTGTCAACTGAGAAATTTTTATGATATAACTAGCTGACCCGGTGAACTTCGTTGCAACTTATGTAAAACTTATTTTACCTTGAAATGTATCCTTTTGTTCTACATCGTATAAAATTAAAAAAAAAAACAGTTTTTCCAAAAAAGGAAAAAATAATTATGGGGAGGGGGGGGGCAAGCCCCCTTTTTACTTAGTTTAGTCGTACCAACTCAGAAACCTTCCCAGGTTCATGTACAACAGCGGTGCTCAAACGGTCGATCGCGATCTACCGGTCGATCGCCAAAGTTTTTGAAGTCGATCGCGATTCACGGAAAAAATACACATGGAAAATGCGCTAACTTGTCGATGATATATGATATGCAGTGCCATGCACTTCATCCAAGTAAAATTAAGATGAAAAACATCTTTAATTACAACTCTCTGTAGTTACATTTTATCAAATAGAAATGTGAAATAAAGTTTTTTATTTTCAAACTTTTTTCCTAGCAGTCGATCGCTGGATGTTTGCAGTTTTATGTGGTAGATCTCATGCAGTATAAGTCTGAGCACCACTGATGTACAACAACTTTCATATGATCAAATTCCATAGTTTGAGAGTCTATAAGGTACATACATACATACATACATACATACATTCATTTTTATTTATATAGAAGAGGTAATATTTAGATGTTAAAATTAACGGTTGGTGATAGAAAAGTGAAAATTTAGGGTTAAATGTATCTTTTGGTTCTACATCGTATAAAATTAAAAAAGAACAGTTTGTCCAAAAAAATAAAAAATAATTATGGTAGGGCAAGCCCCATTTTTACTTAGTTTGGTCGTACCAACTCAGAAACCTTCCCAGGTTCATGTACAACAACTATCAATAAGGTCATCATATGATCAAATGCATAGTTTGCTAATCTATAAGGTACATACATACATACATACAAATATTCATTTTTATTTATATAGATTGCAACTGTGAAACCAAGTTCTTGATTCTCTCTCCTTCTTCATTCCTTGAGATCCTTTGAAGTTTTCCTCTTGATTCTCGGCCTTCTACTAGGCCTGGATCCTGCGTACCAAAAAAAAGATGATTAATAGCAAGCTGAAAATTTGTTAATAGCTTAACGGTGTCTAGTCGGACAAACTTTGATGTACGGGAACGCTGGAACAGGGGCAGTTTTAATTGTGGAAAGGTTACCGGTTTCGAACAGGTCGTTTACATGTCGTACTTTAATTTGACCCTGTCAAATGCCTTCTTAAGATCCTCGAAACATAAATATGCCGATTATTATACCTTGCTCATTATTATAAATATAGCGTTGGTGGATGATCTTCCCGACCTAAAACCTTGTTCTTCTGCTAATATTATCATCCATCCGTCCATAACTAACAATTTGGATGGTTAGGGTATTTTATATTCCAATATGATAAACATCTTATTAGAAAAATAACTGCCAAAATCAAAGTAGGCAATCAAATACATAGTTCAAAAATTTACTCTTTATATATAGTTTATAAACACATCTTAGTGTATTTTCTGCATCGAGAAATGTGCTTATAGGTCTACGGTACGCTTTAATCACAGGTGAACAACCTCTTCACTTGGTCAGTGTAACAGCACAACAGAGATCAACATTCCTCTTCCGGTTCTAGCGCTTTTCTATCATTATTGGCACGCGAATGGAACCGGTACTGCGGTACTCAAGGTACGGCCTTCTAGAAAACCGTACTTAATTATTACAGACAAATAATTGGAATAGAATTCGCACAAAATATAGTAAACAATATGTTGGTATACGAATACAAGTGTTTATTAGTAGGTAGTTATTTACAGTACTTCGTCTATATAGCGTGTTCCATTAGGTACTACGTGTAAACTTTTAACTACGCCAATTTCAAACTCGCATGACTTAATTACTCCTTAATGACTTACATGCCATGTGAATGTTTTATTTACATACTCAAAAATAAATTTTAATGAGTTTTTTGATACTTTTGTTATGTTCGAACAAACAAAACAACCAACTCATGTACTCTACAAATTGTATCCATAAATTGTCTAAGCATATTTAAGTAATTTGCTTTAGATTTGTGGAGATAAAGAAGACCCCAACAAATATAGAGGTATAAATCTACTGAATACCGCACTTAAGCCATAACCAACAAAATCAATAAACTAACAACTTTATCAGATGAACAACAAGGATTCAGTTCCGGAAGATCCTGCGTAGACGCCGTATTTGTACTAAGACAAATCACAGAAAAGGCCATCGAGAACAGTAAACTAGCATGTATGTTTTATGTTTTATCAGGGCCCCCGCAAGGCTGAGCGGCGCCCACGTGCGGCGTATATTTTAGCGCCCTTAAATCTACGACATATTATAACCACTTATGAAACTCATCTATATTTTTTTATTTTTTACTTGTAATAAAACAACAAATATTGCGAGAACTCAAATTTTATTTTTCTTGTAACTGATTTGCTGATGATGGCAAAAAAACAAGTAAAACATTAATATATTAGTTAAGAGCGTAGGTGCAAAGTTCCGGGCCAATGCTTTTTAAATGTATTTATTTTTTTCAAATCCTGAGAAAACTATTATGTACGTAAGTATTTTTGAAAAATTTAAACACATAATGAACGATTACATTATTACCGAGGGCCGAAAGTCCCTGGAAACTTCTATAGTGTTTATTTTAATAAGTTATAGGGATGTTTAAATATCTCATCCAAAAAAATGCTTTTTGTTTATTCTAATGGACTGTCGGCCTTTTGGTAATAATGTAATCTTTCATTCTACGTTTAAATTTTTCAAAAATATTTATTAGTTTTCTCAAGATTCGAAAAAATGAGTACATTTAAAAACATTGGTCCGAAATTTTAAGCTTACACGCTTAAATTTAGAGAAAGACAGCTTAAATCTAAATTTTAAATTTATGATTTTTTAGATTTGACTGCAAAAAATTCTTTTATATTATTTTCAGTCAATTTTAAAAGTCAGTTTTATTGACGAGCTCTTGCTATCTAGCTATATTGCCAAACCAGATAATCTTTCATCTGCCACAGTAGAACTAAGGTAATTTTTAATCACTTTAATTTTGAAAATGATCTCTCACCACCAGAAGCAAAAGGAACGGACAGTTAAAGTGAGGAGGATTCTTAATAAAAAAGTGATATTTGGAAGAGATGTAGTTAGATATTTTCCAATATATATTGATTCTTCATAATTTTTAGTAGTAAGTACAGTTTTTAATGCATCAGTTAGCTTTTGTTGAAGAGCAAGGCAGTTTTTTTAAAATATCATCGTCACTTAATGTAATAATATCACTAAAAAACCAAAAAATGATCATAACCAAACATTATCAAATTTAGGAACTATTTAACGAAATTAGGACTTGATCAGTTATTCTAATACTGTCTAATTGCTATGTTGAAGGTATCATTATCGGCTATATTTATGAGATTCTCACAAATTTTAATTAAATGAAATTTATATGGCTTTATAATGTCTATCCTACTCGCCCATCTTGTATCACTTAGGGGTTTTAGTTTTAAGTCAGGAACATGTAATTTTATAATATCCCATCTTTTTATGGAGGAAGAGAAAAATACGTGAAATTCTTGTACTATATTAAACCAGTTTACTATTTTTATTTGACACTTTAGCAGCATCAGTCATTAGATATACTAATGCTATGTGCAATGCGTGGAACAAAAAAGCTCGAGGATTATCCTACCCTTATCATACATGCAAATTGGCACCATTATCATACCCTTGACCTCTCATTAGTCTCATGTCTTTTGTATTTAAATTTTGTAATAGTTCAACTACAACATTAAATAACCCTTCCCCTGTAGTGTCAAATATTATTAGAGAAGCTAAAAAACTCTCTTGTATTTGAACTTTTTTTAGAATTATCTTTTGATTTAACATAATGCAAAATTAGGCTTATTTGCTTTGTACGAGTTGAGTCTGGGGTACAGTCCATAATATTATTGAATTATATTTGTAACTATGCACCACACCTTAAATATTATTTTCCGCAAATCGCTAGGAAATTTTGACATTCCTGTCAAAATTTCTTGAAGAAAAAGTCAGGACTTCCTTACTGTAAGGAAATGTCATTTCCTTACTGTAAGGAAATGATATTTCCGTACAGTTGTTAGTGTTCTACATAAATGATAGAAAACACATTGCTACTAAAACCTTGTAAATTACCTTAATCATTAAATTTTCTTTACCTGGAGCTTCCTGGATAAATTTTTCAATTTCTTCCTTCGTTAAAATCTTAGATTTCTTTGCCCTATAACCTTGAGCTTGCCGTTTCAATAAAGAATGAAGTTTTGAGTATGTAGATATATCTACATTGTGTTTAAGTGCAAGGGTTGACTTCAGCATTGAATAATTGGCCCATAATGTTGAAGATTTCATCTTTAAACAAGGGTCTAGGAAGTATGCCATTACAACATTTTCTGAGAAAGAACTCGTATTTTTACTCATGCGATAATCCATAAAACGTCTGTATGCATTTTCGTACTTTTCTCTTGATTTCTTTGGCAATAATTCTAATGAAGCAGTATTCACTGCCTCAACCAGCTCTGGAGGAGTCCCAGGAATGGAAATTTCATCATCACTTATCATTTTACTTTCGAGAACACCAGCAATTAAATTTATAAGCGTCAAGTTTGACAATTCAACCTCAATACGTTTCCATAGTAACCCAAGTAATTTTATTAGGAATTTCAAAGCACCATTTATTTGGGAATAAAATTATCGCGTTTTTTTTAAATCAATCAATATCTGTCGAATTTTAAACGATTTGCGGAAAAATAGTATGTTTACCTCGTAGGAAAAGCCACATTCCTGGACTCTGTGTTGCTAAGTCTCGGCTTGCGCCTCGACTTAGCAATCTTCACAGTCGTCCAGGAATGTTAAGCTTTTCCTACCCGGTAAACAATGTACTATTTTTGCTTTAGAAAACATTAATACTGAAAAACAAACATTCGGATATTATATTGTTTTTAAAAATACAATAATAGTAGTAATAATTTGATTTTTGAAATTTCTCTAGGAGTCCACGAAAAAATTAAAATTAAGATTGTTTAAAAAAATGATCTCGTTTAAAATAAATATTTCTTATTCACCAAACCTTCGGTTTGGCGCCCTTTCGGGGTTGCGCCCGTGTGCATCGCACGCGTTGCACGCCCGGTTACGGGGGCCCTGTGTTTTATAGACCTGACAAAGGCTTTCGATTGCATCCAAGTCGAAGACGTCTTACACCTACTGTATAGAAGAAACATACCAATCAGTATTATACAAACCATCGAAAACATCTACTTCTATAATCGAATACAGGCAAATAAATAGAAAACTAACACAGTTTATACCAGTACAAAGCGGAGTCAGACAAGGTGACTCGTTAAGCCCACTGCTCTTTAATATAATAATGGACGAAATAATAAAACAGTACGTAAAGGTCATGGTTACAGAATGGGGAACAAAGAAATCCAAATATTATGTTATGCAGACGACGCACGCCGCATTAATAGCCGAGACAGAAGACGATCCCCAAAGATTAACACACATCTTCAATACAAAAGCCAACAAATAAAATAAAATCAACAGAAAAAACCAAATGTATGACAACATCTAAATACCCACTACGATGTAAAATCGAAATTGATGGGAAAATAATAATAGTGGAGTCACTGAAGGTTTTCACCTCCGATTTCGTTGAACCTTCATTGATTTTCATGAAAATTGGTGAGTAGTTATAAGATACTTTAAGAAACAAAGGTGATATGATGCCAACTTGCGCTTTTACCCTGGGGGTGGATGCGACCCCTTCTCGCGGGGTGAAATTTTTTTATTAAAAATAATACCAGAAAACGATAGAGGGGCAACTTCTAAGCAAAATGTCTTACATAAAGTTATTAACATAAATCAATACTTTTTGAATTATTAAATATCGAAGATTTTATTTTTCCTTAAAAAAAATGGATGTTTTAAAGCCGTTTTTCACGCATTACTCAAAAACTATAACCTTTTGTAAAAAAAGCAATTATTACCAAAATTAAAGATAATAAAAAATTTAACACCCTCCTCACTTAAAGAACTAAACTAATGTTATTTCAAATTGAGTTATGGGTAATTGAATGTATATTTTTTTCGACGAGTACTCAAATCTAAGTATTCAAGCTTACATAACGGGAAAAGATGCATTTTATATAATATACTCGTTAAACACTTGTCAAAGTACTTCGGAATACCTATTAAGTGAGCTCCAGCAGAAGTTAAGAGCATCAAAATTAAGCAAGTTATGATGAAAATAAGAGAACCCTTTCGATATTTTTAGGAAAAAGTGAAAAATAAAACATACGCCATTTCCACAAAAATTAAAATTTGTAGTCATCCTCACAAAAATTTCTTTAGATTAACATATTTAATGATTTCAACATTTTTGACCGGTTTAGAATGCATATTTTTGAAAATTGTTTATAATTTAAAAAAATCAGAATTTTTAAAATTATCGTACTTTTCATTTTCTTTTGATAATAACTCCAAAAATACTCAATATACGTAAAAAATCATAAATAACTTAATTTTAGTTTTTTCTGTTCCAAATACTAAATCTATTTTACTATTTCTGTAGAGTAAAAAAGAACCGAGATAGAAACGTTTAATATTTCAATTTTGCTGAGAGAACCATGTAACCGGGGCCATTTAACCTTTTATTTTTAAAAAAGTAAGAGATTTAAAAGACTAATTTTGACGGTATTTAATAGCTCTTGGAATCAGCTTTTAACTTGTTTTTAGGTGAACCTTATGTCTTAAAAATTAACGGAGTTATTTACAAAAAACAATAACATTATTTGGAAAAATTTTTAAAAGATACATTTTGAAACATTTGTGGTGCATAAATTTTAATGCTATCAACTTGTTCGAGCGCTTATTTGATAGATATTTCTATGAACTTTGACAAATGTTTAATAAGTTTATGTTATAAAATGCACCATTTTCCCGGTATTTAAGCTTGAATACTTAGATTTGAGTACTCGACGAAAGAAATATACATTCAATTACCTATAACTCACTTTTAGTTAACACTGAAAGGTTTTTCTAGTACGGAGTTTATTTCATTTTTTCTTAGCCTCAATTTTGATAATAATAACTTTTTTGCAAAAACTTATAGTTTTTGAGTTATTTATGACAAATCGGTTAAAAACGTACATTTTTCTCACGAAAAATTAAAATTTTTGATCTTTAATAACTCAAAAAGTTTTGATTTATTTTAATAAATTTATATAACAAATTTTGCTTATAATTTGTCCCTCTATCGAATTGTGGGGTAATTTTTAATAAAATAATTTTCACCTCCGAGAAGGGGTGGCATCCACCTCCAGGGTAAAAGCGCAAGTTGGCACCATGTCACCTTTGTTCCTTGAGATATCCTCTAACCACTTACCAATTTTCATGTAAATCGATGGAGGTTCAACGAAATCGGAGGTAATAGCTCATATCCACCTTCAGTGACTGCACTATAAAGCAGGAAGCAAGGTTTAGATATCTGGGAATAGATATAACTTGTTACGATGTTGAGAAGTACGACAACAAAGCTTAAAAGCAAGTTACGCGGCGGGATCTCTTAATGACACAATCTGGAAGAACAAACACTTAAGACAAGACACAAAAGCAAGAATCTATAAAGCAGCAATTAGACCTATATTGACATACACGGCGGACACAAGACCTGACACATCGACGCTGCCAAGCCAAAATGGCATAAACGCCAAAATGACCACTTTTTAGTTAGCTGCACCAAAAAATAGGAATTTAATTTCCGCACCAGACAGTCAACGCGGTATAACCCCAGACAAAGTGAAATAGGGGTAATATTGGTTTAAAATTTTTATAAACGCCAGTCTAGTCACACACGTGAACACCGACGTGAACACCGATTGACATAATCGCCAGTGCCCGTAAGATTATCATTGTGTACAGTTCGGTCCAGTAATAATAGTAAAGGTATGTATTTTTGTAATTTTTATGGATAAATAACATGATGTTACTTACCTCTGCAATATTTTCAATTTGTATTGATTTTTGAAGCGTAAATACACTGAAATTCTCTAAAAACTATGAGGCGTTTATGCCAAAACCAAATATTTCCATCGTGGTTGACACAAGCGCCATTCCTCAATGGTATTCTTATGGAGGTTTCTTATTTAAAAATTGCGCAAATAAAAAGTTTATTTTAAAATTTTCTATTGTAACTTTCTACTAGTGTGATAAACAATTCATTTTGTATTACAGCATATAGTTCAAATCAATTTTATATAGCTAAAAATGGCGATCGATTTTTAGCGTTTATGCCATTTTTTTGTTGCAGATGAATAGCAGAAGTAAAAAAATAATGGCCTTACTAAATGACAATAAAACATATACCGAGGCAGTAAAAATGATATACAGACTGACAATAATTCCCCTATGTTCCCCTTAGAGGTTTATGATATTTATAATGCCAACATTGCAGAATCTTTTAGTAATGACATTATCATCTTTGAGGAACCACCAGACGTTGCAGTAGAAGAAGAAATATTTAGTCACGATCTCACATCATGTTTCAACTTAGCAGCAGATAATGGTTTGGGTGCCGGTATAAGTAGTGATCAAAATAAGGAAAATACAAGCAATCAAATCAATAATGATGTTGAACCAAATATTGACAGTGATTATGAATTAGAATCCGCTATTATTAGATATCCGCTCCTATTTGCGAATTATTTACTTTTAGGTATTTCATCCTAGCATCAAAAACATGTTTAAAGAATTTAGAGTATTGTTTTTAACTTAGAATGTATTTTTGGTTTAAAAAAATAAAGCCTATCAAAAATCTTCGTAATTTCATCATTTTTCTTGTTGGCATAAACGACAATTTTTAATTTTCGTTTTTTTTCATTAATGGCATATATCCCTTTTAAGCGCCATATTGGCTAACCTAACAACGATGCGATCGACACAAACGCCAGAGGTAAATTTGGCATATTCACCAATGTTATATCTTGATTAGACATAAGCGCCATTTTCTAGTTTTTAATTTATTTCAGACAGTATTTTCAGCTACATTCATGTTCCCAAAATATTAAAATTTGAAAAAAAAATCTTCAATTTTTTTGAGTCACTATGCAGATAAGTAAGCAGAATTGGTAAAAATAAAAATAATCAGTTTTTTGTGTTTCCTGAAAAATCAAGTTAATGTCGTTTATGCCGTTTTGGCTTGACAGCGTCGACATCTAAAATGAGACGACTACTAGAAACAACAGAGATGAAGATACTTCGACGAATATCAGGGAAAAGTCTGTTGGATAGCGAGAGAAGCGAACACATAAAAATAAGAAGAGCATGCAATGTAGAAGACATAAATGGATGGGTGACAAAACGGAAACAGGAAGGGAACGAACACTCTGCGGCATAGGGAACTTTAATTTACGAATAACCATCGTACTTTGAAACTTTGACAGTTTTTCTTTATTGTTTACTACATATTTACATATTTTTTTACTATAAAATATTGTATACCCACACATTTTTATTGAATTGAACTTAATTGAATTGTGTTACAAATAACATAACACTCTTATATTATCACAGAACAATATTGGCAATAATTTGTAACCTGAACTCTGCACTGAGTGGGAAGCCCTTTGTGGAAGCTGGAATCAAGCTCTAAATAATGATATTTTCATCTACTCCCACGATGAAATAGAACTTCCTACGTCCTACGCATTCCATTATGTAGCTGAAGTGTTTTGAAGTTTATTTCTAAATTGGAAATTGAAGCTTTAATAAGTATGCTTTTAATAAATCAACAGTTAGGTAGGTAGTTGATTTGTTTTGAAATAGGGTAGTAAATTGTATTAAGTAACCGAAAAAGCCTGTTTTTTAAGAAAATAACGACATGTTTTCTAAAGACTCATGACAAATGAATGAATTGAAAAGAAAACTACTTTAAAAGTGTGTAAGACATTTACTTCAAAGACAAATTTTAAAAGTACGGCTACAAAAGATTGATTCAATGTAAATATTGAAGAGGGCCACAATTTTTTTTATCAAAATTTAAAAAATATTCACGCAGATCATAAATGGCGAACAAAAATGTTTTAACACTTTAAAAACATAACAGTGTACCTACTACAAGGTTTTTTACTTCTTCTGAATACGAATTTGATATCAAAAGTAAAAATCTTAAAATGGCAGATCATAAATTAATTGGCGAATAAAATTATTTTAGTTGTAATATTAACATGTATCATTACAAAATGTTGCCCAGCACAAACTTGGAGAAGATCCACCATGGATGAGATAAGAGGTCAGGGAAAGTCATAAAATGAGGTTAAGACCTTAGCGCAAAATAGAACTCGATGGTGTATTTTCACTGAAGCTCTATGCCCCACTTAAAAGTTCAAGAACCTTATAATAAAATAGCCGCATTTTTGTTAACAACGTAAAATAATTCGAAGAGCACTATGCAAATAATATATTGATTAAACCTAAACCTTCCAAAACATATTTATTATTCTGGATGAAACTACGCTGAAACTAGTCAGCTTCAGCTGGTTTAAATCAATACGCCGTACATGTGCGATAACCAAATTATGGATATGGATCAGCAGAGAGAATTTTATACGCGAATATGTAGGTAATAAATAATAGTAGGTCCTATACTAGGCCTGGATCCCGCGTATCAAAAAAGTTTATTAATAATAATAATAATAAGTTGAAAATGTGTTAATAGCTTAACGGTGTCTAGTCGGACAAACTTTGATGTACGGGAACACTGGAACAGGTGAACTTTTAATTGTGGGACAGGTTACAGGTTTCGAATTATTTTGTCGGACAGAACTTCCAATTGATTTGTTACCCTTTCATTAAACTCTGATACAAAAATCAGGCCGCTATTTATACCACCGACATAATTCCAGTCATTTGACATGTTCTACGTGTCGGACTTATTAAAATGCCCAACATATTTGTCGGACAAACATTTTTTCATATATTATATAAAATTTGCCATTGAATAAACTTAAAAACAACCTTCTAGTTTTCAACCCAAATAGAAAAAGTTAAGACACACACATATCTGGGAACCTGGGTTGATGACAGAAATGACCAAAGCAAAGAAATTAAAGTCCGAATTGAAACTGCAAGGCAAGCATTAATAAAAATGAAGACACTGCTTACAAACAAAGACCTTCAGTTGCCTCTCAGATTGAGGGCTCTAAGATGCTACATATTTTCTATATTGCTATACGGAATGGAAGCTTGGACATTGAAGAGACAACACATAAGAAGAATAGAAGCGTTCGAAATGTGGTGTTACAGAAGAATATTGAAAATTCAGTGGGTTCAAAGGATTACCAATGTTGAAGTGCTACGACGTTTAAATAAGGAGTTAGAAATTATGAAAAGTATAAAAACTAGAAAACTGGAATATTTGGGTCACATTACCAGAGGAGAAAAATATGAGTTGCTGAGAACTATTATGCAAGGAAGGATCCAAGGAAGAAGAAGCATATGAAGAAGACGCATCTCCTGGCTGAGGAACCTTAGAGAATGGTTTAACTATAGTTCATTACAACTATTCAGAGCAGCAGCCAACAAAGTGACTATAGCCATTATGATATCCAACCTCCGATAGGAGAGGGAGCTTTAAGAAGAAGAAGTTTTCACAGTCATAAACTTGTCAGGATGGCACGTTCCACAATTAAAACTTCCCCTGTTCCAGTGTTCCCATACATCAAAGTTTCTCCGACTACACGCCGTTAAGCTATTAACACATTTTCAGTTTGCTATTATCAACTTTTTTTGGTACGCGGG
Organism: Diabrotica virgifera virgifera; assembly: GCF_917563875.1. NCBI lineage: Eukaryota > Metazoa > Arthropoda > Insecta > Coleoptera > Chrysomelidae > Diabrotica > Diabrotica virgifera. The sequence goes on along the minus strand of NC_065450.1, from coordinate 229,031,793 downwards.
ATCCAGGCCTAAAGGTTGTTTTGTTATATTTCACATCTGGTTAATTTTATTGCAATCGATTTTCGTATTGTTGTATTTACATATACGTATCTATCTCGATTACAAAGATTGAAAAGTTAGCAGATTAGATATCAAAAATCAATGTAATAAATCAGATTAATCCAAAATATGCCTTCTTTTTTTCGATTGGTTTATCCTTTAAAGGCAATACTTTGAAAATCGTTTTAATGGAAGATTATTACATCTGGTTTATGAAATTTTTTGGCCTCCTCGATCTGCAGATTTGACGCCACTTGATTTTGTCAGGTAGGGTTACCTCACCTGTAGGAAAAGATGCATTTACAGGTGTTGCTCATTTGAAAAGATTCATTAAATAATGTGTTCGGAGTATTACAAACTGCTTTGTGAAATCAATGGAGACAGACTATTATTTTCTGTAACGGCATCACTTGATACGATACTTCCAGGAAATCTTCTAGAAGTAAATAGAAGTAAATAAATTTGAATGTGTTGACAGCCATCTGTTCTGTTCTGTTGCTATATCTAGTTTTAGCATAGGTTGTGTTCTGGGTGAAGACTTTTTAAAATTGTATTTTCTCATTATCATTTGGTTATTCCTCCTTCTTGGATTTTTTTTGTTTCTCTTTGAAAGAAGACTTTTTTAAAGACTTCGGCCGGTATATTATCGTTGCCTGGAGCTTTTGTCTTTTTCAATTTGTTAAATGCTTGCAGTTTTTCGACTATTTTTGAGTTCTCTACCGGTAAACCACAAGATATTATATCCTCTCCATGTTCTCCTCTCTTGATGTAGGTTTAGTAAATTTTTGAAATATTCTTGCCATATTTGCCATGTTTGGAGCAGCTCCTCTTCGTTGATTATTGATTCATCATTATTTTTGCTGAGTACAGACACGCAGTTAGGTCTGAAACCTCTCTTTTCGTTCGACACTGTATTGTGAAATGTTCGACTATTTGGCTGTTATTTTATCTATTCCTTTCCATTCCTTTATATTGCATAATACGCCAGGGAAATAAGGCAAAATTATACCATGTTCGGGACACTTGAGCAGCCAGGTTGCAATTGGGTTTTTTGGGTACTATAATCCTAATACATTATAAATACAAAAATGCCCGTCACAGTTCGGAAGAGAATTTTAGTTATTAACAAATAAGGGTCAAAATGGCAGTTTTTTCGTTTAAACCGCTACAAGTAAAAATAGGGTAACTAAATATCTTATTTATAGTATTTTTCGTTTAGTAGATGGACCAAGGTTTAAAACAGCAGTTTTTGAATTTTGGTCTGATCATTTGTTGCTTCGGAAATTGTAAAATAAAACTAAAATTTCGAAAATAAAAAGTTTGCTATACCTTTTCCGAAAATAACCTTAAGAGGATCGGAACGTATTTTCGGCTGCAATGCTATTCAAATGGGGATTCATTTTTTTCAAATCCTGAGAAAACTAATAAGTATTTTTGAAAAATTTAAACGCAGAATGAAAGATTGCGTTATTAGCGAGGGCCGAAAGTCCCTGAGAACTTCTACAATGTTTATTTTAATAAGTTACAGGGGTGAAAAAACTAAGAGAAAATTTAGTGTGATTTTTAAATTCAAATATCTCATTCAAAATCAACTTTTTATTTATTCTAAGGGACTTTCGGCCCTCGGTAATAATTTAGTCTTTCATTCTGCGTTTAAATTTTTCAAAAATATTTATTGGTTTTTTCAGGATTTGAAAAAAATGAACACAATGCCGTGGTAATATTTTCCAAATCTGTCTTTGTCTTACAACGCACTCAACCGAATATAATATTGTCAGCATATATTGTCAGTCAGACACTGAAAATCAGTGACAATTTTAAATATTTGACATTGCATCGGGAATATTTTGAGAAATTGATTAAATATTATTGATATATAGTGTATTTGATAAATAATTGATTTAAGACGTGAACTTAATAAAAAGTTATTTATTGTGTATTATTTGTGAAAGATCCAAGCAGAGAATACATCAGATATATCCTGTGATCCAAGTATTTTGTTGTTAGAGATGTTCAAAATTGTAAGCGTTCCAAAATAACAACATATTATTAAAAAATCACTTTAACACTTTTCCTCTTTTCTCGATTGATTATTAGTTTTTGTTGTACAAATAAATTATTACAATCACTGAAAACATAGTTAGTGAAAAAATTATCACATTTATTAACTGAATTAATAATTTGCAATTATAAAAATAACAGTTATCCAAGAACATTCAAAAGCCATCTCTTTAAATTAATTATGACATTTTCAAGTAGAATGACATTCTAGTAATGTTTACATATCCACACCAGTGTGAATTTTACTACACGTAATTTGCCGTGTAAAGACAGAAAAAGTAGGGATACACGTAAAATATTTGCGAATTATGTACCCATAGCCTTAAGACTTTCATGTTTCATGAAAAGTTGAATCAAACAATCCATATAATGCACAAAAAATTTTAAGACGATTTTTATTCAATTTGTTTATCCCAAAGAGCTTTCTTTCGCGATACAGCAATTCTGTGAATACCACATGAAAGAAGAATAGTCATATTTTCAACGTATTTAAAAAAAATCATTAAAAAGTCATTTTTATCACTCCGAAAACAATTTAAAAAAGCAGTGTTATTTTTGGCTTATAAACAATTTGAATAACTTTGTTAATATTGAATGTAGGCTAAAACTTCAATGTGATTTGGAAAGCTGGTATTTTTATACGAATTTAAAAAAAAACTGTTTACCTAAGTTAATTATGGTCAAAGTTGGCCAATTAAGCCAATTAATTAATAATTAAGCAACCTAACTAGCGCCAATACGAAGCTGAAGGTATATAGGTTATGTGTAAAAGTTTGAGTAAACTTCGAACTTCAACAGAGTGGTTAATAAAGCTTTAAAAATGACGTCCTAACGAAATCGATTCGTGGTCGGAGGAGGGGAATTATTAAAATCCGTGGATCCAAAAAATGAAACTGATTCTTTAAACATATGCTGTGATTAATATCTCCAGAGCTTGTTAATGGATTTTGATCATAATTTTCTTAATTTGTATGTACTCATAGTCTTATAGAGTAAGTTATGTACACATATCCCCACCTAACATTACAAAATCTTAGGGGAATCCCCCTTAACACTCAGGAATATGAAAAATAGATTACGACCGATTCTAAGACCTTCCGAATATACATATATAATTTCATAAAAATCAGTCAACCGGTCTCGGAGGATTATGGCAACTAACACTGTGAGAGGAGAATTTTATAGATGTAAATATATAAATGGCTATTAACAAATAGGGGTTAGTGATAGAAGAGTGAAAATTAAGGGTTGTAAGTATTTTTTAATTCTACATCATATAAAATTAGGGTAGATAATTTTTTCCAAAAAAATAAAAAAAAATGTCAGGGCAGCAACCCCCTTTATAACTTATGGCTATGAAAAATAGATTGTAAGCTATTCTCAGTGCTATAGGATATACGTGTAAAATTTCATAAAAATCTGTCGAGCCGTTTCGGAGTAGTATGGTAACTAAAACTGTTACAGGAGAATTTTATGTATATAGAAGTAACTGTGAATTAAATAATAAAAGGGGCTAACTTTGACCCTAATTAACCTAGGCAATTTTTTTTGAGAATTCGTGTAGAAATACCAGCTTTTTGAAGTTTCAAAGTAGATTTACTCTACAGTCAATATTAACAAAGCTACAGTAGGAAAAATGAAAGAATACCCATGAACGAACATATAAAATACGCTGTATTTTCCTGTCACCGTGTCACACAAAAAATTGGCCAGCGCAAGTACATGTAATTATTATTATTACATGTACTTGCGCTGGGCAATTTTCTTTGTAACACGGTGACAGGAAAATACAGCGTGTTTTATATGTTCGTTCATGGGTATTCTTTCATTTTTCCGACTGTATTCAAATTGTTTATAAGCCAAAATTGACTCAACTTTAGTTAAATGTTTTCGGAGTGATAAAAACGACTTTTTAATGATTTTTTTCAATACTTTGAAACAATAACTATTCTTATAAAATTCTTCTAATAAAATTTAAACTAATTGGCTAATCGTCCTAAATTTTTTTCTGCATTATATGGACTGTTTGAGTCAACTTTTCATGCAATATGAAAGTCTTAAGGTCATTTTCGCAAAAGTTATAGTAATTTTTTTATTTTCGAAATTTTAGTTTTATTTGCAATTTCCGAAGCAACAAATGATTGGAACAAAATTTAAAAAGTGCCATTTTAAACCTTGGATTATCTACTAAAAGATAAATATTATAGATAAGATATTTGATTGCCCTATTTTTACCTGTAGCGATTTAAACGAAAGAATTGCCGTTTTGACCATTAGTTGTTAATAACTAAATTTCTCGTACGAACTGTGACGGGCATTTTTGTATTTATAATGTATTAGGTATCGTAGGTAATTACGTGGTCAATTTGGTTCCGTGTAGACTTGTCGTTAGTTAGATACCCAAGTCTATTTATGAATGTTTTTATGTTGGAATATAGTAGACTTTACAAGCTATATTGTTAGCAGCTACGAGCTTTTTTCCATTATTGTTTGAGATATCTTGAAGACTGTGTTGTCCTGTTGTCGATATTAAGTTAGGTTCTTTGCCATTTTTTGCGTTGAAGTCTGAACAGATTATTTGCATGTCTTTGGGGATCCTCACCAACGTTCTTTCGCGTTGTTCCTAGAAGTCATTTTTGATTACTTCGTCCTTATCTTCTGTCAGGGCATGTGCGGATATAATTGAGATATTGTACCATTTTCCTTTCAGTCTGATATAACACAGTCTCTCACTGATGGGCGTAAAACTTGTAACACTGTTCAAGTATTCTTGAGATGAAAAATAAAATGCTTCTTTATCACCATGCAGCCACTATGGTAGGGGAGCCCAAGCGGGGATTTTTGCAGTTACTCGAGCGCGTCAGATTATCATATGGGAGAAACCTGGTACCCTGCAGATGTACCTCTACCATATATTGGCTCTTAACACAGGGAGGTTCGTTAAGGGGGGCCCGAAAAAAATATCTATGTTTAAAAATACTCGAAATTGTCAGATTAAGATAAGGTAAGTTAAGTACATGCAAGAGAGTGTATATTTCAAAAATCTGATGATTTGAGCGGGGGGTAAGGAAATGGTTGAGTCAAAAAGTTTCACAAAAGAAAAGCGACTATTTCAATAGTCTTCAATATTTTTCAAAAATCTATCAAATGGTACTAAACATGACCCCCCACAGAGGGGGGTCGGGGGTAAATTTAAAATTTTAAATACAAACCCTGCGATATTTCGCAAAATAAACATCAGATCGAAAAACTGCAAAATACACTTTGAAAATGATTTTGAAAAATCTATCGAATGCTACCAAACACGACCTCCTACGGGGGCGGGGTGGGGGATTACTTTAAAATCTTAAATGGAACCCCAAATTTTTATTGCAGATTTGGATTCTTTACGTAAAAATAAGCAACTTTTATTCGAGACATTTTTTCTAATTATGGATAGATGGCGCTATAATCGGAAAAAACGATTGTTGGAAATGGAAAATTAAATTAAAAAATGACAAGCGCCCGCTAAAATGGAAAATTTTACTTAACTTTTTTTGATTTTAGGACCTAATAATCACAACCCAATAGGTCCCAACAGCGCTCGAGTGACTGCACATTTAGCATACTTTGCTCCCCTACACAACTTAACAGAAACACGTGAAAATTTTATCACTTATTGTTCATGGCATTCATGATAAGTCGATACATAAAAAATTAATGAATTATAATAAACACACGTAGTTGATTTTAGACTTACATTTGTAAATATTTTGTATTTAGCGCTAATTAACAAACAAACTATCCAATACAATTGCAGGCGAATTTGTAAATAGCAAACATTATCAGTAGTTGTCACGTTATCGTCAGTTTATACTAATTGAAGCATACTATATTATACGATATTGTCTGTAAAATAGCAGATAAGGGTATTTTTGAAGCCAAATTATATAGTGGCTCTAACTTATTATTTTTAATCAGTCTTAAAGTTCAGATGTTATGTCTTATCGCCTTTTTGGATACTGTCGACAAGTTGTAACAATAATTATATTTATGTGTGAATTACTAAAAATATTTAGTAAATACAATTTAAGTCACATTAGTGGTCTTAACATTTTAACGAATTTTCTGAAATTGATTACGTGTAGACTGTTTGACTGACTAAATTTCTTTTGTGGTTAGCACGTAGGAAAATCTCCACAAAGATTTTCAATATATAAATGGGTAAGTTTTGATTTAAAATTTTATAATAGGTAATAATAATAATAATAATATATTAGCACTTCGGGCCAAGCAGACTCATGCCTTGGTTTACAATCTTTCTCCATCTCTCTTTGTTCTTCGCTTTTTCTTTCCAACTGCTTACATTGAGATACCTCAGGTCGTCATTAACTTCATTACTCCATCTGGTTCTAGGCATTTCTTTTCTCTTTTTACCACCTATTGTAGCGCTTAACAAAATTTTTGGCATTCTAACTTGGGTCATTCTTTGGACATGTTCTAACCAGGGGCGGCTCGTGATAGTAGGTAGTGAGGCACACTACACCTGAGGAATTTTATTATTATGGTTAGCTTCTCTTTAATGGCCGGAAGGTCGATTTTGTGACGTCATAACGCTAGGACTAATCTAGGACCAATAATCCTGGACAAAAAATCCTCACAAATTATCCCTGGACAGACAAATAATCCCCGGACAAAAGATCCCCCCAAAAATCCCCAGACAAATAATCCCCGGACAAAAAATCCCCACAAAAAATCCCGGACAAATTCCCGGACATATCTACAAAAATTTTTTATTCAAAATATCCCCACAAATAATTCCGAACAAGAAATCCTCAAGAAATATTTGCTGTCGATTAGTTCTCTAAAACTTTTCCAGTGAATGCGATCGACTCAAATACTTTCAGCCTCAGTGCATAGAGTTATTTTGAATTTCAATTCCATATCGAAAACTTCAAATTTTACATAACAAAAGAGTGTGAGTTTTTTCAAAAATTGTGGAAGATATGGGGAATGAGCTAAGGCTGTGGGAATCATGTTGCAATATTATTCGCTTAAATCTTTTGCTCACTCTGATTTGAATAACTATGTTCAAAAAAATTTTACAAAAAAAAACACAACCACAACATACAACATTCTTGAAACACTTAAAAACTATTTTTGTATGTAAATGTAACAAATAAATAAAAAAAATAATTTATTAGTTATATATTTTACAAAAAAAACACAAACACAAAATACAACATTTTTGAAACAATTAAAAACTACTTTTTTATGTAAACGTCCGATGTGGAAGTGGAAACGTTAATAAAAAGTTAAATTGTGGCTTATTTCCCATTTAGAATAATAAATTACATAAATGCCACAAAGAAATAGCTTTAGAACAATATATTAGGCGATAATGAACAATGATTTAAAATGAACAATGTTTTAAATACATATCCATAAACTTCTAAAATATACCATTCGTATATACCGCGTATGCATAGAAAGCTATGATCTGCAATCGACTTGGTGCTTGTAGTCGGTTCAGTTCGGCTATTCCTATTCCGTTCCGCGGAGCCTGAGGCCAGCCTCAAGGATGGATGAATTTTGTTCCTAGAATCGGTGGCACATTTTTCAAATTTTGCCGGTTTTACTGTTGGCGTTGTCTCATACTGTTGTAGATGGTGTGAGGCTAGCTTCAACTGTAATGATTTGAGAAAGTTGGAATGAGATGCATGATGCATAGATGCATATAATACTGGCACGTGGAAGACGGATAAAAAGATAAAGAGTCAGGGCCGTACCGATTTTAATTTTTTTTTATAAAAATAAAGGTATTTAGGAAATTTCAAAAAGCTAAATTATATTTAAAAAACTGATTATAAAACAACGAAATAACGTAAATAGTCGATTGATATACTGATGAGGCACTGCCTTACCTGCCTCATAGGACAAGCCGCCACTGGTTCTAACCATGCAAGTCTTACTATTGCTTTTACTACTGCAATTATATTAGGCTCCTTATACAATTCTTCTAACTTCTTGTTTGTTCTTCGTTTCCACTGATTGTTTATCATTTTTTCGCCAAATATCTTTCGAAATATTTTTCTTTTCCATACTTGTAACATTGATAGATCAGTTTTTGTCATAGTTCAGGTTTCTGAGACATTGGTTCATTGGCTTCATCAAAGAGAAAACTACGAAATTCAAAAAGGTACAAAAAGGAAGATTTTTGAAGACAGCAGCTCCGAAGATATTTAAGAAAGAGCGATGATTATGAGTTGAACGATCTCGTGTCAGGGTAAAATGACTTGTGTGTTATTTGGTGACGGTAGCAAAAAAAGACGAGGTATGGTATCAGTTTTTCGAAATCTCAAGGAACTTATGCCATGTGTAAAGGAGACGATAGTCCAGAAAGATATATTTGTGACTTCTGCGATGCTTAAATTTTTTTATATATCTGTAACTTGATTCCTTATCTTGTTAGGTTTATTTGTTTGTCCCTTTAGTAGGTATTTATGTTCAATCGAACGTTATTTTTAAGTTCTATTAGTTCGCACAGTTATCCGACATATGCACACGAATTAGTCGGGTAATTATGCACGTTACACTAATTGTTAATTTCTCCACTCACTGTTCTACTATTAAACCTTTAACCATTCATTGAATGCGGTCCCTACCAATATACCTAGACCCTTGAAGTATATCTTCAAAAAAGTTGGAAACTGATATGTTTCAAGATTTTGCAATATCCTGAATTTTCCTTAGGTGCGCACCAATAGCCGACTCTCCCCTAATAACGCTTTCCATGTATTGTAACCACGTAATTTTTTGCTTGATTATTGTTTCTATATAAATTATAAGCAGATTGCGGTATATATCATTCATACTTTCGATATCCCTTTAATAAAAAAATCGATTCAAATATGTGGGTAAATATTGACTGTGTGATTTGATGGAAAGCTTTTTGCAAACATCAAATATATGATTGGGACAGGCTTTTATACATTACACAGACATCATCTGTAATTATCTATTGTTTTATCTATACATAATTTATCAGGCGTATGCAGAACGTGTCCAGTATTTTTAGTATTATCTCTATTGGTATCTATTTACAGGCAAGCAGCATGAAAAATGAAAGGGAAATGAGTATTTACATATTACATATTGATATTTTTTTTTTATTTATTCTCAACTAATAATATAAATAAATTATATTATTATTTTATCTCTGTAATTTACCTAGAAATTAATTAATTATCTCAAAAAAATATAATAAAGCAGGCTTTGGAATCAATATAAGCCGCATACCAATCAGTTGGCATTATTTCAATTTCCCATACTTGCACTATTAATTTTGATATATTCTTCCCTGCAGTTGATCTCCACCAAACTTTATCATTTCTATGCATATATCATTTTTCCCAGGACTTCTCTTATTTCTCATTAGTCTGGGCATATTATCGGAGAATAAGCCATTTTTGGGAAAAGTTATTTACCAGCAATTTTATTGCTGAAATCAAATCTTATGATTGTATAGTATATATCATTAATATAGGTATGCAAAGTGCGCATATAGCGTGCTACTTTTTTTGTAAACAAAATGGCGCCCGAAAATCATATTTTTTTTAATTTTTGCTCTATAACTCCAAAGATTTTAACTTTAAACGAAAAACACCCAAATAAACATTCACCGTAATTAAATTCTGCATAGAGACGTTTTTTCCCGATTTACTTCGACGAAAATTTTCCCCGGAAAATGCGGGTTTTTTCAACAAAATCTGTAATTTTCAACTAAAATTTTTAGGTAAGTAATTGTTTATCAATAATTAAATAACTTATTAATGTAAAAGCTCTTTTCGTATATATTATAATTCCAGAAGCCGATGGAAATTGAATGAACAGTTTAGCAACAATTGAATTGTTAATTAAAAATTTACGGTTGCTATAATATAATAACCACAATAATTATGATACATAAGAATAACTAAGATTTTTATATAAAAAGACACTGTACCTATTTAATGTACTTTACAGAATTGAAATTGGACTATTTAATCGGCCTCAGGAATATTTTAAAATTATCTATAATTTTTTGGCTTATAAACAAATAGAATATCTCGGGAAATATTAAATTAAATTAAATCATGAAAACGGTATTGGAAAAAAAGCGGCAGGACGCTTCTTCTAAAAGAAAAAACGTTTAATTGTGATGAGTGCTTCCTGAGATACAACCGCTCAAAGTTGAGCGGCAAAGATATAAACAATAGGATCATAGTTTATAATTTTCGAACCATCACCTTTTTATTTTTGTCCTCTTTCTCCACACCAATTTTCATATCTTTAAATACTTATAACATATAATATATTATTATAATAAAAACTATCGATATTACAAGTGAAAATTGCCAAAAATATCAAAATTCCAATTAAAAATTACGTTGGAGCGTTGATTGAAATATTGATATGGGTTACCATACCTCAATCAACGGTTGGAGAAAATGTAATCTCAAAGTTTAAAATCGGTATACGTTAGAAAAATGCATTTTCTCGGCTTCCCATAGAGCAATTTTCTTCATTCTTTTTTTCTTCCCAAGTAACTCGAGTAGAGCCATTTAACTAACGCAATATTAAATGTCAAACTTGCTTTTGTTTTGTTATAATAGATTAATTTATTTATAAGAAAAGAAAACTACATATTTTTTCCAGTTGTAGACTTTTTTTAGATAAACTTACTACAAGTGTACCTTTTAACGTTAAAAACACAAATATTCCCATTTGAAAGCTGTATAATTATTTAAATAATCTTTATTTAAACAAATTAAAAATTTTTGCTATAATAATTAAATTAATTTATTATAACAAAACCAAAGCAACTTTGACATTTAATAATGCGTTAGTTAGATGGCTCAGCTCGAGTTACTTGGGAACAAAAAAAGAAGGAAAAAAATTGCTGCATGGAAGCCGAGAAAATGCATTTTTTAACGTATACCGATTTTGAACTTTGAGATTACATTTTCTCCTATCTAATTTTTGATTGGAATTTTGCTATTTTTGGCAATTTTCACTCGTAATATCGATAGTTTTTAATATAATAATATATGTTATGAGTATTTTAATTGGTGTGAAGAAAGAGGGCCGAAATAAAAAGGTGATGGTTCGAAAATTATGATCCTATTCCTTATATCTTTGCCGTAAATGCCGGTCAACTTTGACCGGTTGTATCTCAGGAACCACTTATCACAATTAAACGTTTTTTCTTTTAAAAGAAGCGTCCTGCCGCTTTTTTTCCAATACCGATTTCATGATATAATTTAATTTAATATTTCCCGAGATATTCTATTTGTTTATAAGCCAAAAAATTGTTTATAATTTTAAAATATTCCTGAGGCTGCTTAAATAGTCCAATTTCCACTCTGTAAAGTACATTAGATAAGTACAGTGTCTTTTTTTTATACAAAAATCATATTTATTCTTATGTATCATAATTATTGTGGTTATTATATTATAGCAACCGTAAAATTTTAATTAACAATTCAATTGTTGCTAAACTGTTCATTCGATTTCCATCGTCTTCTGGAATTTTAAGCTATATAAAAAAAGCTTTTATATTACCAAGTTATTTAATTATTGATAAACAGTTACTTATCTAAAATTTTCGTTGAAAATTAAAGATTTTGTTGGAAAAACATGCATTTTCCAGGGAAAATTTTTGTCGAAGTAAATCGGGGAAAACACCTCTTTATGCAGAATTTAATTACGGTGAATTTTTATTTGGGTGTTTTTGGTGTAAAGTTAAAATCTTTGGAGTTATAGAGCAAAAATTGGAAAAACACGATTTTAGGGCGCCATTTTGTTTATAAAAAAAGTAGCACACTATCTGCTGACTTTGCATACCTATATTATTAATATATAGGATCATAAGAGTCGATTCCAGCAATAAAATTGCTGGTAAATATCTTTCCCAAAAATGGCCTATTCTCCGATAAATCTGCCCAGACTAATAATGTATATTTACCAAAAATTGTTTTTTCATCATTCTTTTTTGGGTTTCTTATAATTTTGTTTTGCATTTGTAGTGGTCAATCTGTTGCTAAACCGTGTCTATAAATCGTCTACCTATAAATAATTAACATCCTTTAAGTTTGATTCAGTGTTGTTAAACCTTTAGTTACTTAGTAAGTATGATAACCCCGTTGCATTTCCTGTTGTTGAATCTAAACAAAGAGATGTCTTCGATGTGGGTTATTAGTTATGTATGAGCACGATTCCGATTTTTCTGTTTTGCCTGCGAATCTAGTCACCATCGCCACAGAGTCGTTGCCGTTGCAGTGTAGGTCGCAGGAAAATATGAAGGTGTCATTTTTGTTGTCCAACAGGAAGACTCTCGAACGGTAACGTAGTACCGCTTAGTGAAGAAACAGAAAATAAGGAATTTATAATATATATTATATTCAAAGTAATTAGAAACTCATACACCAAATTTTCAGAAGGTAGTCAAAATAATCAAATAACTCAAGACTCAAAATTGCCAATTTATTGTAACTATGGTAGAATTGGAAAACATTTTGAGCGTGAATTTTATCAGAGCGACAGTATGTTAGCTGGTAAATCTTTTAAGTTACGTATGTATCAATGTAAATAAAGTATGAAAAAATATATTGGTGTTTAGTAAATATATTTATTATAATTTTTGTAGAAAATCTGACGTTTTTTAGATTTTTACGATTTGTCAAGGGAAAAGTAATTGCGGGCAGGCTACAGTTCATAATAAAGGACGTATTAACGTTATTTCTAATTTTTGTTAATATTTTAAGTATTAAATATGATTAATATTTAAATAAAAATACAATTAAACTGTTTAAAATATATTCATTTCGTTGAAATCATAATAATAGACGTATAACTTCTTTCGTGCGTACAAAGTACACAGACTCTCATTTATATAAATATTAAACTAATTTTAATTAAACCTAAAATAATACCAAAAATTAAAAATAACGTTAATACGTAATTTTTTTTATTAACTGTAGCCTCATCCAAAGACTCAAAAATTTTAATTAATATATTTACTAAAAATACCAATATATTTTTTCATACTGTCGCTATTATAAAAATTCACTCTCAACATTTTTCCAATCGCGCCTAAACAAGTATAGCTCCAAAAATTTAAAGCAAAATATTGAAAAATAAGCCTAAAAAAATGTATTTTGAGATAGACATTAGAACTCGTCATTGGATCACGTGAAACAAAAAATTCAAAAAGATTTTGTCACAACTATGTGACTACAGCTGTTTCGGCAGAGTGCCTTTCTCAAGTCAGCTTATCATCAAGATTTTATCAGCTTATAGTATGGTATAACTAGATCCAAACCCAGACATCCAAAGTGAAAGTTATCCTCCAACACCAAATTGTTCTATAAGGTCCACATAATGTTCAGAAAAAATCACACCATTTTGAGCGTCGGGTTTGGGGGGAGAGGGGGGAGAAATCGGTGAATTCGTAGTTTTTTAAGTTTTTCGTCAATATTTCTAAAACTATGCGGTTTAGCATGAACAACCTTCTATACAAAAATGTTCTACATTAAATTTGAAACAAAAAAGGCTCTAGCATAATCCTTCTAAAATGAACGGTTCCAAAGTTACGGAGGTACCTAGTATAGTAACCCAGACATTAAAAGTAAAAGTTTTCCTCCAACACCAAATTGTTCTATATGGTCCAGATATTGTTCAGTAAAAAGTTACACCATTTTGAGCGTCCGGTTTGGGGGGAGATGGGGGAGAAGTCGGTAAATTAGTAGTTTTTTTATGTTTTTCGTCAATATTTCTAAAAATATGATTTAGCATAAACAATGTTCTATACAGAAATGTTCTACATCAAATTTAAAACAAAAAACGTCCTATACATAATTGTAATAAAATCAACGATTCCAGAGTTACGGATGGTGAAAAGTGGAGGTTTTCGATACTTTTTATATTTTTTGGGCAATTTATAATAGTTTTACTGATTGAAAGAAATTTTCTTTAACAGGATTTGTTATTTCAGAGGCCGATGGTATGTTAGTGATAAGCCCTTGAAGAAACGTCAACCTCACCACCCAAAATCATCATCAATTGCCCAAAAAATATAAAAAGTATCGAAAACCTCCACATTTCACCCTCCGTAACTCTGGAACCGTTGATTTTATAACAATTATGGATAGGACCATTTTTGTTTTAAATTTTATGTAGAACGTTTTTGTATAGAACATTATTTACGCTTAAACATAGTTTTAGAAATATTGACGAAAACGTTAAGAAATTACTAATTTACCGACTTCTCCTCATCTCCCCCCCAAACCGGACGCTCAAAATGGTGTAACTTTTTACTGAATAATATGTGGACCATATAGAACAATTTGGTGTTGGAGGAAAACTTTTACTGTGGATGTCTGGGTTATGTCATTTTTTGAATCAGTTCTATCATACATACTATTATTAGTTTCTTGAAGAAACGCAGTCATCAATTGTTTATAAGCACACAAACAAATTATTAAATCGGCAAGTATTATGAGTCATCGGTCGTACACCTTTAAATACATAATTTGTTTTATCGACATATTATTTTCATGACGTATATTTTGTATCTTGAATCTCATATTTCGTACACCATAATTTGTACCTTTTTATTAATGCCCAATCGACAAAATACGTCTTTTTTGCGGGTCGAATTTTGAAGGTCCTCTAAGATTTAAAAATAGCACATAAAGAAGGAACTGAAGAACTCAAAAGTTTATCGACCTTTTCTTGGGCCAGTGCAATTTCGTTGTGTCACGGAGGTTTGGTCTTGTTTTTGTTTTTATTTTTTTTTTCTGCATGGGTTTGGATCTGCATTGTAATATAACGGAGCTTAATACCATAACTAATGGCTTTATAATGGCAAATATTATTTTTATTTAAAAAGATTGTGTAAAATATGTAATGCAGAAAATTATGAACCATTCCTTGCAGCGCAGCATCTTATTTTAGTGAAATATTTTATCCCAATAAAAAAACTTAAACTTTTCTTAAAAAAAATTTGGAGCAGCGGGAATTATTTCAAAAAACTGGAAAATATAAATATTATTTATTCTAGGAATTTCGGTGTGTACTGGAATAAGCGCCAATGCAAATACACAAAATAGTAGAGGGCAAAAATCAACAATAGACTATGTTGCCACCAGTAGAAGAATACTAGACAATTAAATAATTGACTATCTCTATTTATCTAATCAGCCTTCTTCGGTCCATTTTTGTAGGCCTACCCAATCCGTTTAAAGTCTTCTCTGTCTGTCGCCACAGTTATCCACCTAGAGCCCACGTGTTTCTTGACATCATCTGCCCATCTCATGTGTGGCATTCCTCTGCTTCGTTTATAGGTGACCCTATACCAGCGGTCACCAATTTATAAGAATTTTGTTCCATCGGTCTTCTTTTTGTCTTATATTGTGTCCGACAAATCTCCATTTCAATTTTGCAACTTCTTGTCTAACATCTGTAAAGTTTTTTCTCTTATCCCCTCATTTCTCTTTTTATTCATTAGTCTTATGTACAACATTTGTCTTTCCATTGCTCTTTGCGTTTTTATGATTTTGTCCATGGTCGCTTTTGTAAACGTCCACGACAACGCTTGAACCAACTAAGGTACGCTGATGATATCGTATTGATAACCGTTAAAAAAGAAGAATTGTTTGAAATGATGAAAGAACTGGACATAGAAGCTGGAAAGATAAGGGTGTAAGAGCTAGCAACGTTTTCGAGAAATCATTTATTAACTTCTATTCTTTCATATATTGTTCCCTATGCTTCCTCGAACACTGTACCGGCCATCTGGCTGCTGATACAGGTTGCGTTCATTACTGCGCAGCACACCTGTACAGGTAAACACAAAATCAGGGTGATTGATTAGTAGTGTGAAAAAGCTTAGTAGATCCGCTATAGTAATAGATAGCAATAAAAGTTAATAACAAAAATTTTAGCCACCTTTGAACTTCACATTACAAAATTAGTTAGAATGTTACAGGGTGTTCGATAACATAGTTAGTGGCAGACCAAACTTTTGTTTTTTTAATTGGAACACCCCATATTTTATTTTACATTCGAAATCTTCTTAACTTCCCCATCACAAAAATATAAAGGTTTGTTACGTTATACAGGGTATTTACAAAGTTATAACCAATGTTCTATGAAAATCGTAATAAGTTCAGCTCCCTGTATAAATAAAAATAAGCACAACAGCAATGGTTTATTGGTGCCATATTTTTTTGTTGATAATTTATAAAAATGGTTGATATCGCTAATTTTCTTTATATCGAATACAGGGTGAGTCAAAACACAAGTACATTATTTTCACAGTAATTTTAAATAGAACACCCTAAACCCTAATTAATAACTTGCTCTGAAAAATGAAAATATCTCGAAAACTGACAAATTTAGGCATAGGGAATATTATACAAAAATTAAAGTACGGTAATGATATTTTTCGATAGTAATATAAAATACAGGGTGTTCCATTTAAAATTTCTGAGAAAAGAATGTACTTGCGTTTTGACTCACCCTGTATTCGATACGAGGAAAATTAGCAATATCAACAATTATTCTTAAAAATTTTCACAATTAACAAAAAAATATGGCACCAATAAACCATCGCTGTTGTGCTTTTTTATTTATACAGGGAGCTGAACTTGTTACGATTTTCATAAAAAATTGGTTATAACTTTGTAAAAGCCCTATATAACAACAAACCTTTATATTTTTGTGATGGGGAAGATAAGAGGATTTCGAATATAAAATAAAATATAGGGTGTTCCATTTAAAAAAACATAAGTTTGGTCTGCCACTATGTTACCGAATACCCTGTAACAATCTAACTAATTTTGTAATATGAAGCTGAAAGTTGGCCACAATTTTTATAATTAACTTCTGTTGCTATCTATTACTATAGCGGATCTACTGAGCTTTATCACACTCATCAATAATTTTTTGATCATCATTTTTTGTCTTACAATAATTTTAAATTCGATATGTTTACATGTACAAGTGTGCTGCGCAGTAATGAACGCAACCTGTATCAGTAGCCAGATGACCGGTACGGTGTTCGAGGAAGCATAGGGAACAATAATATGAAAGAATCAGCCGTCTTAAAATGATTTTTTTCCGACGTTTTAATACGTCTAATAAATGTATACTCTCTGTTTTCACTTATGGTTCCCAAACGAGCACGTTTATAAATAATTGACTAGACACTTAAATTAATACAGCAGTTACTTACTACTTATTGGGAAAAACAGAATGAAGAAAAAACAACAATTAACAAAACTGCCCTGAAGTCGAAAAATCTAACGTAGAGTCAAAACGAGGTTTGTTCTGTTTGGTGTATGTCTTCAATGTATTTGAAAACGTTGATTAAGCTTTCCACAAATAAAAATAGCTTCTTTTTTGTCAGTCATAATGAGTTAGGTGGTATGGTGGTGTTTAGTTAATATATTATAGCCACTAACAATAAATTTCTCACTTTTGATGATTTGCTTATGAAAGTGGAGGTTCATTAAGCTCAGATTTCATGACCAATATAATAGGTATACTACATAGAAAACCAGTGCTTAACCTAATGCCGATTTATAGTCCAGAAAGCCACTGCGCATACGCTAGGAAAAATATTCTGATTCGGATTTTTTGCACAATCTTACTCAAAAAGGACTCCTTTTAACAAATTTGCATGTTGCCAAGACCAAAAGGTGGTCAAAAACTTTTTAAACTTTTTTTTTTTGTTTTTTTCCTAAAAGTATTTTTTTGCATGGAAAAAAGTTTTTTTAGGTTTTTTGGATCATTCCAAACAGAAAAGGTCTTTAGTGACTTTTCTCTAAAAATGATAGTTTTTGACATATAAGCGATTAAAAATTGAAAAATTGCGAAATCGGCCATTTTTAACCCTCAAAAACTATGTGAAAAACTGAAAATTTCTTACGTGCGTACAAAGTACACACACATCCTTTTTTTCATGTTAAGTCTCCCCAATTATGTTTTTGATAAAGACTAGATAAATGGTATAATATTCAATTAAATAACGAGAATTATTCGATCTGCACTGAAAAATCGACCGTATCGTTTTCCACCGAAGAGTACCATCCGAAGTAGTACCATCGCCGATGCAACTACATAACTGTTTGTACCATTTACCCATTTACGCTCCAAGTCTGAATGGTGCACGAGGAGATTCACACATCCACAGCACTGTCAAGATACGACCTCGTACTACCGCAGATTAAGGTAGTACCACGGAATAACCTGCTTTTCAAAAACGTTTATTACGAGTTTTGATCTAATTTTTTTCTTACGGAAGTCGCGTGTGATTTTTTTGACGCAAATGTGAAAAGGTGAAGAGATGGAAAGTAATGAAGACAAGTGCAAAGATGGTACTAAATCTGGGGAAGAATCGAGCGGTACTAAAAAAGCTAAAAGTGATAAATGGAGCAATCGTAAGTTTGAAACTAACTAATTTATAAATTTGTCTAGACAAAATAAAGATAACGGAATCGTATGTTAAATGCTAAACTATAAGTTCATTAACATGTTTTTAAATATTATCTCAAACGTCAGAAATTTAATAAATAAACTACACTTCTCCAAGAAATTAACGCACCACCTTAAAATGGGTAATTTTTGATGTCTCGAATTTCCTAAACCTGTTGTCCGATTTAAGTGATTTTTTAGCATGTTATGCTTTATTCTTTAACAATATCGTTATAATAAAACTGTTGCTAGACAGATAAATTGTCATTGTCACCCTGTGGAATATTCTAGCATTTATGAAATACTGAAATTAAAACACAACTATATCCTCATGTTTTCTTAATATTCTGTTTTTTTTATTAATTCGCTTATGTTGAACAATAAAAAAGTTAGGTACTTTAACAACTAGCCCTATTTTTCATCAATACAGAGTGTTCTTAAATAAGTATGACAAACTTTAAGGGGTAATTCTGCATGAAAAAGAAATGACAGTTTCCTTTATAAACTGATGTCCGCAAATGGTTCGTTTCAGAGATACGGGATGTTGAATTTTTTCTTGCAAACTGACGATTTATTTATTGCTTAAAACCGGCTGAGATATGCAAATAAAATTTGGTTGGTTTTAAGAGGTAGTTATTGTACAATTTTTGACGTACAATTAAGAATTTTATGTTCACCATTGGCGCACATAAGGGTCATATTACCCGTATGCGCGCCAATGGTGCATATTAAATTCCTATGAATAACATTTTATAGACAAATAATGTTTTTTTACTTTTTACGGTTTTTTAATAAAAAAATAAATATATTAAAACGGTTTTATAGCGTTCTACGCCTTTCCGTACCTAATCGCCACTCCTTTCTATTGTGGCAGTCTTCCTCTCTTATCTCTCTCTAGATTTCCTTCAGACATCGCCTTGGAGATGCCCTTTATCCATGTAGTTGCTGGTCTTCCTCGTCATTTTTCTGTGAGGGTCCATTCTAACACTTTCTTGGGGATTCTCCTTTCGGCCATTCGTCTTACGTGTCCGTACCAAACTAGCTGTTGTCTTTCGATGTCATCTATAAGTGTTCTTTCTATTTCCATTTGTTGTCTAATGTCGTCGTTTCTTATGTGTTCTAGTCTAGATCTTCTTGCTGACCTTCTCCAAAAATCCATCTGAGTGGCTAGTAATTTGTCTTTGTACTTGTTGGTTAATTGTCAGACTTCAGCTCCATAGGTTAACACTGGTTTTAATATTGTGTTGTAAATTCGTTTTTATTTTCTGTTCTTCTTATATTTTTTTGCCACAGTATCGAATTCAGGGCTCACATCACCTGTTTTCGTGTTTTCCCTTTACTATCATTTCTTGAATATTTTCTTCGTTTCGTCCTGTAGGTACTAGTTAGTTTTATTCCTAGATATGTATTCATTGCAGCTTGTAATTGCCTCCTGTGCCAGGTTCAGGTTCTCCGTTTCTTCCCTTCCTACGCATATTGTATTTTTTTGGTATTCACCTCCAGACTCCATTTTCTATATTCCTCTATTAGTTTCCTTGCCATATATATTCAAGATCTTCCTTGTCCTGTGCAAGTGCAATTTAGTCATCTGCATAGTGCAGCGCATAGAGTATCGTATCTCCTATCGGTAGTCCCAATCCATTGTACTTCTTCCGTTGTCTAAGGGCTTCATCAATATATAATATATTATATTGAATAATACTGGTGATATATAGCATCTTTATCTTAGCCCTTTAGTGACCGGAAATAATAGATACATTTATGCTGGATTTTTCTAGCACTTCCCATAATCTATTAATGGGGACCGTGTCATAAGCCTTCGTTAGATCTACCATGAGTATTTGCAACTCTTGGGCTCTAGACAGCCTCTTTTCTATTACTTGAGTTTTACAGAAAATGTTGTCTATTGTGGATCTACCTGCCCTAAAGCCACTTTGTTCCTCGGATTCGTATGGATAGTACTCTTTACATATTAGGTCTTTTAGAATTCTTCCGTACAGTCGACACGAAAGTGTGCTAGTTACTGTAATCCCTCTGTAGTTATTTGGATCTTGTTTACTACCTTTCTTATGTAGGTATAGATGTTATCCAGATGTACAAAGCATAATATTAGCTGTACGTCTTCAGGAAATTGTCATTAGCTGCCGCTCATATACATTTTAGAACCTTTATATATCCTTTTTCAGCTTTTTTGCTCGACTGGGGGTATTAAGCTAGCCACTCACAGTACTGGGGTGTCGATCGACAAGATCGTCGATTCTGCAGTACTGCAACAGACAGGCCAGTTTCTCTGTGGTCAAATTGTACGATTTTGTTGGATGCACGATCACACACGATCAAAATTTTTACCAAATAAACGGCCTACACACGTAAGGATTTATCGTACTGCTTATTGTACCTTAGGTCGTATTAGAGTTCGTACTGCTTGCAGTACAGCAATATTATCTACACACGGTGCAATGTATCGTGGTATACTGCAGATAGAATTGTGGCATAATTTCAGAGTATTTGTGGTTACAGTAAACAGAACAGTGTTGTTCATAATAAGCTTCTATAGCTGTTAATGCAAACGAGTGTTTCACATGAGGTTATTGAAAGAACTTGAAGAAAAAGAGCCCCTCGACTTTAAAAATTCCTTAAGGATAGTTTCTGATGCATATACTTCCTTGTTGGCTTTACTTTATAATAAAATTACTAAAAGCGACCCCACAATTGTTCCAACTGCGTTCCAACCTTAGTTCAAACAGGACTGTTGATACAATATTTTATAGAAGCTGTACTGCGAATGATTCAACTACTGTGTACTGCTAAGCATCCAATTTGCCTACGCACGTCACGATATATCGTTAGTGCAGCAGTTTGGACTAATGTTCTACTACATGCAGTACGACAAATATTTATAGTCGAGGAAATGAACCTGAAAAAATGGCAAAACCTCGCAATTTTTTCGTCCAGCATCGATTTGTACAAAAATTTGGGATTAGGCTCATTTTACCCTCTAGTTCATTTTCTATATTGAACCGTTGTACGCTTTTGGTTTTTTAAGGGTGAAAACTACTCCTAATTTTAAAAAATTATAAAATAACATTTTAACCTTTAATATTGTCAACATTTGCTTCTAACTAGTTACATAAGGATTGTTTTATGCTTTAAGATATACTATCATAATATTTCAACCCTTAAATCCACCCTGGTTGGAGCTATATATAAAAAATTTACTTATCCTTAAAAGAATAATTTCGGCTTATATCGATTTACATTTATATTAATAAATAAATAAAAAATTTGGGATTATGATCATCTTACCCTATACTTCATATTCTATAACATGCTCAAGGGCGTCGATTATTTTTAGGGGTGTAAACTACCCCTTATTTTCAAAAATTATATAAAAACATTGTAAACTTTAATGTGGGTAAAATTTGGTTTTGATTGGTTAAATAATGATTGTTTTATGCTTTCGGATATAATAATCATATTATTTCAACCCTTAAAGACCACCCTTAAGAACATTACAATTTTTATAAGTAGATAATTTAATAGATCTACAGCTAATTTATAATTAATAATAAATTAATAGTCTACTTGAGTTGGAAACATATGGGAAACTTTTTTATTATTAATTTTACGAAAAAAAGTTATTCTTTATAAAAAGTTCTGCATGCCCCAAAACCTAAGATTCAATCATCAGATATCAAATTTTCTGAATATTATACGAGGTATGTCAAAAAATATGAATTTCGGTCAAGGGTAAAGTACCTTTATTTCTCTCAATATCGAAAATTCTTATGATAAAAAGTTGTTTGGAATTAAAAACTAAGATCAAATATGCAATTACATGCTTCTTATTGAAAAAAAAAAATTTTCTCAAATTTAAGGATACCCAACATTGTTTTTAATTATTACAAATATGATAACTCGTTTATTATTCATTTTACGAAAAAAAGTTATTCTTCGTAAAAAGCTTTGCATGGTCTAAAATCTAAGACACAACCATGATATATCAACTTTTATTAATTTTATACGAGGTGTGTCAAAAAATATGAAATTCGCTCAATATTATAGCACTTTTATATTTCACAGTATTTCAATTAGAAGGATGTAATTGCATATTGACACATAGTTTTTAGTTCTAAACAACTTTTTTAATAACCGTTTTCAATATTGTGAAAAATAAAGGTACTTTACTCTTGAGTGAAATTCATATTTTTTGACATAACTCGTATAAAATTAATAAAATGTGATATCTGTTGGTTGCATCTTCGGCCTTATGACCTACAGAGCTTTTTATAAAGAATACCTTTTTTTCGTAAAAGTAATAATAAAAGAGTTATCGTATGTGTAATGAATCAAAACGAAGTTAATCAATAAATTTGAGAAAAATTTGGAAAATATTGTTTTCCAATTAGAAGCATGTAATTGCATATTTGAGCTTAGTTTTTATTTCCAAACAACTTTTCAGAATAAGCATTTTCGATATTGAGAGAAATAAAGGTACTTTACTCTTGAACGAAGTTCATATTTTTTGACATACCTCGTATAATATTCAGAAAATTTGATATCTGATGATTGAATCTTAGGTTTTGGGGCATGCAGAACTTTTTATAAAGAATAACTTTTTTTCGTAAAATTAATAATAAAAAAGTTTCCCATATGTTTCCAACTCAAGTAGACACGCTGTATATAGAAAAAAAAGTAGAATTAAAAAATTACAAAAACATTTATTTACACAAAAATACGAATTTAAAAATATGTAGAAGTACGAATACAAATAGTTTTTAAGTCATCTTCCAGTATACGAACCAGTTCTGTGGTATTATACATGCATTGAAAATGTTCCATAAGCGGACTATTCGAATATTTCGAAAAAAAAAATTCGTTTTATAAACATAGCTCCTTCATTTTTGGCGATAAAAATTTTTTTTGAAAATGATTTTGTAGGATTTTTGAAGAACTATAAGACTGTGTAAATTAGATTCCGTTAGATCTCTTACTTTTTAATTGGGGTAAGTTTAAAGGGTTCGAATAAGGGGGCGTTTGCTCGTAAATAGAGGTTTTAAACAGCTATATCTCGCTAACTATTCCCTGTAATAAAAATCTATGCACAATATAATTTTAGTTATTAAAAAATCTACAATTTAGTAGTCTATAATTTTTTTCGTATCTCCAGTATTTTCGGAGATATTTTGAAGTAAAAGGTGAAAAATGCGAAATTGCAAAAAATCAATTTTTCTTTAAACTCCAATTTTTCTAAAATTAGGCCTTTTAAATACAGTGGAACCTCGATTATCCGTCAGGGCACCGGACCAAGGGTATGACGGATAATCGAAAAGACGGTTAACAGAACATTAGAAAAAAAATTAAAAATTCATAGTACAACTCTTAAGTTGTATTTGTATGTCGGTTCGCTAAATTCAGACACAGCTGGCTAGTGATTGTAGTAGGTAATTTTTTTGTTTTTGGCCAATTTTGGTAAAATTGGCAAAATTACTAAATTATTTAGTAATTATTAACTATTTAGTAATTTTTTTTGTCAATTTTATCAAATTGGCAAAATTACTTACTAAAATCACTAGCCAGTTGTGTCTGAGTTTAGCGAACCGCCATGTTTTTTTTAATATAAGAGGTATTTGTGTTTGTACACTCAAATCAATTTGGATAAAACCTAATGGAAATCTTTGTTTGTTTTACTGTTGCTTCACATTTTGCAACGGCTGAATTTTTTAATCGGCATGAGATCATACAATCTACTTCATTGGCTTCTTCATCTCGAGTACTTACTCGAGAATACCACTCGATGAATTATTGTTGCATTTGTGTTGCAGCTTTTCTAGTTTCTTTACGTAAATTCCAAGTCTGTATCAGCTTCTCAATCTGTTTCATCCGCCTCTGTTGCCATTTCATCGATCATTTGTCAGCAATCGATAGCCGTTTGCCTCCTTATCACAAATTAACGATTCGTTTGACTTATCGCAATGCTCAAACAAAATGAATTGATGACTCAATTTTTGCTTATGTAGGCAATACAACTTATGTACGGACCCTGACGGTTAACAGAGGTGACGGTTAATGGAGAGACGGATAATCGAGGTTCTACTGTAGGTCAAACTTCTTGGGTGTATTGACAATATACTCTGGGCTAATTAGCAAAATTCATGGAAAAGTTATTTACCAGCAATTTTATTGCTGGAATCGAATTATAATATCCTATATATTAATAATATAGGTATGCAAAGTCCGCAGATAGTGTGCTACTTTTTTTATAAACAAAATGGCGCCGACAAATCGTATTTTTTTCAATTATATCTCTATAACTCCGAAGATTATAACTTTACAACCAAAACACTTTAATAAAAATTCACCGCAATTAAATTTTGCATAGAGATATGTTTTTCACGATTTGCTTCGACGAAAATTTTCCTCGGAAAATGCGGGTTTTCCTAACAAAAACTCTATTTTCAAATAAAGTTTTAGGTAAGTAATTATTAATCAATAATTAAATAACTTAGTAACATCAAAGCTTTCTTGGTATAGATTGTAATTCCAGAAGCCGGTGAAAATTAAACGAATATTTTAGCAACAATTCAATTGTTAATTAACAAATTACGATCGCAATAATAACCAAAATAATCATGATACATTGATCAAACTTATAAAGATTATAAAGATGAGATGCTTATTTAATATTTTATCGACAAAATATAAATTTTTCTTTTTTTTGCATAATCTTTAAATTTTGAAAAAAAAAATAGTTATAATACGCTGGTCTAATTAGTAAAGTACAAAGAAAGGTTATTTACCAGCAATTTTATTGCTGGAATCGAATTATAAGATCCTATATATTATTAATATAGGTATGCAAAGTCCGCATATAGTGTGCTACTTTTTTTATAAACAAAATGGCGCCGACAAATCGTATTTTTTTCAATTATTGCTCTATAACTCCGAAGATTTTAACTTTACATCAAAAACACTCAAATAAAAATTCATCCCAATTTAATTCTGCATAGAGTCATGTTTTTCCCGATTTGCTCCGATGAAAATTTTCCTCGGAAAATGTGGGTTTTCCCAACAAAATCTCGAATTTTCAAATAAATTTTTTGGGCCAGTAATTATTTATCAATAATTATATAGCTTGGTGAAATAAAAGCTTTCTTGTTATAGATTATAAATTCAGAAGCCGGTGAAAATGAAACGAATATTTTAGCAACAATTCAATTGTTAATTAAAAATTTACAGTCGCAATAACAACCAAAATAATCATGAGACATTGATCAAACTTAGAAAGATTATAAAGGTGTGATGCCTATTTAATATTTTGTCGACAAAATATAAATTTTTCATTTTTTGCATAATCTTTAAATGTTTAAAAAAAATTGTTATAAACAAATTAACATTTCTCATAAATTATTTACTATATTCTAATTTAAAAAAATACTTAAAATGCGTATTTCATAGGTCTTGAAAACGAATGCTTTAAAAAAATTTTCCAACCATTTGCAAAAAAGTTAAGAAACAGCAAAGTAAATATACCAAATCTCCGTTGTTTATAATTTGTTTTAATTGTTTCAAAGCTTAAAAGTTAGTCTATGGTACAACCTAATTACTCAAGAAGAATATCGAAAATTAGTGCAATGGTTATATTTTAATCAAAGATTAAAAATACTTTTTTTTTGTAATTTTTAGCGCAAACGTAGGCCTGATACAGAGTCGGAGCTAAAATGTTCACTCGAAGCGACTGACACGCAGCATGCATTATTTATTAAAAGTGTACATCACGCGGCCGGTCGTCGCTCCGAGTGAAAATTTTAGCTACTACAGTACTGTGTTACTCTACTTTCGCGCGTGTAAATTACAAAAAAAAATATATTTATAATCTTTAATTAAAATATAACTATTAAACTGATAATCGATATTTTTTGTAAATAATTAGCTTGTACTTTAAACTTACTTCTACGCTTTGAAAGGATTAAAAAAAATTATAAACACAGTAGTAATCGTATGTTTACTTTGCTGTTTCATAACTTTTTTACAAATGGTTGCAAAAAAGTTTTAAAGCATTTATTTTAAAGATATTTAAAATGCGCATTTTAGCTACTTTTTAAAATTATAATATAATAAAAACTTTCTGAGAAACGTTAATTTGTTTATAACTATTTTTTTAAAAACATTTAAAGATTATGCAAAAAAAAAATAAAAAATTCATATTTTGTGGACAAAATATTAAACAGGCATCTCATCTTTATAAGATTTCAAAGCTTGATCAGTGTATCCTAATTATTTTGGTTATTATTGCGACCGTAAATTATTAATTAACAATTGAATTGTTGCTAAAATATTCGTTTAATTTTCATCAGCTTCTGTAACTATAATCTAAACCAAAAAGGCTTTTAAGTTACCAAAGTATTTATTTATTGGTAGATAATTACTTATCTAAAACTTTATTTGAAAATTAAAGATTTTGTTGGGAAAACCCGCATTTTCCGAGGAAAATTTTCGTCGGAGCAGATCGGGAGAAACGCGACTCTATGTAGAATTTAATCACGGTGAATTTTTGTTGTAAAGTTAAAATCTTCGGAGTTATAGAGCAATAATTGAAAAAAACACGATTTTCGTGCGCCATTTTGTTTATAAAAAAAGTAGCACACTATCTGAGGACTTTGCATACCTATATTATTAATATATAGGATCTTATAATTCGATTCCAACAATAAAATTGCTGGTAAATAACTTTTCCCAAAAATGGCCTATTCTCCGATAATCAGCCCAGACTAATACAAATTTACAAGGAATTACAGAAAGGTGAAGACCAGTTTTTAATTAGGAGGGTAGTTAGAGGGTTATTTTCACTGATTTTTTCGTAGAGAAAAGAAGGTACCGACTATTTTTTCATCATAAGTCGCTCTATTTTTATGTTAGAAATTTTTTATTATTATTCTTTGAAAGGTTTAACTGTATACTTGAAAAAAGATAATTTAAGTTTTTTTCGAAAAATGCAATGTTTTCCCGTTATTTGGCTTTAAATATTTCAAATTATGCATTTGACGAGAAAAGCTAACCTTTAACATGCCGTATCTCGGTTTGTATTGGTCTTAAATATATTCTAGAAAAAGAATTTAGTTTATGTTACTAAAAGATACAATTTTTAATGTTGTTCTGAAGCTATTTCCTTGTGGCATTTTTATGATTAATTATTTATATGGGAAATAAGCCACAATTAAAATGAAAAAAATAATTTTATTAACGTTTCGACGCCCAAATCGGGTGCCGTTGTCAAAATACAAAATATTACTAAAATAAACTAAAGTGTTGTTGCTAAGCAAAAAAATTCTTCTAATAATTTATTTAATCTCACTCATTTATATTGGCAATTCAGACATATATTATACATTTTAAAGTAGAAGACTTTAAAATGATATTGCCAATATTTATGAGTTGCGTTCCTGGGACGACTTACTGAAAGATAGTTCATTCGATTACATGAAATTAACCCCAACTCAAGAATATCCGTCATAAAAAATTATAGCATGTGATATGTCTTTAGTTGGGGTTAATTTCATGTAATCGAATGAACTATCTTTCAGTAAGTCGTCCCAGGAACGCAACTCATAAATATTGGCAATATCATTTTAAAGTCTTCTACTTTAAAATGTATAATATATGTCTGAATTGCCAATATAAATGAGTGAGATTAAATAAATTATTAGAAGAATTTTTTTGCTTAGCAACAACACTTTAGTTTATTTTAGTAATATTTTGTATTTTGACAACGGCACCCGATTTGGGCGTCGAAACGTTAATAAAATTATTTTTTTCATTTTAATTGTGGCTTATTTCCCATATAAATAATTAAGATACAATTTTGTTATCTACAGTTTTTTTGTTTAAATGCATACTTTCCGAGATATTTTCAAAAAACCCTCTAAAAAAGTCGATTTTTTCGACGGAAAACTGTTACTTTCCAGCGCGAATAACTCGAAAAATATCAGTTTTACGAAAAAAATGTAAAAAACATTTTTTTCTTAGAATTAGTTTTTACATCGATTTACACGGTTAAAATGTAATAAAAAATTCCCACCCCCGAGATGGGGTGGCAACCACCCCCAAGGTTTTAGCGTACAGCGGCATGATATAGAAAATGATTCTTGGGCTATTCCCTACCTTCTGTGAAAATTTCAAGTAAATCCATGCTGGACGAAAAAATTGCGAGCCAAAATGCTTCATCTCCTCGACTATTACGTGTGTAGGCCGTTTTAATCGAATTCGACAAAATTGAACGACGCCGCAGTACTGTGAGTGACCGGCTTTAATCCTTTCCTGTCGTTTGAATTTAACATACATACATACATACTACCGTCCTATGAATGTTTTTCCCGCGCTCATATGGAATCAATATCCACGTCACGTCTCACTGAGTCACACGTAGATATATCTAACAAAGTCCACAGAGACCTTCACCATCGATTTACCTACGTAAAACAAAAGTTCTTTTTTTAAGTCCCCGACCAGCAGAGCACCCAAAAACCGATACACCACACACACACACACCACCGGCCTATCTAAAAATATTCAAACTCCATTCTAAAATTATCTTGACAGTGTTTACAGTGGTCCACGCTTTTCTATTATTGAAATCGGCATCATTTAAAACGTATAAATATTGTAAGTTTCTTTTCAAACATTATTTAATAATTGATTGATATATTGTCAATTGATTTATGTATAGTAAAGTGTAGAGTTTTTGGTTGAAGCAAACTTTAATGCTAACAACTATAATTACCGAATTGTGCCAAGTCATAAACTCAGACAACTTTGTTATAGCTGGTACCAGATTGTATTTTTATATTTCATTTCTCCACAGAGTATACTACTTTTAGAACCATTTAACAAACCAACCGATAGAACGAGAGTTGGTTCTACCCATAGATTTAAGAAGGGGTTTTCATTAATCTAAGATTCTACCGTTGTTCTACTTTTTTTGCTTTATTTCTTCTTTTTTATTTTGGAGTGACTATGCGGTCGCTTGCCTTCTTAGTATGTCTCTACATTCTAATACTAGACCAGGATTTTTGCAGATAAAGTTAGGTGACACCTTCAGTAATAATAATTGACTTATGCTCCTTCTCAAATATGCCCGGAACATTAATAAAAAAAGAATATTTAAAAATTTCGAAAAACATCGATTTTTTTCTGCTTTGCTTATAACTTTAAAACTGTTCGTTTCGGAACAAAGTCGTAGAGAAATAAAATAAAGATAATTGAATTTTGTATGATATACGACTGGTCAAAAATGTCTTAAGGCAATTATTACCTTTTCTGCAATATAGCAATAAATACAAATAAGGGGGAAAATACGCCTGTTATTCAATGTTTCTTAACCACCATGGTGGCACTTAGAACCTTAGTAATTCGCTTAGAAAATTCTTATAACTTACTTAATTGGTCTACCAAATTTCATTAAAATCGACCTAATAGATTTTGCATAATAAATTTGCAATGTAAATGTTTTTAAAAAAGTTCAAATTTTTTAAAATCTTTCTGAACAAAAAGTAGACCATTTAGAAGTTGGCTAATCTTTTACATATAAAGAGGTGCTCTACGAGGGGCCTTAAGGCAATGTTTTAAAATTATAAACAATTTTTTGGCTTATAAACAAATAGCTTTGTTTAATAATAATAAAAAAAAAATTTAGCAATGCAAATAATTAAAACCGGTATAATTTGACTTAAACTTTCAAATGCTGTCAGCAGAATTGCTAATTTATTTTTTAATCAAAAGTTATTCTCGTTCAAAAATTGCAATTTTTCAGTTTTTTGACTGTGTATCGCGAAAACTATGCATCCTACGAAAAAACTTGTAAGAACATTTTTTGCTTAGAATTACCCAAGAAATACAAAAAAATGTTTTATTTTGCGAAAAATCGATGTTATGTAATTCCTCAAGTTCTTTGTTTATAACAATCTTATCGACATCCGGATCAACTGTTACCCAAAAAATTCGTGTTCTATGGGTCAAAATACATAAAAAAAACTTGGGTAAGTCAATCTAAATAAAGGAGCCCGTAGCACCCCTTCCTGGATACAACACTAATTTGTTTATAAGCCAAAAAATTGTTTATAACTTTAAAACATTGCTGAGGCTGCTTAAATAATCCGATTTCAATTCTGTAAATGCATTAGATAGGTGGAGTGCTTCTTTATATGTAAAAAATTGTCAAATCTTTGTAAGTTCGAGTTTTTGTTGTGCAAGATTTAAAAAATTTTTAATTTTTTAAAAAAAGTTTAGATTGCAAAATTATTGTGCAAAATCTAGTAAGTAAATTTTAATGAAATTTGGTGGACGGTTTTAGCACATTACAAAAATTTTCTAAGCGAATTAGGAAGGTTCCAAGTGTAACCTAAGTGATGGAAAAACATTGAATAAGGACAGGCTTGTTTCGCCCCCCTTATTTTATATTTATTGCTATTTTGCAGCAAGGGTGTTAAATTAAGACATTTTTAACCAATCGTATCTGATAGAAAATTTAATTATCTTTGTTTTATTCCTATACGACTTTGTTCCAAAATGAATCGTTTTAAAGTTATAAGCAAAGATAGTAGAAAAAAAACGAAATTTTTTGAAATTTTTAAATATTTTATTTTCTTTATTAATGTTCCGGGCATATTTGAGAAGGAGCATAAGTCAATTATTATTAACTAAGTTATCACCTAACTTTATCCGCAAAAATTCGAATGCCACCTCTCACATCCACCTAAAAACAGATACTTCCTGGTCTATACAATATATTATTTATTTCAATAAATGTTATAGCCCAGTCAATGTTTGATCCATATACATATATTATTTGAGATGAGTCGCTTTTAAATTGATATTCATTTTTATAAATAACTAGTCATTTTGCCTGTCACCATGCGACGGGGAATACAATCACTTGGCTTCTACAGTCACTGCATTCAATTTTTTCTGGCACCCTCCAATTTTATCTGACACCCTCCATTTTTTTTCTGATTCCCTCAATTTTTTCTGGCACCCTCCAATTTTATCTGATACCCTCCATTTTTTTTTGTGACTCTTATTTTTTTGTTTTTTTTTATTTTATAACTCGATAAGGACGATTGATTTGGCTACTTTTGATTCTGAAATATTTGTAGAAGTCTAAGGAAGAAGATCTTTACAATATCCCATCGGATATCAAATTTTATTAGTTGTATAGGAAGTGTGTAAAAAATGTGCTCCTTGCTCAAGAATATCTCTATTTTTGACAATATCGAAAATTAATTTATATAGAAAATATGTTTATAATTAAAAATAATTTTAAAACCTTGTTTACTTACAATAATAAAAACTGTTTTTCAACATTTTCTCTGCGATAAAGTTGAAAATTCAAGTTTGTTCATTAATGCAATACATTTAAATAATTAATGAAATAATTCTAAATACCATATTTAGATCAGACAAAGTGCCAAAAGCAGGAATTTCACGTGAAAGGTAAAAAGTAAATAAACCCGAAGTTTGAATTGAGGTATTTTGCGGTTCTTATGTACCCAACTAAATTTTCCAAATCCTGCAAATGCCATTCTTGCTCTTCTAATGATTTCCGCACTTTGTCGAGTTCCAGAATTTGGTGCTGAAACCATTGATTTTTTTGGGACAAACAATAAAAAAACGAAGAACACTTTGATATGGTATGCTGTCAATTTTAAAATTCCAGACCAAAATAGTGTCAAACTGTCACAAATGTAATTGTTCCAAATCATTATTCCAATTCATTCATAGTTTAGCTGTTTTCTAAATTATTTAACATGATTCTGAAATTTGAATTTTTTCAAGATTTTCTAAATAATTTTAATGTACACTTCAATGACACCTTTGCTGTTCTCGGTAAGTTTTTTTCTTTAAAAAGATCACACAAGTAAACAAAAATATAAAAAAATACAGAATAATTAATAAAACTTCCATATTTTGGTTTTGCAAAGTCACACAGATATAGAGAATTTGACCTAATAGATTTACAAGAATATTAGGCCTGGATCCTGCCTACCAAAAAAAAATTATTAATAGCAAGCTGAAAAGAACCCCGCAGAAACCTTATGGGAAATGGCTCTCTGTCAAATGCTCTGAAACTTTGGGTTTTGGTAGTCCTTGATGTGTAGAACAAAAGACTCTAAGGGCGCGTAGCTCCAAAAAATCACGATTTTAAGATATAAGCCTCTGAAGTTATAGGTACAGTTAGGACGTTTGAGTTGGAATAAATTCATTTTCTCGAGAATGGGCGAATCTGGAGATAAATTACGAATCAGGTCGATTTTTATTTTTAAATTATAATTTTTTGTCATATATATCATACTTGTGACGTCATCTATCTGGGCGTGATGGCGCAATCGATGATTTTTTTAAATAAGAATGGGGGTCGTGTGATAGCTTATTTGAAAGGTTATTCAATTCTCTATTCAATAATATAAACATTAACATAATTATTTATACAGTAGCTTTATATGTAGCTTTTGTTGTTGTTTATTTGGGTTTATATGACTGCGGACACTAATTGATCTAACTTCAGTGGAAGTGCCCAAAAAAATTTGAGTTCCCACATTAAATTCCCCAAATCAACAAAAAAATGAAAAAATAAAATAATCATGTACGTTTCTTTGTATTATACTTTATTCGTCACTTTAACAAAAAAAATTCAGTTAACACTGAAAAAATTAAGTACAAAGGATCTACCGGACCTTGGCGTCAGTATTTTTGCCTCAAATATAATAACTTAAAACACTGACGAGTAACAAATTTTTATTTTAGTAAATTTGACTTTGTTTTTAAAGATTTCAATAATCAATGATAATATGGGAGGACCCACCCTTTCAAAGCCAGTTCAATTATGTGCTTCACCTCAGACACTTTGCAAACTTGATAACTTTCTGCTCGCAATTCCCCAAAATTTTGAGTTTATTACCAAACCGAAATTAGCCAATCTCCCTAGCGGTTATCAAGTGCCATATCAATAAATCAACTTCGCAAATTCTTAGTGATTGATGATAGTAGTTTGTAAAATTTCAGATTTTTATTAGAGAAACAGAATTACGAAATCATAGAAACAAAACATGGACCTTCGTTTTATTGATTAAAAAAGTAGGTTTATAACGGACGAAATGTGCACAACTAGTTAGTTCTTTTAACGTATCTATTTTCCATCATTGTTTGTCGAGAAATAGAACATTCGATATTAATAAGTCCTTATTGATTGTTCGTCAAATACAAATAAACACTCCTTCTATGCATCCAGATTTCATCTATTGAATCAATATGCTTCGAACAACTTATCATCAATGCTTCTGAATAATTCATGCTGGTGTTTCTTTTAATAATTCAAATATAAACTAAGTTTAATTGTTTCCAATCCAATTGATTGTCTTTGGTATAGTTTTCTCATTAAGATATAAACACCATAAAACTTAATGATGCTCTAAGTCTAAATAGTCGATTTAGCTCCCAAAAGGCTTGTGTATAATGGCCAGCAATTTACCACTAAGTAAATTATAGAAGTGATGGCCAGTGATCAATAATTTGCTTTAATTTACTGTATATAGAATAAAACAATATGAAAATTTTTTATTAAGAAACGCTTTTATTTAGTTATGAGTGACTAAAAGTTAAAATATAAAAAAATCAACTAAAAAGAAAAAAATAAAAAAAATCGAATTCGACGGATTATTCGAAAAAAACGTTCGTTAAAAAATTGAAAAAATCTAACACATTCGTTAAAGAAAAGCGTGGTGCGAAAACCGTTTATTCGATGAAGACGCTCCACGCTTTTCTTTAATGAATGTGTTAGATTTTTTCATTTTTTTAACGAACGTTTTTTTCGAATAATCTGTTGAGTTTGATTTGAGTGTATATATCTAGGACAAATCACTAGATTTTAATAAAGAAAATCAGACTGAAGAAATAAAGAGAAGAATAAGATTGGCCAGGGCATCATTCGGAAAACTGTCTTATATTCTAAAGAACAGAAAATACCCGCAATATCTAAAAAAAAGAACCTTCAATCAATGTATACTCCCTGTTCTAATATATGGCTCTCAGACATGGACGTTTACAAAAGAAAATATGGAAAAAATAGCAAAGACAGAAAGATCCATGGAAAGACAAATGCTGAAGATTAAACTATCAGACAGGAAAAGAAACGAATGGATCCGTAACAAAACAAAAGTGAAAGATGTCTCAACCCAAGTAGCAAAGCTTAAATGGAAGTTCGCCGGACACACCCTACGGCAGAAGGATGAAATATGGACTAAGACGATTATACATTGGAGACCGTGGAACCACAAACGAAAAAGGAGAAGGCCACAAATGCGATGGTCAGATGACCTGAAGAATCACACTGGGTCAAAATGGATGCAAATTGCCCAAGGTAGAGAGGCATGGAAGAAGGAAGAGGAGGCCTATATCCAAGGATGGATGTTTAGGGCTGATTAGGTAGATAGATTAGACAACCTGATCCTGAATGGCCAGTAATGAACCCTCCGTTTCAGGGAATATCTTTCCAGGGAACCCATCCAGGGAATATTATTATTAATGCAAAGGAACTTTCTGGCAACTCTGTAATTCTAGGTACATATTAACCATTAAACACTCCGGCATTTTCACATTCTTTGATTTTTAACTATTTTTTTTTTTTTGAAAAATGGCTTTGGCAGAGCCAATTAGCCAGAATTGTTTGTGATTGATTGCAGATTCATAGTCATAAATTTCTTATAAACATAAGTACATTCTACAATATTATTTTTATAGATACATTGGTGCATTGTGTAGCTATTTTTATTTTGTTTTTTTTTTATTATTTTACTGTTTTTTTAATATATATTTTAATTTGTGCGAAACACTTTTTTTTACTTCTTTTTTTTTTCTATTCTTTTTTTATTTTGTTTCTATGTTTTTTTTATTTATTATTTTTTTGTTATTATTTTATTGTGTTTTTTTTATATGTTATTATTTTTTATTTTTTCAAACCACATTAACAAATTATGCCTATTATTTTTAACTATTATTTTCTTTACAGTTGATAACATGGAGCGATGTCTCCTGTACATCGGCGGAGGAGCTGGAGCCTTAGCTCTCACTGGTGTAGCAGCAGCATCAGCATATTACCTGGCCAAAGGTGCAAGTCCAACACCACAGAGACCTCTTTTTCCCTTGGAAGCTCAATGCATCGAAGAGGAGGAGGTGAGTGCATTATTTTGTTTGATTTGTTACTTTCGTAGTATGATTTATACCGTTTATACAGGGTGTCCAGAAACTCTACCGAGAAACGAAGACAGGAGATTCTTCAGATAATTTTAAGACAATTTAGCTCAATTCACCTAGTCCGAAAATGCTTCCTAAAGGAGCTAGAGCTATTTGAAGATGGCATCTGGTAATTAGTTTGTCTTAAATATCTCCAGAACGCTTCTATTTAGAAAAACGAAAATTGGTAAACATATTTATCTTCTAGAGATAAATCGATTCCATCCATTGCAAATTTCTAATACCGGTCATAGGCGTCCGTTTTGGGTAGGGCAACGGTTATATTATCGCATAACTTTTTTGTTTTTAATTTTTAAGCATTTTTGAGTCTGTATTATTAAAATATAAGGTATTATAGTACTAAAAGGTACTCTTAGTACTCAATAGGATACACCGTTTTCTAGAAAAATCGATTTGAAAATTTTTCGTTTTTTGAATATCAAAAAAAAAAATAAAAAAAAACTATTTAGAAAAACGAAAACTGGTACGTTTATTTATATTCCAGAGATGAATCGATTTCATTAGTTGCGAATTTCTAGTACCGGTCATGTGCGTCCGTTTTGGGTAGGTCAACGGTTATTTTATCGCATAACTTTTTGTCCTTAATTTTTAAGAATTTTTGACACTAGATTATTAAATTATGAGGTATTGTAGTAGTAAAAGTTACTCTTGCTTACAATACACCGTTAACGTATTGTTACTTAAAATACACAGTTTTTTTTTAATTTTCCATTTTTTTCTTTCAAATTCAGGAAACGAAAAATTTTCAAATCGATTTCTCTAGAAAACGGTGTGTCCTACCGATTTAAAGCAAGAGTACCTTTTAGTGCTACAATACCTCACAATTTAAGAATCCAGTATCAACAATGCTTAAAAGACAATAAAGTGATGCGATAAAAAACCGTCGCCCCACCCAAAACGGACGTCTATCACTGGTACTAGAAATTCACAATGGATGGAATCGATTTATCTCTGGAAAATAAATATGTGTACCAATTTTCGTTTTTTTAACTAGAAGCGTTCTGGATGTATTCTCTAACAAAAAAGACACAATAATCCGAAGCTCGACACAAATAATAGGGTATGCAGATGACCTAGGACTGATAGCCCGTTACGAGAGAAGCCTAGAAGATGCACTGCTAACATTGACAAGAGAGGCAAAAATCAGGGGGTTAATAATCAATCAGAAAAAAAAACAAAATAATTCATAAATACAATAAATCAAGACCAAATAAATAGAATAAAAGAAATAAGAATAAGTGATAATGTATTCCAAAGAGTTGACTGCTTTAAATACTTAGGAGTGGTAGTAAATGGTCAAAACAGAAGAACCATAGAGATAAATGAAAGAATTAAAGCAGGGAATAGGGCACTCTGGACAGTGGCGTAACAAACTCCGTCGGGGCCACCCCGCAGAATTGGAAATGGGGCCCCCTTTAAACAATTAATTATAATTATAGAATAAAATAGAAAAAAAAATTAATAAAAGATTATATTATTACATAGTACAATTCTATAAGATGAACAAATTTCTTCGTGCACTACTATCATCGAATATATCTACAATTTTATTAATATCTATGTGATGGACAACTTCATTTTCAATACTTATAAGCGCTAGAGAAGATAACAGTGCTTCTGACATTGTACTCTAGCAAGATATGACTTTATTGGTATGTCAAAAAATATTAATTTTGGTCATTAGTAAAGTACCTTTATATTTTACAATATTGAAAAATTTTATTACAAAAAGTTGTTCGCAATTAAAAACTACATGTTTAAATATGCAATTATATCATTCCAGTTGAAACATTGTAAAACATCAAGGTACTTTACTCTTGAGCGAAATTTATGTTTTTCGACATACCTCGTATAAAATTGATAAAATGTGATAAATTACGATTTAATCTTGGATTTGAGACAATGCAGAGCTTTTTATAAAGAATAACGTTTTTTCGTAAAATTAATAATAAAATAGTTATTATAATTTGTAATAAAATGATGTTGGGTATCCGTAATTTAAGAAAAAATTTCAAAAAAATTTTTTTTCTACGGCCGTGCTAAAAGAGCCACTTTCACATACGCATTTCGTTTCCGAAAGTTGCATTTTCCCGCACAGCGTGCGGGAAAGTAAAATACCTTGTAATATGGCATTAAAATATATTATAATACATGCAATAAACTAATATTTTAATATTATTTACTAATTTATTTCAAATTTATCTTATTGTGTTCATGTTTTAATGAAATTAGCGCGATAATTTCATTCATAGGAGATTATTCAATAGAAAGGTACAGAAATACAAATTAAACTGATAATTTTTGATAATTTCCCGTCGTCAAGTATATTACGTCAGATGCCCTTCGTTGCTACGAAAAAATACATTCAGTGACATTAATGACAATTAATGTTTTAAAAATTATAGAAGTGATGACTTTCAACCGTCAAATATTTATAATAACTGTGTTTAATTGAACTGTGTGTAAAATTTTGGTTTTGAACAGTTTTATTCATGAAATAATCGCAACAAATTGCACTCGATCTCTAAAATTAATATAGAATTTTTGCCCTCGTGACACTTTGACATAATTTAAATTAAAACTGTCAAAGTGTCACTCGGGAAAAATTCAGTAATTTTAGAGCTCTTGTGCAATTACTACTGATAATTCGATGAAATAAAATTATTGTGACATAATATTTAAAAATCAGATCAGTAGACAATTACAATGATTTTGAATTGTCGTCATGGAATATCGTCGTCGTGGTATTATAAACCCATATTAAAAGTTTGGTTTTGACAACCTTGTCAAAGAATTAATTTGTGTATTTTCACTTCTAAATAGAAATTGATATAACTCTATTTTTTGTGGCTTTCTTCCAAACGTACGGCCCTAGAAAAAATATTGTTCCTAACTCATGCGGAAAGTGTCTTCCCCGCACTCGACTGCTTGCCCGAACTCCGCTATCGCGTCGTTCGGGTCAACGGCAATCTCGTGCGTGAAAGTATCACTTTCCGCACTAGTTAGGAAATAGTATATTGTGCAACAAGTGCAGAAAGGTACTAATTTCTCACGAGTTTGAAAAGTTGCGGTACGAGCGCAAGCGAGTGCCGCAATTCAAACGAGTGAGAAATTACCTTTCTGCACGTGTTTCACACTATACTTTTTCTACAAGCACAGTTTTTCCTAAAAATAAAAATCACAATTTCCAAACGACGATTAATTATAATAGGTACCTATGTGATAAATTTTAAACTGTATTTAATTAATACCTACTAATCAATTTAAATTCCTTATACCTAAATAAATTGCACAGAAATCAGTTAAAAAATTCATGCACTGCCTTAATTTGTTTAAATTTAAACAATTATTACACATTAATGACATTATATTTATGCAGTCACGGATTTACACAAAACCTACTCCATTCGACGTCTCTTGCACAGGTTGCTAAATCCTTATTGGGTATTTGATAATTATAAAATGTTTAATAAGAATAAAATTGTAAAATAAAACAGTTGTAACATCCATAATTTAGTTTCTATGCTATAGTTAAATATAATAATTGTCTTATAGGTTATATATTTGTCTAACGTTTAACCACGGATGTAAACAGAATATAAGGTTAATCAGAATGCGGTAGTCCTCGGATGTAAACAGAATATATCGTTACTCAGAATGAGGTAGTCAACTGTGCAGAAAAAAACTTTGCGGCACAGAAACGTCACTTTGCGGCACAGAAACGTCACTTTTCTGCACACTAATGTCAAATATCTTATACTGTGAGAAAATATCAAGTTTGCTAACATAAAACCGTGCAGAAAAGTGCACTTTGAATAGTGGTTGTAGAAAAATAACTTTTAATTAGGAGAATTTAATTTCATATTAAAATTAAAATCATATATTGTGAAATATAAAGGTACTTTAGTCTTGAGTAAAATTCATATTTTTGACATACCTCGTATAAAATTGATAAAATTTGATATCTGATGGTTGTATCTTGTATCTTAGATTTAAGACCATTCAGAGCATTTAAAATAGTTTCCCATACGGTTAGTCATATTCGGTTTCAGCATAATCAAAAAGAAAATAGAAACATTTTTGATCAAAGTAAAATTATGAGTTCACCGATATTTTTAAAATTATTTATACAAAAAACAATTATTGTTTAAATTATTTTATTGTTTAAACAACTAATAAAAAATTAGAGCCTAAATCTGACTAGAACTTTTTACTTTAACATAAAATATATAAACTATCAAAGAAAAATATAAGCTTGTTTGATTTGTTCCGAAACAATGCAAGTTTTCGATCTACATTGACTCCCCTAAAGTGTAAGTGTTATAAATTCCTTATCCTATCGTTTATCTGTTGAGAGATTGTCCGATGATAACACAAGAAAAGTCGTCAATAAATTGATAAATAAATGCATACCAAACCGATGCAACTATAACCGTAATACAGCACAAATAACACAAAATGCAAACAACCAAACAAATTAAGGATAGAGGAAACCATGAAACTATACTGTCGATAATTGTATCGAAATACTAAACGTAAACGTAAAGAGGAAACCCATTTCTAGATTTAAGAAATATTATTCTAAAATTCCCAAAATTGCAATTCTCAAATCTTTCAATAAGTCACGCACAAAGCATTATGGTTTATCGCCGTCACCATACAAGTTTCGGGAGACCGGAAGGGATTAAGTTTCTAGAGATGAGATGATTTATTTGCCGAATATGCCTATTTATAAGATAAAACCCTGAGCAAGAAATCAAAGACAACGATATATAGAGCGGCAATTAGACCAGTCATCACCTATGGAGCAGAACTGAAGAAAAACTGAGAATAATAGAAAGAAAAATTATGAGGAGAATAACTGGTCCAATTAATCAAGACAGATCAAGGAGAAATACGAATTCTGATGAATCACGAAATAAGAAATCTAATGGAACGAGAAGACAGACCTAGTAAAATTCATTAAAGCACAAAGACTAAAATGGTTTGGCCACATTCCAAGAAGAGGAGAGAAAAAATCAACAAAATAAGTTTACTCTAAGTACCTGCACGTACTGGTATTGTAGGAAACGAGAAAGCAGACCTACTTTCTAGGGAGGGGCAAAACAAACATGCATAGACCCAGAACCTGTCGTTGGTATAGCAAGGAGCACAGCCAAAAGAACAGCATTGGACTAGGTGGAACGGATGAAACGGATGAAACGTAACTATTGGTATGAACAAATGGATCTCAGACATTCGAAGGCTTTTATACGTGAACTCCCGAAGAAGAGATACCACTAGAAGTGGAAAAAGAATCTATAATGGAAATAGTTGGAGCAGAGTTCCCATAATATTTATCAAGCTTAGCTTTAGTTTGAGTGATGTGTTTTTCCGCAAAAAATAATGTTTAACGAACACACGAAATTCACTTTTTACATTTTCTTCTCAAAACCCGCTGTAGGCTGCTATCAACGGCTGCCAACACACAAACTAAATGACAATAACGCAGCTTGTTCAAATTTATACCTGCTTAGACCCACGGTCCTTAGACATTTACTACGGTTGCCTATTTCGACTAACCAATGGACATTAAGACCGCGATTACGTCACGAGAATACAGTAATTTGAATCGTAATATGATTAATAGGTATTTTTATGTCTTTAATGTATGGAAAATAGTAAAGATAGTTGTGAAATAAAGATGTTTAGTGTATTATAATACCTATTTATGGAAAACTATTTATTTGGGTGGTTTGGTACTTAAACTTAACCAGGACCGGTTGTTCATGTTTATCCAACGATTAATGCAAGATTTACGGAAATCTTGGACTCCAATATCTATTCTACACTGAAAATTTCCATGAATCCTGGATTAACTATTGAATATATACCGTCCTTAGAGATCAGCTGGGATTATGTGAATTAGAATCACTTGTATAATTTATTGTAAGAATTTAAATAATAGGTAATAAATTTGGCCACACTACAGCCTGTACCTGGCATTCTAAATATCCATCATAATTACGTTAATACATAATGAAATCTTAACGTTTTAACGTTTTTTTTTATTTAAAAATAGGCTTGTGTACTTTTGTGACGTAAGTTAAGTCTTCTCACCACAGTCGAAGTAGGCAACCGTAGTAAATGTCTAAGAACCGTAGTTTAGACCGGAGTCAAGTAAGAGTTGCCTGTTGACAGGAACAGTGTTGGCATTTCAATTAAAAGGAGGGAAATTCAAAAAGTCGCGGAATTATTGGCCCGCCCTCGTAACTCCCCGAACTTTTAGTTCAAACTATAGTTATAAAGTTTCTATAGTTCTATAAATAACACTTTTCTTTTTTATTATTTTTAAAAGGAAATTTTTGAAAGTCCTTTTACGTCTAATATCTGCGTCATTTCTCGACCCACTCACATAATATCAAAATATAGGTCGAATATTTAGAGGTCAATCATCCAAATAAAGCAGCAGAATCGGGGATTGGATCCGATAGATTTACGGCGACGTGACGTCAGGTGGAAAAAGTACGATTTTTTCGGAAATTTTGCTATCGTCGGTGAGCTGGAAAGTTACATCAGAGTGCTATTAGGTTAATTAATTGGATATATCGGCGATGATATCGACGAAATTGGATTCTCTGTTGTTTAAAGCAAAAGCAAAGAGAAATGTCAACAAAATGGTATAACTGTCAGGTATTTATATACCTCACATGGAAGAATGAACAAGAAGGCAAGCGTAGACGTTTATAGCACCGTCTTTTAGTTTATGTGGCGGCTAGCTTTAATTACTTTTTTTCTTTACTTCAATAGTTTGCATAAAATTTTTACAGTTTTTGACAGTATTTATAGAATAGATTCGAGATATAATTAAGAGAGGATTAAACAAGGCGATATAATATCGCCAAAGCTGTTTAACCTAGCCCTAGAAGACGTTATTAAAACTAAAACATTGAATCAAAGTTAATGGAAACAACAAGTTAAACCCCTAATAAGGCTAAAAAGAAGAAAAACTCCACCCAAAATTTTTGATTAAGTTTGACTATAACTTTATTATTTGTACTCCGATTTTCAAGATTCTTACATCACAAAAATTGGAAAAATTCTTTGTAAAAGGTATAAATTTTTTTTATTAAAATCCCTTTAAAGGACTACATCACAACAAAACGTTTTTGATTTTATAAAAAATCATCATCGGTGTTAGATAAACTGGATGCTAGCTGAGCCACCAAGGAAAAATATCCGGGTAAAAACCCTTTAAATATAATATAGATGCGTTAAAAGTGCATACTTTAATAAAATGCCCTATGATGGTCACATGGCAACTGGGATAATGCCCTAAGGTAATGTATTGAAATTTCCCAACACGTGGGATCCAAATTGGGTTGTTTACATTCCAATGACTTAATGGCAACTCAAAAAATTTTATACCTTTTACAAAGAATTTTTCCAATTTTTGTGATTGATGGTATACAGCCAACTACAGGAAAAACATTTTCTTTTCCTTGTGGATTCTTACATCAATTTGTAGGCATATGTTTTCATGTCGTTTTTTATTATTCCGGTAACAATTATAAGGGGGTGAATGGAAGCGTTGTAATTTCTCCTAACTTTGGGAGGCCTAGAAGACGGCGAATAGCTATTTTTAATTCATCCCATAAATGCTCAGTAGGATTGAGATTTGGGCCATTCTAATCTTAGCAGTCCAACCTCTATTTATAGGCTATGGATTATGTTCAAAATAAGAGACCTAAAAGGAACTACAGCGTTAACGGGATTTTATTGTCTCATATGGTCAATGGACCTCTAAATTTGAAAAAACCG
Source organism: Diabrotica virgifera virgifera (assembly GCF_917563875.1). NCBI lineage: Eukaryota > Metazoa > Arthropoda > Insecta > Coleoptera > Chrysomelidae > Diabrotica > Diabrotica virgifera. Next base: position 228,988,092 of record NC_065450.1, on the reverse strand, counting down.
CGGAGTGCCATTTATATGGGTGCCTTTTTGAGAAAAGGGTGAATTAGTCCCTAGGCACAGGGTGAATTAGGGTGAGTTCTATGCACTTTTGGTACAAACACGTCTACAGGAAAACTGTTCCAGGTTAAATTTACTATCTAAATATAACATGTTCAAGTCAAAAATATTTTTTTACAAAAATATATTCAAAGGAAAACCAAGAAAAAAACACGAAAGATAGTAATTTTGTTTTTTGCCTCATAACTTTTTTCCACAGGGATATAGGTATAGGCGTTGCTTCAGCGAAAAATAACTTGCATTCTTTCTCTTTTTAATAAAGTTTTCTAATAGTCTCTAGGATATATAGTTTCCGAAATAGGATTTTTCAAAGTTCGCCACTCACAGCAGTTTTTTGCCATTTTCCCCATTATTTCGCAAACATTGTTCTGTAACTTTTTTCTACGCATTTCTAGGTATATGCAATGGTACATTTAGTAAAAAAAGAAGTCAATTATTTTTAAAATGGCCTACTAACTGTATAAGACTATACGCCTCTTTTTAAGCAAATTATGTTTTTTCAAAGTTTTATACTTTTAATGATTTTTGATATTTTTAATGATTATTTTTTTAATTTCTCATTCTGCCTTTTTTTTCTTGTGTATTTAGGTATATACATTGTGGAATAAAAAAAGCTTATTTTCTTTACTTTAAAATGGTGTATTGCAAAAAATTCTAGGACTATTTTTAAACCAGATATCCGTAGGATATCCAAGGGTATCCGTAATTTGAGAAGAATTTTAAAATTTTATAACTTTTTTATAAAGACCATTTTATAAAGAATTTTTTTTTTCATAAAGTTAATAATAAAAATTATTTTCCATATGGTTCCAACTTAGTGGGGCCTATTGCATGTGTATATGTCACATTTTGAAAAAGCATAACTTGTTTAAAAACAGTCCTAGAATTTTTTGCAATACATCATTTTAAAGTAAAGAAAATAAGCTTTCTTTTTGATTGTACAATGTAGGTATATACAATGTAGGTAAGTTATAATGAGAAATTTAAAAATAATCATAAAATATATCAAAAATCATTAAAAGTATAAAATTTTGAATATCCATATCTTGCTTAAAAAATAGTCGTACAGCCTTCTACAATAGACTATTTTAAAGGTAATTGACTTTTCTTCCTAATAAATGTGACATTGCATATACCTAAAGCGACGTAAAAAAAAGTTACAGAACAATGTTTGAGAAGTAACAAGGAAAATGGGCCAAAATCGCTGTGAGTGACGAACTTTGAAAAATCATATTTTGGAAACTATAAATCATAGAGACTTCTACCAGACGCCATTTTAAATATGAAGGATGGAAGTTTTGTTTCTGTGAAACAATGCCCATACCTATATCCCCGTGTAAAAAAGTTATGGGGCAAAAAACAAAATTGCTATCTTTCATGTTTCAAAATATGACATATCGATAGTAAATTTAACCTGAAACAATTTTCCTGTAGACGTGTTTGCACCATAAGTGCATAGAACTCACCCTAATTCGCCCTGTGCCAAGGGACTAATTCACCCCTTTCTAAAAAACGCACCCTTTAAATGGTAGCACTCCGCGGGTTTTTTTTATATACAGAGGTCCATTGACTATATGAAACAATAAAACCCCGTTATCGATGTAGTTCCTTTCTAAAATACATAGTCAATAGCCTATTAAGATATTTATGTTCATGAGTTAATCGGTGTTTTTATTTAAAAAAAATTGTACAGCTCTTACAAGAAAAGAGATATTTGGATAATTCAAAAAGGAATATCTCCTAGATAATACAAAAGGAGTATACATATAACAAAATCAGCCCTCCAATTTTTCCACAGAATTTTTTACAGTTTTGAGAAAATACAACGCTTCCATTCACCTCCGTATAATGCCATCTAAGCAAAAATGTTTTGTTACCGAAATAATAATAAACGACACCAAAACATGTACCTACAAACTGATGCAATAATCTTGAAAATCGGAGCACAAATAATAAAGTTATAAATTGTCAAACTTAATCAAACATTTTGGGTGGCGGAATTGTGTGCCGGTGAGTGTAGTTTTGTATTTTTTTAATAAGTAGCTACTGCTACATTCCAGTTAAAATGAATATTTATTATTGTTTTATTTTTGAGAAATACAATGTGACTGGTCTATAATAGCTCTAATTTGTTTAGGAGTTTATGATAAACATGAATAATGGATTAACGTCCGATATCTCGTGAAACTAACTATGGCATGGTTCCAGTGGGTCACGTGAAATCAGTCACAGGGAATTATCCAAGGTTTTTGACGCCGCCAATGAACCGAGCATTGTTGATTTTTTTGTAATTTTCGTCAAGAACAATATATTAAAATATCACTAACGTGCGAAAAATAGTTTAACAGAAACGAAAATAAGCCAGATATAAAATCAATATACTAATTTAATCTGTCTAAAATGGAGACTAGACAAAAAAGTAAAAAGCAATCCACATACAGTGAGCACGTAAAGGTTGGAATGAATTCATTTTCTCGAGAATGGACGATTTGGGAAAAAATCCCGAAACAGGTCAATTTTTATTTATTTTTTTTTATTTTTAAATTTCGACTTTTTCGCATATATATCATACTAGTGACGTCACCCATCTGGGCGTGATGATGTCATCGATGATTTTTTTAAATGGAAATAGGGGTCGTATGGTAGCTCATTTGAAAGGTAATTTAATTCTCTATTCAGTAATATAAACATCTACATAACTATTTATACAGGGTGTCTAATTTTTTTTTAAATTAAATTTATTGACATAAAAAGAAGAATGCGTGTAATTTATTTAGTCCAAAATAAATTTTACTGCTCTTAGAAAACAGAAAAAAATGTTTATCTGAAAAATAATCATTGCTTTTCCCTTAAATTAAATGTTCAAACTGTCAAGAGGAAGGTGAGTGTCGGCTTTAATATTGAATTTAAGCAAAAAACGATATTTATTTGTTAAATAAACATTATTTCCTGTTTTCTGATAGCAGTAAAATGTATTTTGAGTTAAATAAATTACACACATTCTTCTTTTTATGTCAATAAATTTAATTAAAAAAAATATTTTTTGGACACCCTGTATAAATAATTATGTTAATGTTTATATTACTGAATAGAGAATTGAATTACCTTTCAAATAAGCTATCACACAACCCCAATTCTCATTTAAAAAAATTATAGATGACGTCATTACGCCCAGATGGGTGACGTCACTAGTATGACACATATGTCAAAAAGTCGCAATTTAAAAATAAAAATTGACCTGTTTCAGGATTTGTTTTCAAAATCGTCCATTCTCGAGAAAATGAATTTATTCCAACCTTTACGTGCTCACTGTATAAAAAAAAGAATGTGTGTGTACTTTGTACGCACGTAAGAAGTTATACTTCTATTATATGATTATATGATTATAAACGAAATTAATATACTTTTTATTTATATTTTATTTAAATATTAAATTAATTTATACTTACTACTTCTCAAATATTTTTATTAAAACAGTGCCAAAAATTAAAATAATAAAAAAATAAAACACACACAAGTACATTAAAAATGCCACAAATGATTTCTGAACATTAATTGTCGGAATTTTTTTTAACTAAATACGTATTTTCTGAAAATAAAATTATATAATAAATATACTTACAATCATAAAATGTATAAAAAAAAATAAAAAAAATAAAAGTTTCTATTGGGATTCGAACCAACTTACCAAGCGGCTGGTATTTGCGTTGTATTCGGATTCACTCGCATTAAAACTTCGCCATAGAGACAGTTTGTCATTATGTGCGAAGATCGTCTAACTAAACAGATTAACCTTTTGACATTTTTAACTTATGTAAATCAAATTATTTTGATTTTGAATTGAAATGATTTAGAATTGAAAAAATACAACAAAACATAGAGTAAGAAAACAATATATTAGGTGAATATTATTTAAATAAAAGTATTACATACTACTTATGTATTTTGGTAGGTTCAAGGTAGGAGCCCGTATAACGACTAATAAATTTCGCAATCACTTGCGTCGTGCAAAGTGGCTATGTTCAAATATCATAACAAAATTTGATCAACTATTTATAAAACACTTACCAGTGAAAGATTCTTTAGCTTTGAATAAGCGAGATCTGCGGCACTCATACTAGTCACAGTTTGATGAGCTTTCACATTGGCATGCAACAAACATCTCTTCTATGTAAATAAGTCCAAAAATATAATATGAAAACTATTTAAAAAGGCAGTATAACCATTAACTAACTTTTTGTTTGTTGTTTCTCTTCCTACAAATTTTAAAACGCAACAAGCATACATTATAACCAAACCACAGTCCCACGGCTGTGCCACATCTGCCATATTGGATAATTTTTGTCATGTCATTTGAACATCCAATCAGAACAAAGTTATAATGCGCATGCGCCCGGTCGCTAGGTTTTCCCATATAAAATTTCACCGTCATTACGCCCGTAAAGAAGTATAACTTCAATAACAGACAAAATACCTAACCTAATAGACGAGAGAAGAAAAGTGACACTGTTATTTTTGCGGGCTCGAAGGTTTACAATCTACGATAAAAAAAATTAATGTATTTTTTGGCAAAATTTCATGAATTAGACTTCAAATTGCTTCCGCTACAACTCTCAACGATCTCCCTACACTCTAGTGTTTGCAGTTCTTGTTGACTAAAAGCTAGGAGTACTGTATCGTCCGCATATCGCAAATTATTGATGACTTCACCGTTCACAAGTATTCCTTCTTGTTTTTCAGAAAGTGCTTTTCTGAAAATTCTTTCGGAGTAAATGTTGAAAAGCAGGGTTGACAAGAGGCATCCCTGCCGTACTCCTCTTTTATTATTAAGAGCCTGTGATTCCACACCATCTACTAAAACTGATGTTGTTTGACTCCAATTATTCGAACATCTCTGCCGTCCAAGCCTGTCTTTTAGAGCTTCGATCAATATAGAGTGCTTAACACGATCGAATGCCTTTGGAAGTCAATAAACCAACAGTATATGTCTACAGATATATCTCGACATCTTTGAGAAAGTACGTTCATTCCAAACAGTGAGTCTCTCGTTCCAAGGCCGTTACGGAAACCAAACTGTGTGTCATCCAGGTATTCCTCGCATATATTGTAGATACGATCATGTATTACCTTCAGAAAAATTTTCAATAAATGGTTTAAAAAACTGATAGTTCTATAATCAGCACAGATTTTTGCTGTTGTCTTCTATAAGACAAGAGCTATAAACATTGAATTAGACCAACCATTAGGAAGTTGTCCGCTGGTATAAATGGTATTGAAAAATGAAGTTATAGCCTCTAAAACATTGCTACAATTTATAAGTTTGTATCTTATTTCAGTTGGAATTTCATCAGGACCAGTCGCTCTGCCATCTTTTGATGATTGTATGGCTTTTATTACCTCAGAGCGTGTTATTTGGGGTCCGTCGCAGTTAGTAATATCGGGAAGTGAACGACTCCTATCGTCTTCGAATAGTTTCGTAACGTAATTTTCCCATTCTTTAAGTTTGTCCTCTACTTCAAATATTACTTTACCATGTTCATCTTGTAGCAATGAAGTTTGTTTCTTATTGAAGATACCAGCCGCTTCTTTCACTTTTTTGTACATGTTAAACGTGTCGTATCTGTTTTCAAGTTCTTCAATGTCATGACACTATTTGGCTAGATGTTGACTCTTTGCTTCTCGTATTTTACGTCGAATTTCTTTTTGTATGCTGTTATAAAGTGTTTCGTTGTTGATATAACTATATTGAATAATAAAATCAAATTTTATCAAAAAAAAAATAAATGTCTTTCTATGTTAGCCTACGAATTTTTCAGTCCAACGATTATGTAATTCTCCATCAATCAAACAGTAAATTTTAACAAACCACCCACTGAAGTCTCTTAAACGTAACCGTCACATAAATCTTTTTGTTCGTTTAAAAATAATAATTCATTCATTGAACAGATCATGTACACTGATGGCGAGCACGCTGTAAAAATAAGCTCTTTAAAATCAGCGCAACAAAACGATCGCGTGAGTTCTAAAGAAGAATATTACAATTAGGTAAAAAAAGCCATAAACTTTACATTTAAACCTATTTTAAGGCGAGCGACCCCAAGTTCTACCAATCGATTTTAACGCTCACTTATTTAAGAGTTTTTTTCGGAACAACACTGTTATGTTCCTTAATTTATTATTCTAAATGGGAAATAAGCCACAATTATTTAACTTAAAAAAATGATTTTATTGACGTTTCGACTTTCACCTCGGACGTCGTTTCATGTTTTGAGATGCACGCAGTATAATCCACATTGACTACCTTCAAAAGAGTAAAACAATCAATGGCGAATATTATACCAACTTATTGGGTCGCTTCAATGAGGAATTGAAAATAACGACCGCATTTAGACAGGAAAAATTTCTTTTCCACCAGGATAATCCAAAGGTGCACCACATGTGCAATTTCCATGGAAAATGTATGAATTAGACTACTAATTACTCCCTCATCCACCTCATTACCCAGATCTAGCCCCGAGTGACTATTTCTTGTGCCCAAATTCGAAGAAATGGCTGGGCGGAAATAGATTTGACTCTAATGACTAGGGAGCGGATTTTATGCTTAATGCATATTGCATGCATATTTCGCATATTTGAGAACTTTACTAAATTTTGCATATTTTTAAAGACAAATGCATATTTTGTGCCTATTTAAAAAGATTTAAGTCCAAAAAAAATTTAAATGTTTTTATTCGACACAAAATATTTCCCCGCACAGGCTGTGTCGTATCTATTAATTCGAGAACTACCTGAAGAGAGACGGCTCATTCACTGCCTTTTAATTTTTTCTTAGTTTACTTTTATTATTTTTAGTAGGTACCTATAATTCTGGTGATTCTTTTAAATACCATATTGCTAAGAGAATTTACACCTTTAACCATAGTTTTACGATTTTCTAATGGAAATTGAAATATTCATGCTTTAGATCAGATCCCGTCTTTAAACGGCTTTAAAACTTTGGAGGACATATGCGAAATTTTTAATGGAAATTTTTAAATTGATTTTTGTGCAGAATTTTCGGCTTTAACAAGGTATTTTAAATACGCCCCAATTACTTCTGTTGATGTTGAAAGGAGTTTTTCAAGTTATAAAAATATTCTATCTGATCAAAGAAAATGTTTCCTCGTAAAAAATTTGGAAAAACACATTGTAGTGAATTATAATTAAAGATATATATATATATATATATATATATATATATATATATATATATATATATATATATATATATATATATGTTACACTTGAAGTTTCCGCGGGAGCTATATGTGCTTTCTGTTGTTTTCCGGGTTTGACTCCGCGTTGAATAATTTTGGTTTTGATAAAAACCATTATTTTGACGACGTTTCGGCAAGATCTCACTTGCCATTGTCAAGTCAGGTAGTTCCGCTTCTCGCTGCTGCTTGAAGTAAACTAGCAGTAAAACAGTTTACTTCAAGCAGCAGCGAGAAGCGGAACTACCTGACTTGACAATGGCAAGTGAGATCTTGCCGAAACGTCGTCAAAATAATGGTTTTTATCAAAACCAAAATTATTCAACGCGGAGTCAAACCCGGAAAACAACAGAAAGCATATATATATATATATATATATATATATATATATATATATATATATATATATATATATATATATATATATATATATATATATATCTAGTGATATTGTCTTATTTTAAATAATTGGTATCAGTTTTTGTAAAAAATGTGAATAAATTAAATATATAAAAAATAATGATTTTATTTGAAAAATAATAAATACGATTGCCGCCCCCCCCCCTATAAAAGATCCCCTAGAATAGAATAGAGAAGAAAATTTGTGGTCTCTCGAAATGCGCATTTTGTTGATGTTTGTGCATATCTTGCGCATATTTCGTAAATTTTTTACTGCATATATATGCGCATATTTCACCAAAATTGATCGCATATAAATCCGCTACTTACTAATGACGAAATCATATTACAAACAATAACCTATTTTGATGACATCGACAAATCATATTTTTCGGAAGGAATAAAAAAATTGGAGAAACGTTTTCCTAAGTGTATAGAACTCAAAAGAGACTATTTTTGCAAAATAAAATAACTTTTTATATAAAAATCTGTGTTTCATTCAAAAAGTCAAGGACCTATTGATTCGCCCTTGTAGTTTTGCCGCCAGGGGGTACAACGGCCTCCTTTATTCAGATGGACTTACCCAAGTTTTTTTTATGTTTTTTGACCCGTAGAACACCAATTTTTTGGGTAACAGTTGATCCGGATGTCGATTAGATTGTTATAAACAAAGAACTTGAGGAATTACATAACAGCGATTTCTCGCAAATCAAAACATTTTTTTGTATTTTTGGGATCATTCTAAGCAAAAAATGTTCTTACAAGTTTTTTCGTAGGATGCATAGATTTCGAAATAAACGCGGTTGAACTTTCAAAAAATCGAAAAATTGCAATTTTTGAACCCGAATAACTTTTAAATAAAAAATAAAATAGCAATTCTGCTTACCGCATTTGAAAGTTCAAGTCAAATTTTATCGGTTTTGGTTATTTGCATTGCTAAAAATTTATTTTTTTATTGTCAAACAAAGCTATAAACTTATAGTGTTTCCCGTGCCCAATACTTGAGTTTTAATGCATTCTACGTAGAAATAGCCTCGCTTGCACTTGTACCTACTCTACATACTCGTTCGATTTTAAATGGGAGATCATTGAAAACATCACTCAAGCATTATGTGTTTATAGCTTTGTTTAACAATAAAAAAATAAATTTTTAACAATGCAAATAATTAATACCGATATAATTTGACTTAAACTTTCAAATGCGGTAAGCAGAATTGCTATTTTATTTTTTAATCAAAAGTTATTCGAGTTCAAAAATTGCAATTTTTCGATTTTTTAAAGTTCAACTGCGTTTATCTCGAAAACTATGCATCTTACGAAAAAACTTGTAAGAACATTTTTTGCTTATAATGACCCAAAAAATACAAAAAAATGTTTTGTTTTGCGAGAAATCGCTGTTATGTAATTCCTCAAGTTCTTTGCTTATAACAATCTATTCGACATCCGGATCAGCTGTTACCCAAAAAATTCGTGTTCTACGGGTCAAAATACAAAAAAAACTTGGGTAAGTCCATCTGAATAAAGGAGGCCGTTGTACCCCCTGGCGACAGGACTATTGTATGAACTGTAGCTGCAAACTGCTGGTTGGATTATGCGGCCTAAGCTCAGAAGCGCTGCAACTATGTTTCCTAATAAACAGGCGCACAAATTATCTGGGTTACTCCACACACTTGTAAATTCATTACATATGCATCAGTGCTAAACTGAGCAATGTTATACATGATTTTGGAGTATAATATATGGGGTTGATATAACTTCTTGTCGGCCATATTTCTCCTAAAATGAAATATGTTCCAAAGGATTCAAAAGACGCCTGCGTCAAGTATCATTACCCTCAGCGTCTTTCCCTAAGAGTTATAGATTCCTAAGATTATGATTACTCTTCGTTCCTTGTTTTTTTTATAATTTTTACTGTATCCTAGCTGAAACGCTCCAAGAGCAAAACATAGGTATGAACATAAACGGAGAATGAATTAACAATATACAATACGCTGATGACACGCTAATAGTAACAGATAACCTAGGAAATTTACAGTATTTGCTGGAAAACGTAAACACTCATACCAACAAGTATAAATAAAACTGAACATCAAAAGACTAAATTTATTATTGTAACAAAGGAGCTATACAGCAATGTGAATTTAACCGTAAATAATAAGCAAGTTGAAAGAGTTACGTCCTACAAATATTTAGGGGTTTGGTTCACCGATACTAATGACTAGACAAGAGAAATTAAGAGGCGAATAGAAATAGCGAGACAATCATTTAGCAAAATGAAAAAGTTTTTATCTTGCTGGGACATAAATCTGAAATTAGGAACGACAATGTTAAGATTCTATGTTTTCTTCGTTCTGATGTTCAGCATGGAAGCTTGGACACTAAAAAAGATAAACATCAAAAACATTGAGGCATTCGAGATGTGGTGCTACAGGAGAATGTGGAAAATATCAAGGACAGAGTGAGTAACAAATCAAGATGTTTTGCTGAAGTTGGGTTAGGAATGCGAAGTCAAAAAAACTGTAGGTACCTAAAAAACGAGAAAATTGGAATATCTATGCCACTAAGGCCTGCTAAGGCTCATAATCCAAGGAAAAATCTCGGGAAAGAGAAATGTGGGACGTATGAGGATTTCCTGGTTGCGAAATTGCCAGATTTTTAGACAAGACAAAAGAAAATCTAAGTTATTAGCGAGTCTCCAAGATTTGGGAAGCAATGACAGGATCTTTGTGAGATGCCATAACAACGGTATCATCTGTATATATTGCAATTGTTATATTTTTGCCAGTGGAAAGATCAGAAAAGTATAGATAATCGGACCAAGTACACTCCCCTCAGGCACGTCAGACCTTATTGGGTGTAGGGTTGTGGTTTACTCTTCATACCTTACTTGAAAGTGTCTATTTTAAAGGTAGGATTTAAGGATAAAGAAATAATTGTTGTTTGGTAAGCTTTTTTTTATTTTTACAACCTCCCACAGACCTATTACCGTACTAGGCCTGGATCCCGCGTACAAAAAAAGTTTATTAATAGCAAGCTGAAAATTTGTTAATAGCTTAATGGTGTCTAGTTGGACAAACTTTGATGTATGGGAAGACTGGAACAGGGGTAGTTTTAATTGTGGAACGTAATTTTGATTGTTAGTGCGTTCTTAGTAAAATATTCCAAAACCTCTAAATTTTAAAGAACCGCTTTTGTATTGACATGAAATTTGGCATACACATAGTCAACAAGTCAAAGAAAAAAAGTGATATTATGCCGATGTGTGCTTTTGCCCTAGGGGTGAGTTTCACCCCCTTTTGGGGGTGAAAAATATATGTTCGAAATAAGTCCGGAAATGGATAAAATGACTAATTCTAAGCAACTTAAGTTCTATAAAGTTTTTTCACCAAGTTAATACTTTTGCGAATGAATATGTTATTTTTTTTTACAAAATAACCACGCTTTCAGACGGTTTTTCGCAAATAACTAAAAAAGTATTTGGTCGAAAACAGATTCGTATTAAAAATATAGCACGTAAAAAAGTGAAAAACATGGTGTATATATTAGGTCACTATACCTAGTAGAAGCAGAGTTATAGCTAATGAAAAATAGGTTCATATTCGTCAAATTCCAAATCGAATATTTTAACGTGCCATAACCAAAAAACGAAGCACTTTTTTCGGCAAAACTCATTTTAACTTCTTTAAAGTGTTTAAAAAATGATTATTTTTGTTTTAAAAAAAAAATTTTTAGCATCAAAAGTAAACAACTTACGCTCAAAATAAAATTGGTCCCTTTTTTGGTAAGAAATCGGGAAAATCACCCCCTAATTAGCATTTCAACTAAACTTAATTGTTACCACTTCGCAAGTTTTTTACTCGCGTATGTATTGATCATATGATCTGTAAGTGTCATCGGTTCAAAGTCCTTATTTTTGAAAGAGCTGTAGTTAAAATGGTTTGAACGAGTCACTTATCACGAGTGTATGCAAATTTAGATACACCGAATCTTAACCAATTTTTATCCTACAGAAAAACAAAAAAATAAAAAATATTCAGAAAAGTAAAGCCGACTTTTTTTATTGTTTAAAATTTTTGGTATTAAACAAATTTTAAGTGATTTTGAAAAAAAAAAATAAAAATTTTTCAAAATAAAAATTTTTAAAAATTTTACTTTAAAACTAATTTTTTTCAAAAATAGGCACTTTGAATCGATGAAACTTACAGATCATAATAAACACAACATAAGTAAAGTAACTTGTGAAGCGGTAATGATTAATTTCATTTAAGTTGCTAATTGGGGGTGATCTTCCTGATTTTTTTGCCAAAACAAAAGGGACCAACTTTATTTTGAGCGTAACTTGCTTACATTTGATACTAGAATTTTTTTTATAAAAACATAAATAAAGTTTTTTTTAAACACTTTAAAAAGTTGTAATGTGTTTTCCCCAAGAATGCTTCATGATTTGGATATTTTACATTGAATTATTCTATTTGGAATTTTTCGAATATGAACCTATTTTTCATTAGCTATAACTCTGCTTTTGCTAGGTATAGAGACCTAATATATACACCGTTTTTTTTTTTTCACTTTTTATAGGCTATAGTTTGGTAAGAATATTTTTTTCGACAAAATGCATACGTTTTGAGTTATTTGCGAAAAACCGTCTAAAAAGGTGATTATTTTGTTGAAAAATGAACATATTCACTTGCAAATAATTCGAAAAGTATTGATTTGGTAAAAAAACTCTATAGAACAAAAGTTGCTTAAAATTACTCAGTTTATCCATTTCGGGACTTATCTTGGACATATATTTTTTCACCCCCGAGGTAGGGTGAAAGTCAACCCCAGGGCAAAAGCACACATCGGCACCATATCACTTTTTTTCTTTGACATGTTAGCTATGCGTATGCGAAATTTCATGTCAATCCAAGCAGTTCTTTAAAATTTACAGCAAAAACCGTGAAAGAATGTACTATGTGGAACTTGTCATCGTGACAAGTTTATGATTGTGAAAACTAGCAAGTTGTTTTTAAGTTTATTCAATAGCAAACTTTATATAATATATGAAAAAATGTTTGTTCGACAAATATTTGGGCATTTTAATAATTCCGACACGTAGAACATGTCAAATGACAGGCATTGTATATAGCAGTCTGCTTTTTGCATGAGAGTTTAATTAAAGAGTAACAAATCAATTGGAAGTTCTGTCCGACAAAATACATGAGACGTTTTCGTAGTCTGACGTTCCAAACTTGTAACCTGTTCCACAATTAATACTTCCCCTGTTCCAGTGTTCCCATACATCAAAGTTTGTCCGACTAGACACCGATTAACAAATTTTCAGCTTGCTATTAATCAACTTTTTTTTGGTACGCGGGATCCAGGCCTGTACTCTCTGGTATGGCAAAGTTACTAGAGAAATTAATTGTAGAGAAAATAGAACCAATTCTGAAAGCAAATCAATACAATCATCAATTTGAATTTATAGCGAAACATGCCCCCATCGCAAAAGTCCACCGAGTTATAAAAAAATATATATAAATCCTTTGAAGACCCACGTATTTGACGTAAGATTTTTTGTCACGTCTATATATTGTTTTGTTTTCTATGTATATGTATAGTTGTTTGAATGTCAAAAATGCAAGGGATATATCACAAACACATGACGAATTCGCACTATTACTTAGAAAATCACTTGATACATTTAAAAATGTCAATCTAGCACGAGACTGCACTCTAGTACTAAGTACTAGCAGCATTATAAATACGAATATAAATAAATTGATTCAGTCAATTTGGCTAAAACGTTTTTGAAGAGTGTGGGCACAAACAAGCATTTCGAAATAATTTTGTAGTTGGATGCGTTCAGTTGAAAGTTAAACGTCGCGACGGGATTCGACGTCATAATAGGACGTCTCAGTGACAAATTGTTATCAAAAACTCTCTAGGGACCTTTTCAAGTGAATATGTGTGACAAATTCTGTGTTGTTTAGAGTTTTCATGACAATATATTAATTGCATATTTAATTTTCTGTTCGTAAGTTTACACAACCTTTTATTTATAAGTTTAATAAATCAAGAGGTGTTGAGTGTGACTTATTTATTTATTTATTTATTTAATATGCTCTACATGCCTTGTAGCCCTATATCTTCCTGAAACTTTTATTGCCATCTTTTTCTTGGTCTACCTCGCCTCCTTGTCCCAACTGGTCTTCTTAGCAGTACCATCTTTGGCATTGTTGCTCTATCCATTCTCTCGAGATTACCTGCTCACCTGATTCTTTGTGCCTTTGGGTATCTTGTTATACTTGGTTCGTTGTAGACCATCCTTAATTCTTGATTGGTTCGTCTTTGCCAACCGTCTTCTGTATTTTCCCCCGAATAGTACACAACCCTGTTTGACTCCACTTTCTACGGCTATTTCTTCTGTAACTTCACCTGAGTATTCCAGTTTGGATTTTTATCCTTCGTAAAAGAGTTTAATAAAGAGTATGATTTTCAATGGCGTCTCAATATTAGGATTTTCCACATTTACACGGTCAAAGGCATTTTCAAAGTCGATAAAACAACTATTCTAAAAATCTATATCTTTATTCCATTCATGTTTGTTCCAAGATAATTCTAAGGATGCAAATGTGGTGAATGGTGGAGCATTTGGCACGGAAGCCTGCCTGATTGCTTCTCAATTTTTTATCTAGTTCTGGGTTCAATCTTTCCAATGTGATTTTGTTTAAGGGGAAAGGAACAAAATGCAAAATTTTGACGCCTGACAAAAATTTTCAATTTATTTTAAATGGAATCATTTTTCTCAAATCCTGAGAAAACTAATAAGTATTTTTGAAAACTTTAAACGCAGAATGAAAGATTACTTTATTACCGAGGGCCGAAAGTCCCTTGGAATGAATAAAAAGTTTCTTTTGAATGAAATATTTGAAATTAAAAATCACACTACATTTTCTCTTAGTTTTTCACCCCTGTAACTTATTAAAATAAACATTATAGAAGTTTTCAGGGACTTTCGGCCCTCGGTAATAACGTAATCGTTCATTCTGCGTTTAAATTTTTTAAAAATACTTATTAGTTTTCTTAGGATTAAAAAAAATGAATCCCATTTAAATAGCATTGAAGCCGAAAGTTCGTACCCATCCCCTTAACACTCTGGATGTGACGCTTAGTAGTGTTATTGCACGCTAATTATTGAATCTACTCAGCTGTCTTTTTTGGAATATTTTTATTATAAATCCCTCCTTCTACTCCTTTGGTAATTCTTCGTCAGTCCATATTTTGTTCAAAAGTTTATCTAACATTTTTATTGATTGCTCAGTATCTGCTTTTACTAGGTCAATGGGTATATTGTCGATTCGTGCGGCTTTGCAATTTTTTATAAATTTTAGTGTGTTTCCAATTTCTTCCCTTGTAATTTCTCCAATATTCACTTCTACTCTCGTGATTCTACTTCGTCTTCTATGACTTGCGTTATTTTCATGTTTAACATACTTTTCTTCGACGTATTCCTTCCATTTTTGTGTTATTTCTTGCTCATTTTTTATTCTGTTTCCTTATTTATCCATTAATTATTGGAAATTTTTGTTATTTTCCTGTGTTAAGTTTCATAATATTGTATATAATGTGCGTAAGTCGTTTTCTTTCACTGCTCTCTCTGATATATTAGCATCTTATTGATATAGTTTTTTTTATATTTTCTGGCTTGTTTTTTACTTCTACGTTTTTTGCCTTGTGTTTAATTTCAAATGCCCTCTCTACTTCCGATCTTTCATTTTGTAAGATTTTTCCTTTCTTCTGTCAGTTGTAGAGTATCTTTAGTTGTCCATTTTTATTTCTCTTCCTTCCTCTGTCTTCCTCTCTTCTTTTCCCCTCTGGTAGGTATGCAACTGCTTGTCTCTTTATCCTATTTCGCTTAGTCCAACAATACCTAACTTATACTGATCAATATATTGGCTTACTTTATTCAATTTTCCATTATCGTAAAGGATTCTTATAGGCTATTGATTATGTTCAAAATAACAGAGCTAAAAGGAAATACAACGTTAACGGGATTTTATTGTCTCATATAGCCAATGGACCTCTAAATTTAAAAAAACCGCGGAGTGCTACCATTTAAATGGGTGCGTTTTTGAGAAAGGGGTGAATTAGTCCCTAGGCACAGGCTCAATTAGGGTGAGTTCTATGCACTTTGGGTACAAGGACGTCTACAGGAAAATTGTTCCAGGTTAAATTTACTATCGAAATATTACAATTTGAAGTCAAGAATATTTTTATTTACAAAAATATATTCAAAAGAAAAGCAAAAAACAATACGAAATAAAGCAATTTTGTTTTTTACCCCATAACTTTTTTCCACGAAGATATAGGTATAGACATTGTTTCATCAAAAAATAACTTACATCCTTTCTCTTTAAAGTGACGTTTAGTAGAAGTCTCTAGGATTTATACTTTCCGAAATAGAATTTTTCAAAATTCGCCGCTCACAGCATTTTCGGGCCATTTCCCCCATTATTTCGCAAACATTGTTCGGTAACTTTTTTTTACGCATTTTTAGGTATATGCAATGGTACATTTATTAGAAATAGGAGTCAATTATCTTTAAAATGGTGTATTCTATAAGGTTACTTGACTATTTTGAAGCAATTTATGCTTTTTCAAGGTTCTTCTCATTATGACTTTTTTTCTTGTACATTTAGGTATATACATTGTATAATAGAAAACAGCATATTTTCTTTGCTTTAAAATGGTGTATTCCAAAAAAATCTAGGACTATTTTTAAGCAAGATATCCGTAGGATATCCAAGAGTATCCGTAATTTGAAAAAATTTTAAAATTTTTTAATTTTTTTTTTCAACTAGAAGAATGTAATTGCATATTATAACATAATTTTTAATTCCAAATAATTTTTCTCAATGACTCTTTTCGATATTGTGAAATATAAAGGTACTTTACTTCTGAGCGAAATTCATATTTATTAACATACCTCGTACACTATTGATAAAATTTTATGTCTGATGATTGCATTTTTTTCATAAAATCAATACTAAAAAAGTTTTCCATATGGTTCCAACTTAGTGGGACCTATTGCATGTGTATATGTCACACTTTGAAAAAGCATATCTTGTTTAAAAATAGTCCTAGAATTGTTTACAGTACGCCATTTTAAAGTAAAGAAAATGAGCTTTACTTTTTTTACACAATGTATATACCCAAATATACAATAAAAAAAGTTATAATGAGAAATTTAAAAATAATCGTAACATATATAAAAAAGCATTAAAAGTATAAAATTTTGAAAAACCATATCTTGCTTAAATATAGCCATACGGCCTTTTACGATATAATATTTTAAAGATAATTGACTTCTATTTCTACTGAATATACATTACGTATACCTAGACATGCGTAGAAAAAAGTTACAGAAAATATCCCAAAATCGCTGTGAGTGGCGAAATTTGAAAAATCATATTTTGGAAATTGTAAACCATAGGGACTTCTACTAAACGCCATTTTAAAGAGGGAGGATGGAAGTTTTTTTCTGTGAAGCAATGCCTATACCTATATCCCCGTGGAAAAAAGTTATGGGGCAAAAAACAAAATTGCTATCTTTCACGTTTTTTTCTTGCTGTTCTTTTGGATATATTTTTGTAATAAAACATGTTTTTGACTTTAAAATGTGATATTTCGATAGTAAATTTAATCTGGAACAATTTTTCTGTAGATGTGTTTGCACTAAATGTGCATATAACTCACCCTAATTCGCCCAGTGCCTAGGGACTAATTCACCCCTTTCTCAAAAACGCACCCCTGTAAATGGTAGCACTCCGCGATTTTTTCATATTTAGAGGTTTGTTGACTACACGAAACAATAAAACCCTGTTAACGTTGCATTGTAGTTCTTTTCTAAAATACATAATCAATAGCCTATTACTACGAATATGTCCTTTTTTGTGTTTATTGCGGGTATTTCTCAAAAATATGTGATAGAGGATAGAGCAGAAGGTACTGGGTTTTTTCTGTTGTAGTGGGAAGACTAATTTCAGCGCTTTCTTCCACAGTTTTTGGCTTAAAGTTGTGTTAATTGTTTGTTCGTTGTACCCATCGTTTACGGCTGTTTGCTTAATGATATTCAATTGTATCTCGAAGTTATTTTTTGGCATGGGAATTTCTGTTAATTCCTGTAACATGCTAGGGTAAGCTGCTAATTTATGTTGTGTAGGATGGGATGATGAATTGTGTATAGTTGTGTCAGTATGGGTAGGTTTATGAAATACGGAGAACTCATGTTTGTTTTGCCGTCTGCAAATATTTAAATCTAGACAATTTATAGAATTCTGTTCTGTTTCTATTGTAAATTCAATATTACTATGGAGTGAATTAATGTATGATAAAAATTGGCGAAGTTGCCTGTTAGTTCCTGTGTAAAGCATACTAATATATCATCCAAGTGTCTCCACCAATATAAGAACTGTTTGAATAAGGGGTGTTTCGAAATCGTTGTTTCTAAATGGTCCATAAAATATATGATAGAAATGAGCTTAGAGGATCGCCCATGAAAGTCATGCACAGTTATTTGATTATGTTTGATTATTAAATTCAAAGTTTTATGCAAAATTCAAGAATATGTAAAATTTCAGATATAGAATCCAATAATATACATTATATGAATATTCGATCTTTAGCTAACCCAGCTTTGATCATCATCCAAACTATTTATATAGTCGATTTAGCTCTTATTTATATTTTAGTATCGCTTAGTATCCCTAATTGATAAAAACTTAATGAAAATATTATTTTTTTAAGCGATGCCAAGTGCCAAATTATTTATTATCTGTTATATAAATTCGGTGAACTTGAATTTCAGCCAAAAATTCGGTGACAACTAGTGAGTCAAGTCCTCTTGAAATGTGCTCGTGTGTGTTTACTATACTTATAGTGCTACTGCTATCTAAGATAGATTTTTTTTAATTACGGAAGTCCATGCTTCTAGTGCGCGTAAGTGTGAGTTGGTGGGCAGCTTTTTGATAAGTATTACGATTGGTGTTCAGAGTTTTTTTATTTATAGAGTCCCCTCTTTTAATGTTATACAACTGTTGTGAAGGGCAATTACTTTTTTAACAAATTTGAATTACATTCAGTAAAATTGAATTGCTTATGAATAAAATAATAAGTTAAAATTTTCAAGATTTTATTACCTTCCTATAGAATAGATGTTTCGTTGATAAAGAATGTTTCCCAAGTGAATTGTTTCAATTTGCTGTTATTTATAGATGGTTGGGAACGTATTAGAACTACATAGTTAATTATTTTTGGCATAATGGTTATTAAGAAGTTGTTTCTTGAGGTCTTCATCTTTAAGATCCGTCTCCCAATCGGAGGTTGGCAATCATCATGACTATTTTGACCTTCGAAGCAGCTGCTCTGAACAGTTGCCTTGAGCTTCAACCAAACCATTCTCTCAGGTTCTTCAACCAGGAATAGCGTCTCCTTCCTACGCTTCTCCTACTCTCTATTATAAGTCTCAATGATGAGATCTCTGATGATGAGTCTCTATTATAAGTCTCAATGAATTATAAGTCTCATGATGTTACATCTTTCGCCTCTCATCACATGTCCGAGATATTGCAATTTCTTTTCTTTTATTGTGTTTTCAATTTCCCTCTTTCTGCCTATTCTCCTTAACACTTCTATATTCGTGACTCTATCTATAGACCAATAAGGATCTGTTTTTAGGTGGATGTGAGAGGTGGCATTCGGATTTTTGCGGATAAAGTTGGTGATAACTTCGTTAATAATAATTGACTTATGCTCCTTCTCAAATTAAAAATTTCGAAAAATTTCGTTTTTTGTACTGTCTTTGCTTATAACTTTAAAACGATTCATTTTGGAACAAAGTCGTATAGAAATAAAACAAAGATAATTAAATTTCCTATCAGATACGATTAGTTAAAAATGTCTTAATTTAACATCCTTGCTGCAAAATAGCAATAAATATAAAATAAGGGGGCAAAACAAGCCTGTCCTTATTCAATGTTTTTCCATCACTTAGGTTACACTTGGAACCTTCCTAATTCGCTTAGAAAATTTTTGTAATGTGCTAAACCCGTCCACCAAATTTCATTAAAATTAACTTACTAGATTTTGCATAATAATTTTGCAATCTAAACTTTTTTTTTAAATTAAAATTTTTTAAAATCTTGCACAACAAAAACTAGAACATACAAAGATTTGTCAATTTTTTTTACATATAAAGAAGCACTCCACCTATCTAATGCACTTTACAGAATTGAAATCGGATTATTTAAGCAGCCTCAGCAATGTTTTAAAGTTATAAACAGTTTTTTGGCTTATAAACAATTTAGTGCTGTGTCCAGGAGGGACACAGCACTAAATTGTTTTATTTAGATGGACTTACTCAAGTTTTTTAATGTATTTTGACCCGTAGAACACGAATTTTTTGCCTACTAGTTGATCCGAATGTCTATAAGATTCTTATAAACAAAGAACCTGAGGAATTACATAACATCGATTTTTCGGAAAATAAAACATTTTTTTTGTATTTCTTGGGTAATTTTAAGCAAAAAATGTTCTTACAAGTTTTTTCGTAGGATGCATAGTTTTCGAGATAAACGCGGTGGAACTTTCAAAAAATCGAAAAACTGAAATATTTGAACGAGAATAACTTTTGATTAAAAAATAAAATAGCAATTCTGCTGACAGCATTTGAAAGTTTAAATCAAATTATAACGCTTTTAATTATTTGCATTGCTAAAAATTATTTCTTTTTATTATTAAACAAAGCTATTTGTTTATAAGCCAAAAAATTGTTTATAATTTTAAAACATTGCTGAGGCCCCTTAAATAATCCGATTTTAATTCTGTAAAGTGTATTAGATAGGTAGAGCACCTCTTTATATGTAAAAAAAATTAGTCAACTTCTAAATGGTCTACTTTTTGTTCAGAAAGATTTTAAATAATTTGCTTTAAAAACATTTACATTGCAAATTTATTATGCAAAATCTATTACGTCGATTTTAATGAAATTTGGTAGACCGTTTAAGTAAGTTATAAGAATTTTCTAAGCGAATTACTAAGGTTCTAAGTGCCACCAAAGTGGTTAAGAAACATTGAATAACAACAGGCGTATTTTGCCCCCTTATTTTGTATTTATTGCTATATTGCAGAAAAGGTAATACCTTAAGACATTTTTGACCAGTCGTTTATCACACAAAATTCAATTATCTTTATTTTATTTCCCTGCGACTTTGTTCCAAAATGAATCGTTTTAAAGTTATAAGCAAAGAAAGCAGAAAAAAATCGATGTTTTTCGAAATTTTTTAAAATATTTTAATTTTTTTATTAATGTTCCGGGCATATTTGACAAGGGGCATAAGTCAATTATTATTACTGAAGGTGTCACCTAACTTTATCTGCAAAAATCCGAATGCCACCTCTCACATCAAAAAATACACGTTTTTTTACAGATTCGTCCTGGTCTACTACTCATGATATCCTTAACACTCTTTTAAATTTGAAACACTTGAAACGCATTAAATCGATTTATTGCATTTCGATTTAATGTCCATGATTCTGCTTCATAGTAAAGCACACCGTGTACATAACTTAATCTTAGTCTGAGGGCCAATGTCAAACTTTTGCTGCATAAAATCTTTTTCATTTTCACGTTGGCACGTGCTTTTTCAATTATCACTCTTATTTCTGCAGTATAATCGTTATTTTCTGTGATTACCGTTTCCAAGTAAGTATATTTTTTTATTTTCTATATCTGCTGGCCGCCTACCGTTAATATGTCGTTTGCATTGTTGTCCTTGCTAATTTTCATAAATTTGTTTTTTTATGTTAAGGAGTCCCTATTGTCCACTATATCTTAATATTTTGTTCATTACTCTTTCTAAATCTTCCAAGTTGTCGGCTGTTATGACTCTAACGTCTGTATACGTAATGTTATTAATTAAACTTCCATTCACTTTTAAGCCGACTATCTCGTTTACCAAAGCTTCTTGTATGATTTCTTCAGAATAAGCATTAAACAATAACGGCGACAGTATGCAACCTTGCCTGACCTCTCCCCTTATCTCCATTTCTTCTGACACTTCTCTTCCAATTTTTAAATTTGATCGTTGGCTGTAGTATAAATTTGATATCAATGTTACATCCCTCATATTAGACCAGGACTAATCTGTAGAAAAACGCGTATTTTTGGATGTGAGAGGTGGTATTCGGATTTTTGCAGATAAAGTTAGATGACAACTTCAATAACAATAATTGACTTATGCTCCTTCTCAAATATGCCCGGAACATTAATAAAAAAATTAGAATATTTAAAAATTTCGAAAAACATCGATTTTTTTCTGCTTTCTTTGCTTATAACTTTAAAACGGTTCGTTTTGGAACAAAGTCGTACAGAAATAAAATAAAGATAATTGAATTTTGTATGATATACGACGGGTCAAAAATGTCTTAAGGTATTACCTTTTCTGCAATATAGCAATAAATACAAAATAAGGGGGCAAAATACGCCTGTTGTTATTCAATGTTTTTTAACCACTTTGGTGGTACTTAGAAACTTAGTAATTCGCTTAGAAAATTCTTATATCTTACTTGAATGGTCCACCAAATTTCATTAAAATCGACCTAATAGATTTTGCATAATAAATTTGCAATGTAAATGTTTTTAAAAAAGTTCAAATTTTTTAAAATCTTTCTGAACAAAAAGTAGACCATTTAGAAGTTGGCTAATTTTTTTACATATAAAGAGGGGCTCTACCTATCTAATACACTTTACAGAATTAAAATCGGATTATTTAAGGAGCCTCAGCAACGTTTTAAAATTACAAACAATTTTTTGGCTTATAAAGAAATGGCTTTGTTTAATAATAAAAAAATTAATTTTTAGCAATGCAAATAATTAAAATCGGTATAATTTGACTTAAACTTTTAAATGCTGTCAGCAGAATTGCTATTTTATTTTTTAATCAAAAGTTATTCTCGTTCAAAAATTGCAATTTTTCGATTTTTTGAATGTTTCACCGCGTTTATCTCGAAAACTATTGTCCTAGATTTTAACAATATTTCAGATAATTTCAAATATCTTAAAATTATTCCACTGTAATATATTTAAATATATTAGTAAACAATCAAGCATGCCGAATGTTTAAGTAGTCTTGTAAACAAAACTTACACATGTAGGTATTAGTGCAAGATTGCATTTCTGTATATTATTATTGAAATAATAATCTTGACATACATATACGAAAGTATTACAAACATAGGTAATCAATAAGTATTCATACACAGAAATATTTAGGGCAGTCTAACAGTCTAATATTGGGGTTACTGTAGAGAGTGCCACCTCGACTAAGGACGTTCATTCCATCGTCAACTGGGTACTATTAACGAGTATTAAATGTACCTATAATAATAAAGTATTAATGGGAAATATAGTATCTTCCAGTTAATCACCCCATCGTTAGGGTAGCAAAAACGCGTTACCACCATACTATGCATCCTAGGAAAAAACTTGTAAGAACATTTTTTGCTTAGAATTACCCAAGAAATACAAAAAAAATGTTTTATTTTGCGAAAAATCGATGTTATGTAATTCCTCAAGTTCTTTGTTTATAACAATCTTATCGACATCCGGATCAACTGTTACCCAAAAAATTCGTGTTCTACGGGTCAAAATAGATAAAAAACTTGGGTAAGTCCATCTAAATAAAGGAGCCCGTAGCACCCCATTCTGGACACAGTACTAATTTGTTTATAAGCCAAAAAAATTGTTTATAACTTTAAAACATTGCTGAGGCTGCTTAAATAATCCGATTTCAATTCTGTAAAGTGCATTAGATAGGTGGAGTGCTTCTTTGTATAATTGACAAATCTTTGTATGTTCTAGTTTTTGTTGTGCAAGATTTTAAAAAATTTTAATTTAAAAAAAAAATTTTAGATGGCAAAATTATTATGCAAAATCTAGTAAGTCAATTTTAATGAAATTTGGTGGACGGTTTTAGCACACTACAAAAATTTTCTAAGCGAATTAGGAAGGTTCCATGTGTAACCTAAGTGATGGAAATACATTGAATAAGGACAGGCTTGTTTTGCCCCGTTATTTTATATTTATTGCTATTTTGCAGCAAGGGTGTTAAATTGAGACATTTTTAACCAATCGTATCTGATAGAAAATTTAATTATCTTTGTTTTATTCCTATACGACTTTGTTCGAAAATAAATCGTTTTAAAGTTATAAGCAAAGAAAGTAAAAGAAAAAAAAACGAAAATTTTTTGATATTTTTAAATATTTTATTTTTTTTATTAATGTTCTGGGCATATTTGATAAGGAGCATAAGTCAATTATTATTAACGAAGTTATCACCTAACTTTATCCGCAAAAATCCGAATGCACCTCTCACATCCACCTAAAAACAGATCCTTCCTGGTCTATATCCAGATTCTTGTTTTTGAGTACTTCTGAAAGTCGGTCATGTTTTACCTTATCGAATGCTTTGTTGTAGTCTATAAAGCATACATAAAGATCTCGGTTAACATCCAAGCATCTTTGGGTTAGCAGATTAAAAGAAAATAGTGCCTTTCTTGTGTCCACTCCAGTCCTAAATCCAAACTGGGTATCACTAATATCCATCTTCAGCTTAGCGTATACTCTATGTATTATGGATGATTTTTAGCAGAGTTTTTAAGGTATGTGACATTAGATTGATCGTTAGATAATCACTACATTCTTTAGCATTTACTTTCTTTGGTAAACATATTAGAGAGTTATCAAGTAACTCTATGAGAATACGGTAACGTTATAAATAACATGTAAAGTATACAGTAAAATAGCGTTACCGTATTCTCCTAGGGTTACTTGATAACTCTCTATTAATGTTGATGTTTCGCGTGGAATGATTCCTGTGGAATAGATTGTGATAAATAGTTTAGACTAAAATATCTATATTTTTGTTCATTGATGTCAAAGATTTGTAAAAGATCTATAGTTTTTTTTCATTATTGCTTTTCATTCATTCATGCTATCTGTATTTTTCAATATCGCGGATTTTTTACGCTTTGCTGGAAGTAGTCATTTTTTCAATCCATCTTCATTTTGAAGTTAATTTTTATTGTATTTTATGACCAATAAAGAATTATTTGAAATATTGTACATCCAAAAATTAATTATTATTGTTCTGAAGCTATTTCTTTGTGACATTTATGTAATTTATTATTCTAAATTGGAACTAATCACAATTTAACTTAAAAAATGATTTTATTGAGGTTTCGACTTCCAACTCGGACGTCCTTATCAAAATAAGTAATAAGTAATATTTTGTATTTTGATAACGATGTCCGACTTGGAAGTCGAAACGTCAATAAATTCTTTTTTTAAGTTAAATTGGGCTTATTTCCCATTTAGAATAATAAATTACAAAAATTAATTATTGTTTTCCCACTCTTAGTATTTAAATATTCAGTATTCTGACCTGGATATTGTGTATGAAAAAGGGAGTTACGGAGTTTTATAAAATAATTTTTATTCATTTTCCAGATTGCTTTTATTTAAATTTAATACTTCTTCGAAAATCAATCAATACCTATATAGTATAAAATAAATTTCACAAAGCTGAGCTCATTGTTACCCAACCCGATATCGACTTTCATTTGACACTGACCCAATTTTCCTTCCAAGTTTACCAAATTCTATTTTCCAGAACAAATATATATTGAGTCAACAACTTTCAAATCCGTAACGGTTTTTAAAAATATTAAATACAGTGCTAAGAAAACTTTAGGAAAACTTTAAAAGTTGTGTCGTGAACTGTTCGAAAACTTTACCGAAGAGAAGTGAACATGTGCGGTTGTTGTGGCTGTAAGTCTACTCCACCTATAAGTGCTCCAATCAACTTGAACAACCAATCGGATACCTACAATTACAAAGTAAGTTGTAACGACTAGGGAGTTGTAGCTTTATTCCATCTCTATCTTTATTTTTGTTTCTTTAATTGATACGACAAAAAATTAGAGGGTGAAAATCAACATGTTTATTATTGTTATACAAAATATAAGCATAAAACAAAAAATGTCTCGACAGCGTTACCTCACGAAATGTCTCAAGAAAATATAATATACAAAATTTCAGGTTAAGTAGTTTTTGAATTAAAATTTCCACTGCCTTTGAAAAAAGCAGTTTAAAGAAAAACGCGTTTAAAGTTTTGTCAAGTTTTATTTTCAATTTCGTTTTGAAATTATACTTTTTAGGCGCAATTGAGAGTAAAATTTCATAATACTGCGCGCATTCGCATACACACACAGACAGTATGGCGTTTAGTTGCTATCTTTCAAGTTATGTATAAATATATCAGTGCAAGAAAAGGTGTGAAAAAAATATATTAGTGTTTTTAGTAAATATATTTATTATAATTTTTGTGTCTTTGGATTTGTCTTCCTCAGGAGTAAGATGAGTATTATTAAAACATTTTATTGAATATTTATTATCTTGTCTGTTTGTTACCGTGAATTGTCATTAGGTACGTCCAAACCGATACAGACACAGTCCTCGTAGCGTATTTGGTATAGAATTCGACCAGAGATCGAGAGGTCTTGAGTTCGAATCCAGAGCAATCCTATACTTTTTTTAATTTTTTTGAAAGCGGTAAGCACAAAATTAGTTTGGTGTTTAAAAAAAATTAAAACAAACTGTTTAAAATATATTTATTTTTAAGAAATCATATAATAGAAGTATAACTTCTTACGTGCGTACAAAGTACACACACATTCTTTTTTTATCTGTCAAATCAAAAAGTGATGCACCCCGGAATATGTTTTTGAATCGCAGAGTAACTTACAAAAGAGAATAGAAACAACTGTTGAACGTTTCTCACTACGCTCAGATTGGTCAAATTTCAGAGCGATCGTGATATCGTAAAGTTTTTTTGTTATTAACGATATCAGAGAAATGAAAAAAATAAAATATTCACAAAATATGAGACTACAACATAACATTGAGGTATACTGTATACTCGCCTTTGTGTCTTTTCCTCCCTACAAGGTGTCTCAAACTTTTGTTTCGGTTAAAACGCATGTTAAATTACAAAACCGTCATTTTTTTTTGTTTCTAAAGATATCAGGGACATTCAAAAAACAAAATGTTCACAAAACATAAGACTAAAATACGATTTCGATGTATACTAACATTTGTACCTCGTCCACCCTACAGGGTGTCACAAAAATATCATAAGAAAAACATTTCTTTTGTTCCACCTGGTATAAGTAGAAAAAAAGTTTGAGTAAACCATTGTATAACTGTGTAAATACTAAAGAAAAATCTAATATAGTCTGTTCGCTAAACTCAGACGCAACTTCCTAGATATTTTAGTCGGTAATTTTGCCAATTTTAGTAAAATTGGCAAAAAATAATTACTAAATAGTTAATAATCACTAAATAGTTAGTAATTTTGCCAATTTTTGCAAAATTGACAAAAAACAAAAAAATTATCGACTAAAATATCTAGCCAGTTGCGTCTGAGTTTAGCGAACCGACTATATAATAAAAAAATAAATTAGCGAAATCCGTTAATCTGTTCGCGAAAAAATTAACTACGAAAATTGAGCATAGTTTTCTATATCCCTAACTTTTGACGAGCAGTTTATATTATCGATCGCTATGTATGTATGTAAAATAAATGTACTATTTTGAATGCCAGAATTAACGAATATGAAGAGTAAGATACTATGCTCTAGGCTAGGCCCTAGGGTAGGATACCATGCGATGGTCTCCGTAGTGAACGTAACCTTACAGGGGTGCCACATTTGTTTTAAATGATTATACACGCGCTGACGTATTTTGTACGCCAGATATAAAAATTCTACTGTAAATATATTTAAAAATTTAATTTTTGACCTTGTTTATCTCTCTAACCTATCACTGGAATGTGCTTTATAATTTGGTTTTAGTTTCGTTATAATCGGCGTTCTGGGAAGATCGTAATTTACAGTTTACTATTTGTTGTTTCCGGTGGTGGACAATATACGCCACAATTATATTAATATAAGTCGTAATATAAGTACATATTTCAATTGTTTTTTAGTCATTATAGCACAAAATATATTTTTCTTTATAAACAATACTTTTTCTCCTGTAAAAAATCACATTTCAAACAATTTTTTATTAGTTATTTTATTTATCATGGAATCCAGTTATTCCATAATTCCAGTTATAAATCCCAATTGGCTTATTGAGAAGGAATTCCAAGTATTCACTGATGCCGAATAAGGTTTATAGCAAACAACTAAGCGTATTTTTTCAAAAAAAAATTAAACAAAACCGCTGTTTTTAAGTGTATTTTCTTGTGGCGTATAAAGTACGCCACGCGTGTAGTTATGTTATAACTTGATGCGCGGGTAGTTAAAGGTTAACGAAATACGATCAGCGTCAGAAACATACTTTAAATACTTATAAGATCAGATGCATATCAGAATATTTAGTCATATTGGACCATTTTCAATCATAAGATGATTAACTCTCGGTTAATACTATTGGTTAACAACCGTAAAACTATTCCCATAAATTTTACGATCGACTCTAAAAACATTTCAAAGTTTGCATAGTGCATATGTTACAGGATATTATTAGTCATTTTATTTACATGAAAATAATTTGTTACTAGTTTTGTCTGACACATGATTGTCTATCGAGGTTTTAGAAGATAATCAACAGAACACTTACATGAGAATTTCAAGTTTTTCCAGCTAGCCAAGAAATATAATTTATCGACGTGAAAAGTAATAAAGTAATGTAGAAATGTTTATTGCACTGATTACACTGCTCTACAATTTTTTTTATTCCTTCGCTTCATTAGCCAATTCATGCAATTTTGAAATTTTTTGGTTTGGAAAATCTGTTCCGAGGCATAATCCTGTTTCTATGTCTGTATGGTTTTATAGTCTATCAGTATGGTCTAACCTGGCTGTAGTGTAGACCCTTCCTCCTTTATTCTGGATTGAGACTGCCAACACTTCTGTCGAGTTACTCGATCCACCCAACAAAACTGCAGGTGGAGTTTAACAATAAACTACTGGAAGCATGGAGAATGAGCGGACTAATAATTCTACTGTTCAGCAAAGGAGATAAAAACCAGCCAGAAAACTGCAGAGATATCAATTTGTCAAATACAGTATAGTAGAAAAACAATAGGGTTTTCGTACTAGAAGATCGTGTAAAGATGCAATATTCGTCAAAAATCAAATTACTGAGAAATCGCTAGAGTATAATAGACTAGCCTTTCTATCTCTGATTGACTTAAAGAACGCCTTTGACGGTGGACAATTCGACGTAGATCTCAGGATCGAATTGTTTTGTAATGCCCCTTTGTCCGCTTCTTCTCGATCGACGATGGTAAATAAATGTTTGAGTGTGGAGAAAAAATATGGTTTTATTGACAGCTACGTAATTACACTATAGATGATGTTCCGGTAACTTTCTATGATAGACTGCAACAACCTGTTGCAAACCTGATGTAAATCCAATTATTTTGATTTTGAATTGAAATGATTTAGAATTGAAAAAATATATTAGGTGAATATTGATAGAAATTTTGATAGTAATCAAATTATGTAAATAAAAGTATTACATACTACTTATGTATTTTGGTAGGTTCAAGGTAGGTATCGGAGCCCGTATAACGACTAATAAATTTCGCAATCACTTGCGTCGTGCAAAGTGGCTATGTTCAAATATCATAACAAAATTTGATCAACTATTTATAAAACACTTACCAGTGAAAGATTCTTTAGCTTTGAATAAGCGAGATCTGCGGCACTCATACTAGTCAGTTTGATGAGCTTTCACATTGGCATGCAACAATCATCTTTTCTATGTAAATAAGTCCAAAAATATAATATGAAAACTGTTTAAAAAGGCAGTATAACCATTAATTAACTTTTTGTTTGTTGTTTCTCTTCCTACAAATTTTAAAACGCAACAAGCATACATTATAACCAAACCACAGTCCCACAGCTGTCCACAGCTGCCATATTGGATAATTTTTGTCATGTCATTTGAACATCCAATCAGAACAAAGTTATAATGCGCATGCGCCCGGTCGCTAGGTTTTCCCATATAAAATTTCACCGTCATTACGCCCGTAAAGAAGTATAACTTCAAAAACAAGGTGGGTTATAGCCTCGGAGTTGATATTTTGACATTAAAATTGCATAAAATGCTTGTAAAAATACTTTTTTTTTTAATTATTGTTAAGTGGCATACTAAGATTCATCTATTGTATAACTTAACTTTGGCAATATAATTTGAAACACAGTATGTAAAGGACTTAAGAAAAAAGCGAGTTACACAATATGTCGCTAATTTTGGCGAACCACCCATTTATTAAAAACACTAATAATATATTCTTTTCACGCACACCTTATTTGCGCTACATAACTTAAAAGATGTAGCGACTAATACCATACTGTCGGTGTGCGCATGCGCCAGGGAATGTAAAAATTCACCCTCGTGCCTAAAGAAGTATAACTTCAAAAAATATTTTCAGTGTTTTTTATATTCAAAATAATGTTATCCATTTGAATATACACTTATACAAAACTAATCTATTATTCAGAACGACCCAATCGCCAAATAGACCAGGGCGCATCTGTAAAAATATTAGTACATTTGGACGTTGAGAGGTCACTCAAATTTTTTTGCAGAAATTGCTTGAAAATAAATCAAATAATAATATTTGAGTTATCATCCCTCTCAAAAAGGTCCGGAACATTGTTTAAATAATCAAAATGTAAAAAAATTAAGGAAAAATTCGATTTTTTTCTTGGTTTTCTGATTATAACTTTAAAAGTATTCATTTCCGAGAAAAGTTGTATTGACATAAAAGTTGCGTAATTAAATTTTCTACAATATAGAATTGGTTAAAAATTTAAGAAATAGTCACCCTTGTTGCAAAATAGCAATAATTGTGAAAAAAATATACAAAAACAAGTATTCGCATTTTACGTTTTTCAACCATTTATGCTACACTTAGGACCTTCATATTTCACCCTGAAAAATTTTATGATACAATAAAACAATACTGTAAATTTCATTAAGATCGGTTCAATAGATTTTGCAAAATAAATTTTGCAATCCAGCTTTCGTAAAAAAAATTCATTTTTTCAAAATGTTACAGGACTGAAAATAAAGCAGATAGCAAGTTGAAAATTTTTTTGCATATAGAAGTGTACTGTACCTTTCATTTGCAATTTTGCAAAATTAAAATCGCTTAACACCACGGCGTCAAGAATTTTTTTAAATAAACATTAATTATTGGTGCTACGCGCAGGACAGCGGATAGGTTGCTCTGATTGGGCATTCCAATGACCTTTTATAATGATTGATACATTTTAATTTTTATGACATTTCGATATAAATAAATAAATTTGTTTATTGCAAAATAAAAACACATACTCTATCCTTTGAAATAACACTTTTATTAGCAAAAACTTTCTTTGTTCATATATTTTAACTTAAATAATAAAAGTTTATTATTTTTAAACATATGCAATTGTTTAAACAATATTTCACAAACAATAATAAAATTAGTTTGATTTTTGTGGAATTAAAAAATTAAAATACAACAAAATATAGAGTAAGAAAATAATATATTAGATAAAGATTGGAAGAAATTTTGGTGGAAATCAACCTGTGTGAATCGAACACCGCTGTCCTGCGCGTAGCACCAAAAATTATTGTTTATTTCAAAAATTTTCTGACGCCGTGGTAATTAATCGATTTTAATTTTGAAAATTGCAAATGAAAGGTACAGTACACTTCTATAAGCAAAAAAAAATTCAACTTGCTATCTGCTTTATTTTCAGTCCTGTAACATTTTGAAAAAATGAATTTTTTTTGCGAAAGCTGTATTGCAAAATTTATTTTGCAAAATCTATTGAACCGATCTTAATGAAATTTAAAGTATTGTTTTACTGCATCATAAAGTTTTTCTGGTTGAAATATGAAGGTCCTAAGTGTAGCATAAATGGCTTAAAAACGTAAAATGCGAATACTTGTTTTTGTATGTTTTTTTTCGCAATTATTGCTATTTTGCAACTAGGGTGACTATTTTTTAAATTTCTAACTAATTCTATATTGTAGTAAATTGAATTTCGCAACTTTTATGTCAGTACAACTTTTCTCGGAAATGAATACTTTTAAAGTTATAATCAAAAAACCAAGAAAATAATCGAATTTTTCCTTCAAATCTTGACATTTTAATTATTTAAACAATTTTCCGGACCTTTTTGAGAGGGAGGATAACTCAAATATTATTATTTGATTCATTTTCAAGCAATTTCTGCAAAAAAATTTGAGTCACCTCTTAACGTCCATCTCAAAACAGATCCGCCCTGGACTAAAATTTCTGAACAAAAAACTGTCTATACTTGTTTTTCTACCGTCTCCATCGATCACAGAACAGAAACGATTACTCTGTTTTGCAGGAGATGTTAGTAGGTCACTGTCTATTTCTGGCTAAAATCCAGAAAGGCAAGAAATCCGTAATCCATTATTGTTTGGACCTGTTTATGTCAGTTGCTTTCATCCGTGGTCACAAAGCTTCGGTACATCAACTGCAAGTGAGAAGTGAAGACAAGATTATATAAAATTCTCTCATTACCTATTCGCTGTTTGATTAGAAATGGTGTGATATACAGTGTGAACGACACTTATGGAATAAAATTATTTCTGTCCTTAAACATAAATGTAAATGTACAGGGCGATTCACGCAAGCCTAGCATAGTCTGTAAGCTTTATTTTTAATGGAACACCCTGTATATTTATAAAAGCTGCTAATGCCTGGTTGCACCAACAGATCTTAAGCTTAAGTCGAGAATATCATAAGAATTAATATAATATAATTATAATATATTACAATAAGAATACCATAATATAATAATAGATATAATTGATAATAAGATAAGAATCTAAAATTATGGTGCAACGTAAGTGATACTCAAGGAGGCCCTATCTATAAGTAGAGCTTACCTAAGCTGGAGCTTAAGATCTGTTGGTGCAACCAGACATTAATAACCTAATTTCAGCGAACAGGGTGTTAGTAAATAAGTATGAAAAATTTTAAGGGCTAATTCTACATGAAAAAATAATGCCGGTTTGCTCTATAAACATATGTCCGAAAGTGCTTCGTTTGCGAGATACGGGGTGTTGAAATTTTTATTTCAAACTGCCAATTTATTTATTGCTCTAAAACCAGTTGAGGTATGAAAATAAAATTTGGTGTGTTTTAGGACGTAGCTATTACGCATTTTTTGACATACAATTAAGAATTTTGTATTCATCATTGGCGCGCATACGGGTAATAGTCTGAATCTTTTTAAAGAAAAAAATAGTACGCCACTGGGATATTTCAAATTAAAAATTATTTTTAAATTCCTCGTTTAATTTTTCATAAAAAACTTTTCTTGCCTTTTTTTCATATAATGTACCGTTTCTATGCAGAAAAATAAAACATCTTGGCGCGTATTTTTCATTTCTTAATACATCATCAAGAACTATCCAATATAATAATACTAAACTACAACAATAACAGAAAATATTACTAATAAGATTTCAACTAGGTGCAAAGCTGCAAAAAATGTTTAAAATGATCTCCTTTACAGGTAACAGAAGAATTTTATATTCATCATTGCGCGCGAACGGGTAATGGTCTGAATTTTTTGAAGAAAAAAATAGTACGCCACTGAGATATGTCAAACTAAAACCATTTTTGAATTCCTCGTTCAGTTTACGACAAAAAATCTTTCTTACCTTTTTTTCATGCGAGGCGCCGTTTTCATACAAAAAAATAAAACATCTTAACACTTACAAAGTATTTGAGGTAGTTTCCATATGCATAGAAACTTAGTTCAAATACTTTGTAAACGTTAAGATATTTTATTTTTTTACATAAAAACGGCGCGCATATAAAAAAAGGCAAGAAAGATTTTTTGTCGTAAATTGGACCAGCAATTCAAAAATGATTTTTAATTTGACATATATCAGTGGCGTACTATTTTTCTCTTAAAAAAATTCAGACCATTACCCGTATGCGCGCCAATGATGAATATAAAATTCTTCTATAATTTCTAAAGGAGGTCTTTTTTAACATTTGTTGTAGCTCTGCACCTATTTAAAATCTTATTAGTAATATTTTCTGTTACTGTTCCAGTTTAGTATTATTATTGGATATTTCTTGATAATGTATTCAAAAAATGAAAAATACGCGTCAAGATGTTTTATTTTTCTGCATAAAAACGGTGCACCATATGCAAAAAAGGCAAGAAAGGTTTTTAATCATAAATTAGACGTGGAATTTAAAAATAATTTTTAATTCGAAATATCTCAGTGGCATACTATTTTTTTCTTTAAAAAAATTCAGACCATTACCCGTAGGCGCGCCAATGATGAATACAAAATACTTAATTGTCTGTCAAAAAATGCGTAATAACTACCTCCTAAAACTCACCAAATTTCATTTTCATAGCTCAACTGGTCTTAGAGCAATAAATAAATTGGCAGTTTGAAATAAAAATTTCAACACCCCGTATCTCGGAAACTAAGTATTTGCAGACATATGTTTATAAAGCAAACCGGCATTAATTTTGCATGTAGAATTAGCCCTTAAAATTTTTCATACTTATTTACTAACACCCTGTATATCATGTAGGTTGTATTATGAATAACACAGGGTGAAGTTTTGAAATTATAAAGTATGGATACTACTTCTTCTTCTTCTTCTTCTTAGCCTTGTGTCGTCCACGTTTGGACATAGGCCTCTCCCAATTCCTACCATCGGTCTCTATCCTGAGTAAAACATTTTAATTTGTTCCGGCTACTCTTTTAATAACATCAACCCATCTCATCTGTGGTATTCCTCTCGGTCGTTTACTTTCGTAAGGTCTCCAGTGTTGTATTGTTGCATTCCAACGTTGGTCTTTTTGTCTGGCAATGTGGCCTGCGAAGCTCCATTTAAGTTTGGCAACTTCTGTTGTTATGTCCTCGACTTTTGCTTTTGATCTTACCCAGTCGTTCCTCATTTTATCTGACAGCCGTATACCTAACATTGCTCTTTCTGTTGTGGCTAGTTTATTCATATTTGCCTTGGTTAGGGTTCAGGTTTGGCATCTATATGTAGTGATAGAAATAATACACCGGTCGAACACTTTGCTAGTCTTGCTCTCCTAGTAATACTGGACTTAGACTGGAATCTATTCTAGACTTAATCTCCAGTCTTACTGGAATAATAGGTTAAAGCCCAATCACCGGTTTATATATTTATATACTCTATGTCAGCGGTTCTCAATCTGTGGTACATGTACCACTGGTGGTACATTTCATTTTTTGAGGTGGTACACCAAACGCAAAAACAGCCAAAATCGGCACCACTATTATAGTTAATTAGATCACCTAGTTAGATATGTATTTCAGTTAGGTGGTACCAAAAATAATAAAAAGTATTTGGTGGTACATGACACAAAAAGATTGAGAACCGCTGCTCTATGTCATCTTAATATGTAGCTGATTTCATCTGATTAGTCTTCACAACACTATAGTTATGTATTTTTGTTACAGGGTCCAGATTTGATTCGAGTGTCCAGGTTTTTCAACCAAGCAAAAGAAGGCAAATTCATCAGCTACGTATACTCAGATGCAAAAACACTATACGAGTCATTCAGACGAGGCTCCAAAGTATCAAGTAAGTATTCGTATAATGGAGTCATAAACGGTTCACACAAGTTCACAAGTTTTTAATCATTATTGTCTATCACATTATCATAAGATAATATATTACAAACATATAAGTCGTTACGAACATATCAAACAATCAAGAAGAAGAACAAATTAGTACATTTCTGTTATTTGGTTCTTCTGTATGATTGTAAAATCACGTTCACTACATGTTCTTCATCTTGTTGAGGTTAAATACAATTTTAATTTTTCGGTATGTAGAACTGCATGTTCTGTTAATACCTAATACTGTGTTAATTTAAACGTTTCTTGAAACTCCAACCTATCTGACCCATCTATATAATTTTTACAAAGGAATTTATATACATATTATAATTAAATGTTTACTTTCGTTTTTTGTATACCTACTTGTTTTTTTTATCTGTGTATATTATTTGGTAAACAAGTTTGCTACTGTATTAGTAAGTAGAAGCGTTGATTGAGGTATTGGGATACCAATACCTCAATCAACGGTAGAAGATAGCTTTTGTCTTCTTTCTCTATCTGTGTCTGCTACCTCTACCTCAATCTATCAATGTCTTATTTATGACAGAAGTCACACTTGGCATAGGTGTAGATTATATATATAGAATTGTTTATTTTGCACTTGTTGCATTTGTTTTTATATGAAATCTTTAAAAATAATATCGATATTTAACTTGATGATAAAAGCTCATGATTTTTTGCTCTTTTATTCTTCCTTATTTTTATGCCCTAAATACGTTTGATAAATACTTTTTTTAATAATACAGTTGTTCATCCAAATACGATTTTGATGTACTGTCTACAAATCGATAGATGATGTTAAGTTTTAAATCTACTACAGTCCGTACAATATAGATACCGTTATACGTAATTATGTATTTACGTCAGAGATCTAAATTGACATTGTTGCCCAATTACAAAAAATTCTTGAATTCATTTTAAATCAAATATATCACATAATTATTGCGAAGTGGATTATACAACAAAACAAATTAATATTCAATGTAAATAAATATAATAAAACAAATACTTATAGTAAAGAATAAAAACAAATCTGAAGTGTCAATACCGCAACTGTCAAATAAAAATATTACCAATTTATGCCAAAATGTCACCTTTGTTCGATCGAATTAGAGTGTAATCCAAACCAAACAAGTGTGCTTTATAAAAACGCTTTATATTCCACTTGAACAAACTAAATGAAACAAGTATGTTTCTTTAAATTTACATTAATAAAAATCTTCCAATATTATTTCTACGCGTGTATAATCATGTTCAGTGGCTGTAATTTCAGTGTGCCTACTCAGCAGGGCCGTAACTACCATTGGGGCAACCGGGGCAATGCCCCGGGGCCAAGGGGGGCCCCGCAGAGGCCCCCTTTTGGTTTACCGTGCATAGATTTTAACGAGGAAAATAAAAATATGTAATTTAAAAGCCGATTTCAACGAAATATTTTCAAATGACACAATTTTAAAAAGACAGCAACATAAAGTTTTAATTTTTCACTGGGGAAATTAGTCTTTTCGACTAAAATGCAATTGGAACAGAACAGGGGCCCTGAGGCCTGAGCTAAGCTGGGACCCCCGAGACCTTATCGTACAAATTTTAATTATTAGTTAGGAAATTAGTTACTTCGACGTAATAAAACCTAAAATGCCATTAGAGAGGGGACCTGGGCTAAGCTGGGGCCCCCGATACCTTTCGTACAGATATAAATTGTTGCTGAGGAAATTAGTTATTTTGGCGAAATAAAAAATAAAATGCAACCGGAATAGGGGCCCCAGGTCCCAGCCCAGCTACTTTGTCTTAAGCAATTTTCCCAGACCACATCTTGGTATGTGAAAGGAACCACATGGTACCACATTTTGAAAAGAAGGGTAAGGGTAAGATAGAATGAGCACATTAGGATCAGTCCCACCAGTAAACTGACCAGCTTCACTGAGTGTGTTGATATCACACTGCAGTTGCTTAAGGCACCTTAAGGTGCATTTACGTTTGCTTGGTAGTTCGCTTGGTTATTCGTTCGCTACAAAGTAAGACCATTTACATTGTATCGAACGAACGCATTCGTTGATAATCCGTCCACAATGTCAGATACAGATGAAGATGTATTCATTAGCGCTGCTAATTTTATAATTATTGCAGGACATGCTGAAAAAAAAACAAGAAAGAAGAGAGTGTGATGTTCACACAGGAAGGAAAATGCGTTTTAAAGGGGTTAAATTCAAAGATTTTTTCGGACCCTCCTTGCGCTGGAGGTAGGGGGCCCCAGATTACGTTTGCCCCGGGGCCCCCAACATCGTAGTTACGGCCCTGCTACTCAGCTAAACGATTCTAAAAAGGAACACACCTACGACTTAAATATTTCGTGTTGGTATCATGTGACGTCACGCGCTATGACGCGGATGACGTGTAACGGTATCTATATTGTACGGACTGTACATGTTTTCTGTTTCTATTTTGTTCATGATTGTCATCGATTCAGATACATGCCAAGATACTGAAGACGATTTTATCCTATGATTCATTCCCTCAAGTAAATTTGAACATTTTACTCCGATATTTATTGCTATATTCCATAATGTTGTTATGTTAACATGATGTCCACAATTTATTTGATTCGCATCTGTTGCTAAAAATATCTTTAAGAGTTCAAAAGACTGCCACCTACAATTTTGTTGTTTGTAAAAACACAGGAATTATATTAATCTAACAGTTCATAAAACCTCGTATTCCTGTGCCTTGATTTCTGCAGTTTTAATAGTGTAATAAACTTCTTTGTTCATTTTCTCGTAAACTCTGTCTATCATTTGAGTATAAAAAAGTTTACGTTCAGTTTTTTTTATGTAAGTGCTAATTTTGTTGTATTTTATCTTACGTGAACAATGCATAAAGTGACATTTAACAATGTTCTTCTGAGCTTACCTATTTAATTTCTTTTATCATCAAGCTAATCAATTTTCTTTTACCATCAAGTTAGTTAATAAAATATGTACTAATTCACAAAAAGGATGTCAAAAAGAGATGGAAAAAGTATTTCGACAGTCTATTAAATGAAGAGTTTGACAGAAATCCAGTTGAATTAACGGAGACAGTAGCAGCAATGGTCAACAAAACAACAAATGAGGAAGTGGTTCAAGCACTTCAACAAATAAAGAAAGAAAAAGCAGTTGGACTAGATGATATTCCTGGGGAAGTAAGGAGAGCATTAGTAGAGACAGGAACAAGTTGGTTAACAGCATGATACAATAAATTTAGGAGATATGACACCAAAGTGTTTAAATTCGTTCGGTTCTGCGCATGACGTCAATACGTGACTAGGTAGCGGCGCCAATTTGAAATAATCTATGGATAACATGAAGAGTGGAAGCATTCTGGTAACAAAATTACGGATTATTTATGTTAAATTTCTTTTTACGAAACGTAGTGATAAAGTAATGGATATAAACTTTTGTGAATTATGGATTTATTGAAGATGTGCACTTAAAATAGTGAGGTTTTCATTAAAATTATTATCACATTAACGTAATTATGACATTCACTGAATACAATGAGAAAAACCTTATTAATACCTACTAAATTTCAATACTTTCCGTTATTAAAAAGGTTTTTCGCATCTACATCAGTCCCGTCTTTGAGAGGATGTGGAATCTTATTTTCGTTAGAGGTTTGGTCATCACATCTGTAACTTGTTCTGCAGTGGAAATTGGTGTGAAGGCTTTTTAGTTTGATCACAATTTCTTAGATTATATCTTCCTGTTTCCATATCTACCGATTCTTTTATGGTCATCTTCACCATTCTGTGAGATTATTTCAGTATCGATCTCATTTTGTTCTAATTGAGAAATAGCTATATAATGATGGTCATTTTTAGAATTATTTTCTATAAGGAGGTATTGTAGAGGCAATTGAACTCGTTTCTGACAACCAGTTTTTCCAAATGTTTAACCTGTTATATAAATAGCAGAAACAAACAACAACAAATGATAAAAATGTCGGGATCATCACGTATTGACCTCACTTGACATTTGACAGGAGCTGCGTGGTGTCATATCTTCGGTTTCATTATATCATGGTTAAAAGGTTTATTTAATAGAATTATGGAAGTTGGACAAATGCCAGACAAATGGAGAAGCAATATATTAGTACATGTTTACAAAAACAAGGTAGATGTACAACAATGGACAAACTACATGGCCATAAAACTACTTGAGTCACACGATGACAATATGGGAGAGAGTAATTGATAGACGGATACGGCGATACCGAAATATATGATACAGGAATAAAGAAACAAGCGCTCATATATGGTATTCATTGATGTTGAGAAAGCATATGATAGAATTCCTCAACAGATTCTGTGGTGGGCACTTAATCAGAGAGGAGTCCCTAATGAATACCAACCAATGTTAGTAAGTTAGGACAAGTGTGGGAGAGACTGATACATTTCATCTGAGAGTAAGATTGCACCAAGGCTTGGTGCTTAGTCCTTATGTATTTTCATTAGTTTTAATGAATACTGATGGGTGCTTAATGAATACTGATGATGTACTGTTAGTAGGAAATAGTGAAAGAGACTTCGAACAAAAACTAGAACAGTGGAGACATGCTCTTGAGGAAAAAGGTTTAAAACTTAGTAGGAGAAAAACAGAGTATGTATTTGGTATGTTCATTTAAAGATGGAGTTACTGCAGATAAAATGCTATGTTTGGATGGTGAAATAATTGTGAAAAGTAATAGTTTTACGTACTTAGGATCGGTCAGAATGGAAAAATAGATGGAGATGAATTCGGTAGAATTAGGGTTTGATGGATAAAGTGGAAGGAAACGAGTTGGGTGCTTTGTGACAGAAAAATTACAATGAAGCTGAAGGAATAATTCCATAAAACAGCCACAAGACCGGCTAAGATGTACGGACTTGAATGTTGGGCAGTTAAAAAGAAAGGGGAACAACGAATGCATCTGGCAGGAAT
Organism: Diabrotica virgifera virgifera; assembly: GCF_917563875.1. Classification (NCBI taxonomy): domain Eukaryota; kingdom Metazoa; phylum Arthropoda; class Insecta; order Coleoptera; family Chrysomelidae; genus Diabrotica; species Diabrotica virgifera. Next base: position 228,947,653 of record NC_065450.1, on the reverse strand, counting down.
GAGAATGCTTAGATGGATGTGTGGAGTGACAAAAAGGATAAAATTAAAAATGAGTATATTAGGGGAAGTCTAGGAGTGGCACCAATTAATGCCAAAATGAGAGAGCGTAGGTTAAGATGGTTTGGCCATGTTCGACGTCGAGACGTAAATCACCCAAACGAAGAATTGCTAAAGTGCAGATTCCTGGAAGGATTGTGAGAAAAAGACCAAAGAATACCTGGTGGAAGACGCTTAGGCAAGACATGTTGGTAAAGGGGATTAATAAGGTATAAGAGAATGATGATCATCAAGTTAGAAAAACTCATCAACTATCAAGTTAAAAAATGTGAAAATCTGTGCCTTATTAGAATAGAAATAAACATACCAGTGTATTGTTAAAAAAGATGATTTATTAAAGAATTGTTAAATCAAAAGCAACAAAAAATTCGAAAGATTGATGATACTATTTGAGATCAATTCCAATTTTCAGTGTCGTTCTAAAAAATGATGATTTTCTAAAATGTAAACATTAAAACACAAATGCGAAATATCATAATCCACTAATGTTATCGATGATTTATATATCACGTTAAAATGACAGATTTCAGATATCAACCAGCTGAAGATATAATTTTCCGTCAGGTTTAAAAATATCTTCAGGCATGTGTGCAATGCACGTAGACCTACGTCTTTGCGTCCTCGGGAAAAATTTGTAAACACTTGGGTGATGTTTGTGACGAAATTATAACCTAGACATTTTCATGTTGATCTGGTTTATATTTAAATCGGATTATCCGACGTTTACCAGTGACGTGCTAATCACTATTAGTTATTTTATGAAGTTTTTAATGGTCATTGTAAACACACTTCTCCAAGAAAATAAGGCACCACATTAAAAGTTGGTCATTTTTGATATCACGAATTTCCTAAACCTGTTGTCCGATTTAATATTAAGTGATCTTTTTAAAATGTTATAGCCTTAATATTTAATAATATCTCTGTAATAATATTGTTGCTAGACAGGTAAATTGTCATTGTTTACCGGGTGTACCAATCAAACTGTGATTTTTTCTCAAAGTTCGCGTTGCCTGTGGAATATTCTAGCATTTATAAAATACTGAAATTAAAACCAAACTATAGCCTCATGTTTTCTTAACATTCTGTTTGATTCATTCGCTTATGTTGGATAATACAAAAGTTAGGCAAATACTTTACCAACTAGCCTTGTTTTTGTCAATACAGGGTGTTTTTAAATAAGTATGGCAAACTTTAAGGGGTAATTCTGCATAAAAAATAATGACAGTTTGCTTTATAAACGTATGTCCGCAAAAACTCCGTTTCCGAGATACAGGATGTTGAATTTTTTCTTACAAACCGACGATTTATTTATTGCTCTAAAACCGGTTAAGATATAAATGAAATTTGGTGGGTTTTAAGAAGTAGTTATTGCGCATTTTTTGATATACAATGGTGAACAAAACATTCTTAATTGTATGTCAAAAAATGTACAATAACTTCCTCTTAAAACACACCAAATTCCATTTGCATATCTCAACCAGTTTTAGAGCAATTAATAAATCGTCAGTTTGTAAGAAAATTTCAACACCCCCTATCTTGGAAATGAAATTTGCGGACATACGATTTTACAATAAACTCTCATTATTTTTTCATGCAGAATTACCCCTTAAAGTTTGCCATACTTATTTAAAAACACCCTGTATTGACGAAAAAAAGGCTAGTTGTAAAAGTACCTAACTTTTTTATTATCCCACATAAGCAAATGAATCAAAGATTAGAATTTAAAAAAACATGAAGCTATAGTTGGGTTTTAATTTTAGTATTTTATAAATGCTAGAATATTCCACAGGGTGACGTGAACTTTGAGAAAAAATCACAGTTTGATTGGTACACTCGGTATATAATGACAATTTACCTGTCTATCAACAATATTATTACAAAGATATTGTTAAAGGATATGACTATAACCTGTTAAAAAATCACTTAAATTGGACAACAGGTTTAGGAAATTCGAGACATTAAAAATGATCAATTTTTAAGGTGGTGCGTTACTTTCTTGGAGAAATATATATAACTGAAGAAATAATGTATAAAACATACCAGAAAACGTACAAAATAAATTTACAGAAGATATATCTGTTCAGTTTTATTGTTATATCTGTTCAATTTTTCAGTTGCAAAAAATAATCTATTATTTTTTACTGTCTAAAACCTATAATTACAATCCTTAATTTTAAATAATTCTTAAGCCAACCCTGGCTACCAGTACCTATTTATCCCTCTACCTATACTAAATTTCAATAAGCCATGCAGGGTAGGTAAACAACGATTTTAGTTGTTAAAGATGTTCAAAATTTATCTATAGGGAAGTGCATTTAGATTTTCACTTCGGAAAAAATCAAACAAGATAAAACTTTTTGTAATTACATTAAGAAATGTGTAATAAACAACATATCAAAAAGTTCTACTCGAGAAGTGGGTGCTTCATTTTTTATTAAACAAATGAACAGCGAAGTTAGATGTTTCTTTAAATAACTCCGAAAATATAATTTTTCGAAAAAAACTGACATGACCATTGAAAAATTCAGAAAATTTTACAAAAAAAACCTTATACAAAGATTTTTCTAAAATTAAATCTCTAGCTTCTGTAATTTTTTATTTATAACGCTAAAGTCACCCTTCTCACACACATTGGCGCACTGTAAACTAGCGTTGGAAGAAGTGCACGGTGGAGTTTTTTTAATGTAATTCTTTAAATAATGGATCAAAAGAAATTTTACAAATTGGACATGAAAGAAGATGAAATAAGCTGTCTTATGGTTGTAATAAAAAGAAATAAAGTGTATGGACATAAGTACGGTGTGGGCGGAAAATGAGCCTTACATGAATTTTGTTTAAAATGATTTAAAAATGTGTAACTAATACAATTTTACTTATAAAACTCTCAAATTTGTACAACTTACCTCTCAATCATCTTAATAAACGATGTTTCATTAAAAAAAAATCTCAAAAATTTAATTCAAATAATACGATGTCTCAAAAAATGTAATTTTTGAAAACTTTTTAATTTTACAGAATTCCCACCACTTTAAGACGGTATTACTCAAGTTTGAATAAATCTAATACAATTTTTTTGCTATTTTTTTTTTAAGCTTGGGATGTAATCTTTAAAAACACTGAATTATTTTAGTTTAAAAATGAAATAAACAATTTATTTTTGAGAAAACTAAGAAAGATAACAAAAATGTAATACAAAAACCGAAAATTACCAGCTGAAAAAATGTATATACAGAGTGATCAAAACTTTTTTCTGTAAAACTTACCTAAAATACATTTAATAATAAGCTTCAACAATACTAAATGTTCAACAAAAAAAATTTTTTTACCTCTTATACAGTATGTCTGCGAAACTTGGAACCTATTGATAACTTTTTTAATATCAGTTTTTCGGAAAAAAGTTATTCTTTATAAAATACTCTCCATCGTATATAACATAAGATGCAACCAATCAAATATCAAATTTTGTTAATTTTGTACGAGGTATGTCAAAAAATATGAATTTCACTCGAGAGTAAAGTACCTTTATATTTCACAATATCGAAAATTTTTATAAAGAAAAGTTGTTTGGAATTAAAAACTATGTTCCAATATGTAATTATATCCTTCTAATCGAAAATTTGTTTTTTTTTTAATATTCTTTCTAATACATTTTAATTTTTAATATTATTGTGAAAATTATTTGTTTACCTTTTTTTAAGAATGAAATTCCATATTTGTTTGATTGGATTCTACTTGTTTTTCATTTAAATATCCGCCATTTTGGATCCGCCATTTTGAAATTTACATTTTTAATCTTTAATTCAGATTCAATAACCTGTTAAAAATAAAGACAATAAATGTTTTAGAAAAATGTTCTTTTTTATGTTCTTTTTAGGAAATCCGCATTTTGGATTCGCCATTTTATAGTTTATAATATTAACATTTAAGTTAGGTTTATCAAAGCTCTGAAAAATAAATATAATATGTAGAAATAAATACATTTTGGAAAGAAATTATGATTTTACAACTATTTTTTAAGTTATCCGCCATTTTGGATCTGCCAATTTTTAATTTAAATTATCAAAATTTGATTCAGGTTCAGCAACCTCTCAAAAATATCCACATATATGTAAACAAACAGGTTTTATAAAAAAAATTCGGATTTTACAACTACTTTTTAAGGATTTTTAGGAAAAAATCCGCCATTTTGAATCCGCCATTTTGAATTTGCAAATTGTAATGTTAGATTCGGGTTCATCATAATCAAAACTAAAATAAAAACATTTTTTATTAAAATAAAATGTTGAATTCACCCATATTCTTAACATTATTTATACAAAACAATTGTTATTGTTTAAACAATTAATAAAAAATTAGCGGCGAAATTTGCGAGTAGAACTTTTTACTTTAACATATTTATAAACTAACAAAAAAAGTTTTAGAAAAATATAACCTTGTTTGATTTTTTCCGAAACATTGTATCTTTTCGTTCTAATTGCACTCCCCTACTACTCGTTCCATAGTACCAGTATATTATTAAAATCACTTTATCACTTTTTCTCTTTCCTCGATTATTGGTTTTTATTGTATTGTACATAAATTATTGTAATCACTGAATACATAGATAGTGAAAAAATAATCCTGTTAATTAAATTAATGAATAATTTAAGCGAATATACAAGTAACTGTTGTCCAAAAATATTCAAAAACTGAACAAAATTGCCATCTTTATGTTGCTGATGGCGACATCTCTGTCAACTAATGTTTATATCTGCATTTACCCCCACAACTCTTTGTGTGGAGTCGTGTTTGGTATTATTCAATAGATTTTTGAAAAATATTTAACACGTATTTTTCAGTTTTTCGATCAGACGTTAATTTTGCGAAATATTCGCTTTTTTTGTGAAACTTTGTAACTCATACATTTTCTTACGCCCCGCTGAAATTGTCAGATTTTTGAAATATACATACACTGTTCTACATGTTCTTAACTTACCTTAAATTAATCTGACTATAGACTAGGAAGGATCTGTTTTTAGGTGGATGTGAGAGGTGGCATTCGGATTTTTGCGGATAAAGTTAGGTGATAACTTCGTTAATAATAATTGGCTTATGCTCCTCAAATATGCTCGGAACATTAATAAAAAAAAATAAAATATTTAAAAATTTTAAATAATTTCGTTTTTTCCACTTTCTTTGCTTATAACTTTAAAACGATTCATTTTAGAACAAAGTCATGGGAATAAAACAAAGATAATTAAATTTTCTATCAGATACGATGGGTTAAAAATGTCTTAATTTAACACCCTTGCTGCAAAATAGCAATAAATATAAAATAAGGGGGCAAAACAAGCCTGTCCTTATTCAATGTTTTTCCATCACTTAGGTTACACTTGGAACCTTCCTAATTCGCTTAGAAAATTTTTGTATTGTGCTAAAACCGTCCACCAAATTTCATTAAAATTGACTTAACTAGATTTTGCATAATAATTTTGCAATCTAAACTTTTTTTTAAAAATTAAATTTTTTTAAAATCTTGCACAACAAAAACTAGAACATACAAAGATTTGCCAATTTTTTTACATATAAAGAAGCACTCCACCTATCTAATGCACTTCACAGAATTGAAATCGGATTCTTTAAGCAGCCTCAGCAATTTTTTAAAGTTATAAACAATTTTTTGGCTTATAAACAAATTAGTGCTGTGTCCAGAAGGGGGTGCTACGGGCTCCTTTATTTAGATGGACTTACCCAAGTTTTTTTATGTATTTTGACCCGTAGAACACGAATTTTTTGGGTAACAGTTGATCCGGATGTCGATAAAATTGTTATAAACAAAGAACTTGAGGAATTACACAACATCTATTTTTCGCAAAATAAAACATTTTTTGTATTTCTTGGATAATTCTAAGCAAAAAAATGTTCTTACAAGTTTTTTCGTAGGAGGCATAGTTTTCGAGATAAACGCGGTGAAACATTCAAAAAATCGAAAAATTGCAATTTTTGAACGAGAATAACTTGTGATTAAAAAATAAAATAGCAATTCTGCTGGCAACATTTGAAAGTTTAAATTAAATTATACCAGTTTTAATTATTTGCATTGCTAAAATTTTTTTTTTTATTATTAAACAAAGCTATTTGTTTATAAGCCAAAAAATTGTTTATAATTTTAAAACATTGCTGAGGCCCCTTAAATAATCCGATTTTAATTCTGTAAAATGTATTAGATAGGTAGAGCAACTTTTTATATGTAAAAAAATTAGTTAACTTCTAAATGGTATACTTTTTGTTCAGAAAGATTTTAAAAAATTTGAACTTTTTTAAAAACATTTACATTGCAAATTTATTATGCAAAATCTATTAGGTCGATTTTAATTAAATTTGGTAGACCATTTAAGTAAGTCATAAGAATTTTCTAAGCGAATTACTAAGGTTCTAAGTGCCACCAAAGTGGTTAAGCAACTTTGAATAACAACAGGCGTATTTTGCGCCCTTATTTTGTATTTATTGCTATATTGCAGAAAAGGTAATACCTTAAGACATTTTGACCAGTCGTATATGATACAAAATTCAATTATCTTCATTTTATTTCTGTACGACTTTGTTCCAAAACGAATTGTTTTAAAGTTGTAAGCAAAGAAAGCAGAAAAAATCGATGTTTTTCGAAATTTTTAAATATTTTAATTTTTTTTATTAATGTTCCGGGTATATTTGAGAAGGAGCAAAGTCAATTATTATTATTATTACTGAAGGTGTCACCTAACTTTATCTGCAAAAATCCGAATGCCACCTCTCACATCCAAAATACACGTTTTTTTTTACAGATTAGTCCTGGTCTACAATTTCGAGTTTTTCTAACGACAGATTTTTTTTTCGAACCTCCCTTAACGAACTCCCCTGTATTAAGAGCCAATATATGGTAGGGGTACATTTACAGGGTACAAGGTATCTTCCCATGTGATTTTCTGATGCGCTCGAGTAACTGCAAAAATCCCCGCTTAGCCTCCCCTACCATAACCATTTTCTTAATTGGAAACAGTGTAAATAATAATTAAAAATTATTATTTATTTAATGATATAAAGCTAGTGTGTACTCCACTGGTAACTTAGGAAAATGATCAGGATCACCTGGCACATCTCAAGGTAGTTGTTATAATGTTATTGGGTATTTTAATTGCCATTTATTCTATAATTTCTGGCTCCGTGTTGTCGTTAATTTCAGTTTCACTTTAAATTGATCTTTTGTATTTTGTAGCATTTATAGCTCAGTTAACAATGTACTTAATCAAAATATACGACCAATAAAAATTGAATTCAGTGGGTGTTCGTTTTGATTTACGTATTTCCTCTCTCGTGTTTTTAAATAAAAACCTTAGATATTTCTTAATTCTTGACTGAACTAACTCAACTCATACTAAATAAAAATGTATAAACATTTTCAATTTCTTTGCAACACGAAAATGCAGCAGCTGCATAATGCTCTGGTTAAATCGGAGAGTGCAGGAAGAGTCTATACCGGTTTCGGAGGTCCTTTCCCCTCATCAGTATTTCCATATCCTCTTCTCTCCGATTTCCCCAGGCATCACAATTTGGGCCTTTCCTTTCCCTATTGCAAAGAAAGAAATGTCACGAATGAACTAGAGCCATCTACCGAAAAACAAAGTAAGTTATAAATCGAAGTAGCACAGAAAACGACAATAAATATCGTTCCCATACCACCAGATTGACAACAGGTGGCATACTTTCTTTGGTTACAACCGCCCGAGATTTTCAAAAAATATAAATCATACAGGATGCCGAGGAAATTAAGATGAGAGAATTTTAAATAATTCACAACTCATCTGCTCAGCGTGGTAAAAGTTCCAACAAGAAAGATTCCTTAATACTCCTACAAAAGAGTAAATGAATTAAAAATGTATAAACATTTTCAATTTTTTTGCAACACGAAAATGCAGCAGCTGCATAATACTCTGGTTAAATCGGAAAGTGCAGGAAGAGTCTATACCGGTTTCGGAGGTCTTTTCCCCCTCATAGATAGTCCCATATTCATACATATTCCTACTAACTGTTTTTGAATCGAAGATGCACAACGATAAGGCCAGGATGTATGATTGTGATTGACAATTCACCTCTATTTTGAGCTTTGTGATATGCTTCCTATTTAAGGAGCAAAGTGTTCAATCAGTGCATCCTTCTTATCATGACATATGGATACCGTTGCCAGGTGTCCCGATTTGCGCGGGACGTCCCGATTTTCAGGGGTCTGGGGACGCGTACCGATTTGTACCTGATCGGGACACTAAATGTCCCGATTTTCACCCACGAAACCAATTTCAGGACTTGCAGTGAATTTTATAACTATGTTATAAAAACAAGGCACTCCTAAAAGCAGCAAAATCGAATGAAAAATATAATTTTAATAAAACATAAATAATTTACTAAATCAACGATTTTTTTTGTAATTTCGTCTGATTATTATTATGTAGGATTAAAATACAGATTATAGAAACACCTTGTAGTCCAGTAAATGAACGGGAAATACGGGCGATACCGTGTAATTTTCAGGATCAACTCCGAACTGCATGAAAATTTGGACGGCTTGTGCCGTTGGTTGCTTTTACTCGGGGGGTGACAGTCACCCCTAGTTTGGGGTGAAAAACCGCGCGTTTAAAATAAGTCCGGAGATGGATAAATTGACTAATTCTAAGCAGTTTTAGTTCTATTGAATTTTAACTTAGTTAATACTTTTCGAGTTATTTACGATTGTAAATGTTTATTTTTAGACAAAAAAATCACGTTTTCTGGCGATTTTCACAAATAACCCAAAAAGTAAGTATTTGATCGAAAAAAATATTCTTAGTAAAATTGTAGCATAATATAAAAAAATGAAAAAAATTGTGAACTCGTAAAGTCTATAGACCCAGCAAAAGCAAAGTTGTAGCTCATGAAAAATACGTTCTTATTCGTCAAATTCCAAATCAAATATTTCAACGTGAAACAACCAAGAAATGAAGCACTTTTCGGGAAAAACCAATTAAAACTTTTTTAATAAAGCTTTATTTTTATGTATTAAAAAAGTTTCTAGCATCAAAACTAAGCGAGTTATGCTCAAAATCAAGTTGACTTTTTTTTGGTAAAAAAATCGTGAAAATCTCCCCCTACTTAGCACCCCAAATGAAATTAATCGTTACCCCTTTACAAACAATTGACTTTACTTATGTATTTTTTACATGATTGAAAGGGCCTGAACGAGTCACTAATCACAAGTGTATGCAAAATATGAACAGCCATATTTGAACCAATTTTTGTCTTACAGAAAAACAAAATGAATCTATCATACATATTTATAAAAGCGAAACCTACTTACTTTTTACTCCTTGAGATTTTTAGTATCCCTAATACTTCTTAAGTTATTTTGAAAAAAGGCCATTTTCCAATATTGTATGAAATTTTTTTTTACTATAAAAACATTTTTTTTACTATAAAAACATTTTTTTTTCAAAACTAAGCACTCCTAACCGGTAAACTTTCATGCAATGCAGAGTTGACTCTGAAAATTACACTCCAAAACGGTCATTTACTGAACTATTGTTGTTTATTTGTCCCGATGTACAACCCTAAATCCCGATTTGTTTTTGCTTATGTACGGATTAAAAATAAATCGGACCTGGCAACACTACATATGGATGTCAAACATGTACCCTAATCAAGGCAAATATGAATAAACTCGCCACAACAGAAAGAGCAATGTTAGTTATACGATTGTCAGATAAAAAGAGGAACTACTTAGTCCAGAAAGCCACTGCGCATCCGCTAGGAAAAATATTCCGATTTGGATTTTTTGCACAATCTTACTCAAAAAGGACCCCTTTTGACAAATTTGCATGTTGCCAGGACCAAAAGTGGGTCAAAAAGCTTTTAAACGTTTTTTTTTATAAAATTATTTTTTTTTGCATGAAACAAAGTTTTTTTTTAGGTTTTTTGGATTATTCCAAACAGAAAAGACCTTTAGTGACTTTTCTATTAAGTTGATAGTTTTTCGACCATTTTTAACCCTCAAAAACTATGTGAAAAACTGAAAATCTGAATGTTGCCAAGGTAGGTAGATATTCTTTACACATCGATTGATGAAATCCCGAAGAGTTTTTTGCAATACAATATTCAAAACTCCTTTGTTTTTTAATTGCTAATCAAGCTTGCGCGACACTATTTTCCACCTTTGCATGTGTATACAGTATGGTGCAAATGAAAGGAATAAATTCGTTTTTTCGTAAACCGGCGACTTTAAGGAAAATCCCGAAACAGGTCGATTTTTATTTTTAAGTTATGATATTGTGACATATATGGTATATTAGTGACATCATCCATCTGGGCGTGATGACGTAATCGATAATTTTTTTTAATGAGAATAGGGGTCGTGTGCTTGCTCATTTGAAAGGTTCTTCAATTCTTTATTCAGTAATATAAAAATTTACATAATTATTTCTACAGGATGTCCAAGGGGGGGTTGACTTGAGCACCGAATTTTTTTTATATTGTTTGTGAAAGACAAGTTACATTTTCCTACTATTCTTTATATGGCTTTTATATGGCCTGGGGGTGGGTTAACCCCCAAAACCCCCCTGGATGCGCTACTTGCGTGTTTTAAGATTTTTTTGAAAAAGTCATTTGTTTCTGAAGTGAATTTATTCCAGTGATGAACTTCCACTAATGCTGAATTTATTCCATACTTTTATATCATACTGTATGTTTATTTTTAGTACTCTCAAAATTTGTCGTATAATCACACTACTATTCTTTTTTGTCTACACTAATTACTCACATTTGATTTGATTTATTGTGAAATGTGTATACCCCGTATAATAATTGAAACGTTTGCCAACAAACAAGAGTGAGAGAGAAGAAACAACATGTAGTTTACCGTTGATTTAATAGATCATTTGAACTAGTTAGTTCCAGCTTATTTTCAATTATGAAAAAGCCACGATAATTGAGAGGTGCTAAAACTGTCGAAAAATGTGATATCTACCTTCGAAAGCGAAGATGAAATACAGATGATGCGGCGATATGAGTAATTGGTTTACGAGGGGCGGTCTTTTAGTAAAAAACTGTTCACTGCCTTAAGGGGCTATCCTAGTGTAGAAGCAGGTAAAAGTACGAAATTCATATACTTTTTTGTGAATTTCTAAAATAGAAAGTACTGTACCAATTCTTTTAAAATTTTGCATGATCATTTATTATCAGTAGTAATAACCCAAGGACATTGATAATTGTTCGAAAAAATTTTATAACAGATTTCGAAAGCTTGTTGCTTGGAAACAGACCGACGCCGTAGGCGGAGGTCTGTTGCCTGTAAGCAACAAGCTTGAGAAAGTTGTTAAAAAATTTTTGAGCATTTATCAATGTTCGAGGGTTATTCGGATAGAAAATTTTTTACTGTAAACAGTATTCTTTGGTATATTTGATTCGATAATTTCATTAATATTCTCATCAGTATTACAACCAAATCGTGACATTTTGAAATATTGAATATTTGAAATGTCAAAATCGAAATGAAACGAAATGTAGGTATCGATAGCTACATGATTGAGTGAAAACAGCCCATGGGATCTGTTTTCAGTATAATGTTGGTTTTATTGGTTGTATTCAATCAGATGACCACAAATTAATTGATTTCATTGGATTTCTAATTGAGCAAAAAATTTTCAAAAGAAGTATGTACATGTAAAAATTGTCATAAAAAAATATTGAAAATTAAACGATTTATGCACTATCTACTGGCACCGTGAAAATAAAAACAGCTCCACTGCTGCAGTGATTGGGACTAATAGAGATCCTGAAACATAAAATTTCAAAGTTATTATCGAAATATAAGCTATTTTCTATACCATCAACTAGGGGTTGATGTAACAAAACTAACAAAAATGTAATTATCATTACAACCAGTTGTGGCTGAATCCTATCAAAAATATCATTATCAACATAAAAATGTTAAATAAAAAATGAAATGATAATAAGTTCTATAATATTAAAAAAAATGGCCCGATTTACATTGGAAAGTCCCGTATTTCAGGTGTTTTTTCAGCCTTGTCCCCAATTCGACTGAATTGGAGTTGGTCGCACTAGATATGCATAAATCGTTTAATTTTCGGGTATAATATCATAAGAGAGTGAAAATAAATTGAAAATAATGCGACAGTTTTTCGAAAATTTGTTGTCTGACAACAAATTTGAGCAAAAATGAAGCATTATTTTCTTATTTATTCTTACTGTCGTGTGATATTCGTAAGATTATTTTTTAATACGTATAGTATGGATATTTTCTTAAATGTGACAGTTGTCAAAACTAGGAAATTGGATGCCATTAAACAGAAACAATCTACTTAAAAAAATTCTGTCGGTAATTTACTACAGTAAATAATTATCAGTGGTAATTGCACAAGAGTTCTAAAATTCTATATTAATTTTAGAGATCGAGTGCAATTTGTTGCGATTATTTCATGAAAAAAACTGTTCAAAACCAAAATTCTATTGTAATTTATTTATGTAAGTACAAATTAGTACTGTTAAACACACAGTTGATATAAAATATTTTACGGTTGAAAGTCATCACTTTTATAACTTTTAAAACATTAATTGTCATTAATGTCACTGAATGTATTTTTTCGTAGCAACGAAGGGCATCTGACGTAATATACTTGACGACGGAATATTATCAAAAATTATCACCTTAATTTGCATTTCTGTAGCTTTCTATTGGTCAGAATCTCCTATGAATGAAATAATCAGTATAATTTTAATCTGATTGGACAGAATTAAACACGTGATCAAATATCTTACTATACGATTGGAAGTTAAAATCATTAAAAAATAATCAATATAATTTTTTATGAAAATTATTTTACATGTACCTTTTTTTATTAAATGCTCATGTAAATTTTCAAAATAATTGGTACAGTACTTTTTATTTTAGAAATTCGACAGAAATTGTGAGGACATCTGGTGACTGTCTCAATTTGAATCAAACATATTTACCTATTGGGCTGACCAACTATCTTACTATATAAACAATGGTATTATATTTTCCATCTTTTGCGTCATTTTGCCGGTTATTAGTGTAATTGATTGCTTTAGAAATATGTAATTGTAATTACAACCTAACTGTGGTTAATTCCATATAAATATAATATTTAACCAATATATTTTTTTCACACTTTATTTGGCGTGATACATACGGAACTTTAAATATTTAACAACTAACTTCGGACTGTCGGTGTGCGCCTACTCCATACTGTCATTATGAAGCTATTTCTTTGTGGCATTTATTTGTGGAAATAAGCTACAATTTGACTTAAAAAATTATTTTGGCCTTTCGGCTTCCACCTCGGACGTCGTTGTCAAAATACTATGTTGATAATAATAATATAGTATTTTGATAACGACATCCAAGGTGGAAGTCGAAACGTCATTAAAATCATTTTTTAAGTTAAATTGTGGCTTATTTCTCAGTTAGAATAATAAATTTAGACTGTCGTTTTTATATAAATTCACTCTCAACATTTTTCCCAATCGCCCCTAAAGAAGTATTCAAACTTCAAAAACTTCATTCGAACTTCAGAAATATTTAAGAAATGTTCTATGCATTTTTTGTACCAATTCTAATTCGTGATTATAGGCATGGTTTTCATGACAACCTATAAGATTTGTTACCAAGCTAATTACTGTTATTCTATTAAGATCAACTTAAAACAAAAACTTTTGAATTTCATCTCCAAAAAAGGGAATTGTTTCAAAACTTGCTTTCTCCAAACAAGTTTGTTTCACGACATGGTTTCTCCAAAAGTTTGCTTCAAAACTCGCTTTCTCTAGACATAAAAGCTAATTATTTAATTATTGACGAAAGTTGGATTTTTTTTGAGAATTTGATGGCCTTGGCAGAGCCAATTAGCCAGACATTAAAGTTGGATTTCATTCATTATTTAATACGAATTTCTATTATCAAATTGTACAAATATGAAACTTAGATCGGTGTAATAACTGTAGCTATTGGCTTGGTTTTAACAAGTTTTTAGCTTCTTGCGATAAACAAAATTTTGGAGAAAACATAAAAATGCAACCATTCATGTTTTGTTTTTTGAGAACGAATTCCGAAGTGGAAATCTAAACCTCAAATAAACTTATTTTAAACACATTGGTAGCACACATTGATCAAACACTTGTCTTTTTAAACTGATCGGTATACTGCTTCCAGGCGCGGATACAGGGGGGTCAGCGGGTCCATTGACCCCCCTATTGTATTTAGTCTATAAGTATTTTTTTATTATTTATTATTTTTTTCTGTTAACTCTAACTTTAAGCCATCAGTACAACACTAAATTACACGACAACCGCTTCCAAAGAATTGAAAGAAGCAATAAAATCTAATAAAACACCCTTCTCTGAAAAATAATCTGCAGGCGCATTTGTTTGGGTACCGGTGGAACCATAAATAACGGAAATATTTTTCTCAATTCAAAGTAAAACAAAAATGATATTTTAAAATGCAAATACATTACACTGGGTATAAACCTTATCTCATGAAAAGTCAAGTTTCAAATTTGCGATACAATAAAGATATAAAAATTTGTATTTTACTAGATACTCCATGCGTACCTACCCATTGATGGTAGAAAGGTTAAAATTTATGGTAAAGAACGACCAGTGACATTAATAGTCGTGAATTGTCTATCAATTCTTTTGATACCGTAGGTATCTGGGATTATATAGTGTATTTTATCGTTAGAGTAAGTGTGAGTCGTATGGCTAAATCTGGAAAATATAATATTTGTTGAGGTAAGTCTGCCCCCCCCCCCCTATTATGAATTTCTACATCCGCGCCTGACTGCTCCTAAATGTGTCTCTCAGCGCTCCGTAGGCTGCCCAAGCAAGAGTTAATCTTCTTTTTATTTCGCATGTTTAGTTATCTCTGCCAATTCTAATTTCATGACCTAAGAAAATGTACTTTTCCACTAGTTCTACTTCTTGTTCACGTCATCAGTTATAAGAATTATGTCATCTGCAAAACCAAGATGATTTAATTTTTCTCCATCTATTGTGATCCCTTTATTGTCCCAGTTGAGCATCTTAAAGGCATATTCCAGATCAGTTATGAATAGTTTTGGCGAGAGTGTGTCGCCTTGTCTTACGCCGCGTTCTATGCTTATTTGTTTGGTTTTATCATGTATCTTAACACTAATTGTTGCCTCTTTATAAAAAATATTATAGATGAGTATACTATAACGATAGTCAATGCAAAATTCATTTAGAGCTTCTAAAATGCTATCCAGCTCTATCATGTCAAAGGCTTTATGAAAATCCACGAATTCTAGGACAAGGGTCTTATTATATTCTATTGACTTTTCAATTAGTAACTTTATTGTCTGCAGATGATTGTTTGTTCCAAAGTTTGTGCGAAATCCGGCTAATTCTTTGGCTGGTAAAAATGAAGCTTCTTTTCTACTCTCGATGTAATTACTTTTGTAGAGTTTGTATTGGGACGGTGCAAGTTCGGAAAAGCGACACCTGGTTTCTTCGCTCTGCATTTTTATTTGCACTTTTAATTATATTGGCCAATCATATGGTCCTGGTTACTGGATAATTGTCAAGGCCATAGTCCAAAAAAAATAATAAGAAGAAAAAATAAGATTTAGGTTGTTATTAAAACGTAAACAATTGTATGTAGTAAATAAAATTAGTTATTAAAATGCAGTACTGCAAGCAAAACACAATTAATTAAATTTACCTTTATACAATAATTGCATATCATATCAATATTGCCAAGCAAGATATAATTTTTCTTATTAAATGACAATATGAAATGTACGTCAATTTGACAATTTCAAATGACAATATGAATTATTTAAGAAAGTTGCAATATTTCTCCGCTATTCGCGCACGATCGTTTCGCGTATGCCTTCCGAGTACTTGCACACCGCGAATAAGTGGTTTAGCAGACGAATGGGTCTGTAATGTCTGTCTTATCTCCCTTCTTATGCAAAAAATTGAAATTGACTCACATAGGCAACATATTCAACGTTTAAAAAAAATAATGTAGCATTTTCGAAGAGAAGCTGAAAAACTATTGTACTACAGTAGACTATAGCAAAAATTAGGCATCAGTATGAAACTCTGTAATACAATAAAGCTTTTATCGGTAATAATCAAGTTTAAGGAACTGTATTAATAAAATCGTTCATTTTGTTTTAGATAATGGTCCCAGTCTGGGTTGGAGAGAATCGTACTCCAAGCCGTACCAGTGGTTGAGCTATAACGAAGCATTGCTGAGGGCGAAAAACTTCGGTTCCGGCCTCGTTGCCAGCGGTCTCCCGCCAGGACAGACTACCATAATCGGTATCTATTCTCAGAATTGCCCAGAATGGATCCTCACAGAGCAAGCAGTATACTGCTACAGTATGGTGCTGGTACCGTTGTACGATACTCTAGGTCCAGAAGCATGTGCCTTTATTGTCAAACAAGGTAGGTTTATGGAAACCCTTTTTATGCCCTTAGATTATACAGGGTGTAACGAAAATACAGGTCATAAATTTAATCACATATTCTGGGGCCAAAAATAGTTGGATTGAACCTAACTTACCTTAGTACAAATGTGCATATAAAAAAAGTTACAACCCTTTGAAGTTACAAAATGAAAATCGATTTTTTTCAATATATCGAAAACTATTAAAGATTTTTTTATTGAAAATGGACATATGGCATTCTTATGACAGTAGCATCTTAAGAAAAAATTATAGTGAAATTTGGACAACCTATAAAAATTTTATGGGGGTTTAGTTCCTTTAAACCCCCCCAAACTTTTGTGTACGTTCCAATTAAATTATTATTGTAGTACCATTACTTAAACACAATATTTATAAAACTTTTTTGGCTCTTAGTACTTTTTCGAAAAGTCAGTTTTTATCGAGATATTTTGAATATTTGTCAAATCCATCACATATTTGTATATGGTTAAGTACGATTATGGAGACTTGGTAATAATATGAAAATTTATGTATGATTTACATTTTTAGGTATATTTTGAACCGTATTAAAAAAGAAGCCATATCTCGATAAAAGGTGCCTTCTCGAAAAAATACAAAGAGGCAAAAAAGTTTTAAAAACATTTTGTTTAACTAGTGGTATCGCAGTGATAGTTTAATTGGAGCGTACACAAACATTTGGGGGGTTTAAAGGAACAAAATCCCCATAAAATTTTTATGTAAACATATTAAAAAAGAAGCCGCAACTCGATAAAAACTGCCTTACAGAAAAAATACTAAGAGCCAAAAAAGTTTTAAAAATATTGAATTTAACTAATGGTATCACAATAATAATTTAATTGGAACGTACAGAAAAGTTTGGGGGGGTTTAAGGGAACAAAACCCCCATAAAATTTTTATGGGGAGCACAAATTTCACTATAATTTTTCTTTAAGATGCACCTGTCATAAGAATGCCACATATCTATTTTCAATAAAAAATCTCCAATAGTTTTCGATATATTCGAAAAAATCGATTTTCACTTTGTAACTTCAAAGGGCTATAACTTTTTTTCTGTGCATATTTGTACTAAGGTAAGTTAGGTTCATTCGAACTATTTTTGGTCCCAGAATATGTGATTTAATTTATGAGCTGTATTTTTGTTACACCCTGTATATCTGAGAAAACAAGAAATTCCTGAAAAACGGGTGGGATCTTATTTCATTTGACGAGACGAAATTGAACTATTTTCAAATCCAGGCCAACATTTCTATCCATCTTTTAACCATATGTCTTATTCTTCTTGACTGGCTTTACAACTCCATCTTTTTTACCTCCCTCTTTACTTTCTATCTTTTTCTGGGACGACCTACTGATCTGCTACCGTCTGATTTCTCAAAAAACACTGTCTTTAACACTCTTTCTTCGTCTGATCTTACCACATGACCTGCCTATCTTATCCGGTCAGCTTGTTTATGTCTGACGTTGTTTTCAGTACCATAAAGAGTCACCAATTCAGCATTGCGGTGCCTTCTTCACTCTCCTGTTAATTCATCCCTTTAAGAGCTATATATCATTCTGAGAACCCTCCTTTCAAATACCAGCAGCTTACTTATTTTCTGCTGATGTAGAGTCCATGTTTCAATTCCATTTGTATATTGGGGTCAACTGGGCGAATAATTGACATGTACCGGGTGTCCCAATAAGAATGGCTCTCGGCCATATCTCAGGAACCGTTTATAGTACAGCTTTGAGAAAAAAATATTTATAACAAAAGTTGCCTCGGGAAAAGCCTGGAAATTGTTTTCATAATTGTAGGTCCACCGTTAGAGAGCGTAATTGAATATCAAAAATTAAAAAATCAAAATTTTACAAAATTTACCTAATGAAAGGTCACTGGAAATCCAATCATAGTATTATTCATAAAATTCTGCGCATATTTGATTTCACAAGTTTAAGTCTACCTTTGCAAATAAGAGGTGGGGGTGAGTGGGAACCTTGTTATGAAAAAATGGCTGTAAGTCCGGTTCTTCTAAATAGAATTTTGCAAACTTGGTCTTGTTGAAAACAGCTCTTTTTCGTCAATGTAAGAGTTATAATGTCGAAACAGCCTATTAAGTAATATGCCAGCTAGTAGGCGTTATTTAATTATTTTCGGAAATCTAGTTTTCTTTGGAGAATATTAAATACAGGTATGCATTTTAATCCTGTATTACACAATTAGATCAAATTAGCAACATAATACCGAAAACCGCATGTCGATACCTTTTTTCTATCTCGAGATATGTATCTTAAAAAACGTGTAAATTTTAAACAACTGTTAATGTCACCGGTAAACGAAGTTAAGGAAAAGTAGTGTGCTATGGAAAAAACAAAGAAACATTTTCCAGATGTAAACGTATATAATTAATTAAAACAACAATAAGACAAACACTATAAAATATAACAAAGAAATAAAAGCAACTACTTACTTAGTTACGACCTAAATGTTGAAAAATTGTTGCATATCATTTTCGTTGCAAGCATTTACTCTTTCAAGAGTAAATTGAACAGCAGTCTCAATTTCTGCTTTCGCAATACTTTGAATGGCGTTTCGTATTCTCTAGATTCTAGATGTTTTCTCAAGTAGTGGACCTAGCGGCAAAAACAAGGTCTTTAATCCGTCCCCATAAATAAAAGTCTAAAACAGTTAAATCTGTTGCTATTCAATCTACTTTTGAAAGAGTAAATGATGGGCAACAATTTAAACATTTAGGTAGTCACTAAGACTAATTAAGTAGTTGCTTTTATTTCTTTGTTATATTTTATAGTGTTGTTTGTCTTATTGTTGTTTTAATTAATTATATACGTTTACGTCTGGAAAATGTTTATTTGTTTTTTCCATAGCACACTACTTTTCCTTGACCTCGTTTACCGGTGACAGTAACAGATATGTTTAAAATTTACACATTTCTTAAGATATCTCGAGATAGAAAAAAGGTATCGACATGCGGTTTTCGGTATTATGTTGCTAATTTGGTCTAATTTTGTAATACAGGATTAAAAATGCATACTTGTATTTAGTATTTTCCAAAGAAAGCTAGATTTCTGGAAATGATTAAATAACGCCTCCTAGCTTGCATATTACTTATTAGGCTATTTCGAAAATAAGACACTTATATTGACGAAAAAGAGCTGTTTCAACAAGATCAAGTATGCAAAATTCGATTTAGCAGAACCGGACTTGCAGCCATTTTTTCATAAGAAGGTTCCCACTCACCCCCACCTCTTATTTGCGAAGATAGACTTAAACTTGTGAAATCAAATATGCGCAGAATTTTATGAAGAATACGATGATTGGATTTTCAGTGCCCTTTCATTAGATAAATTTTGTAAAATTTTGATTTTTTAATTTTTGATATTCAATTACACCCTCTAGCGGTGGACCTACAATTATGAAAATAATTTCCAGGCTTTTCCCGAGACAACTTTTGTTATCAAAATATTTTTTTCTTAAAGCTGTACTATAAACGGTTTCTGAGATATGGCCGAGAGCCATTCTTATTGGGACACCCGGTACAGTCTTAATTTAGATTGTCTTTTTAGCAGCTTAGATCTTAATAATCATGATAGGAGTATAATGCTCTATCCACCGCAGCTATCCTTGCTGAGACTGATTGTTCTATGTGGTTGTTATCTGTGAGTACCGCCCCCATATTTAAACTCTTCTACGACTCCGACGTTGTGGTCATTAATAGTCATGTTTTGCCTAGCTCTTGGTCTTGGATTTTTGGTTTTTAGCATGTATTTCGTCTTCTCTTCATTTATTCGAAGCCTGTTTACTCCTCGAGTTGTGAAAAACCTCTCTCACGTTTCTTGTAGAATGAGCGACTGCATCTAGATCATGAGCAAAGGCCAACAATAGTTTTGATCCTCGATTCGCAAATCACCCTGTCAGCTCAGACCATATTTTATTTATTGCATATTTTACTGAATATAGCAACGTTGATGAGGCGTCTCCTTGTCTAAGTTCTGACGTTATACTAAATGGCATCGATGTTCTGTTTCCTATTTTTACCTGTGCATCTAAGTCTGTCACGCACATTTGAGTTAGCTTCACTAATTTTCTTGGTATTTCCATTTGTAGCATTGCTAACCATAGGCTGCTTCTTTTTATCAAATCATATATGTTTGTTGGAAATCAAATCATATATGTTGAAAATTTGGTGTACCTATATCTCGGTTGAATTCCCAGTTTCTTTGATTGTTTTTTTTATCCTTTTTTTTATTGATGTTTATTTTAAACAATTTGATTGTTTTTTTTTTTTCTAGCCGAAATCACTACGGTAGTTTGTGATGACGACGCAAAATGCAACCTTCTATTGGAGAGATCCCCAAGATGTCTCAAGAAACTGATAGTTATGAGAGACGTCAGGGCAGCCACCAGACAAAGGGCGAAAAACAGAGGAGTGGATATAATCAAATTCACGGATCTTGAAGAGTTGGGAGCGAAAACAAACCACCCAGAAGTTGTAAGTAACCAGCATAGTGTCCTAAAATTAAAGTAACTAATTTACAATATTTTTAGCCTCCTAAACCTAGCGATCTTGCAACGATATGTTACACTAGTGGAACAACTGGCAACCCCAAGGGTGTGATGTTGACCCACGAAAATATAGTGGCCTCTATGAGTGCCGTAATAATGCAGTTCGGTGACCATAAACTAAGAAATAACGATATTTTGATATCTTTCTTGCCGTTGGCGCATATGTTGGAGAGGTGTTGTGAGGTAAGCGATTTTTTATCTCAATACCCACATTTTAATGGCGCAGTCAATAGTATTATCGGCGGTTGCATTATTTATTTTTCTCATTTGAAATATCTAATTTAATGTTTTAGAATGCAATGTACTGCGTAGGGGGAGCAGTTGGGTTCTACTTAGGAGATATAAGAAGGTTGTCAGACGATATGAAAGCCCTAAAACCCACAGTAACCCCAGCAGTTCCTAGATTACTCAATAGGATATACGACAAGGTGCAATCAGACATTAGTGGAAGTTGTGTTAAGAAAACTCTGTTCAATATGGCGCTGAGCGCCAAAGAGAAAGAACTAAAAAGGTTAGTCTTGATACTAATATCTTCTTCTTATTATTGTGCCGTCTTCTAAACGAACGTTAGGATCACTTCTTTAAACTATTTAAACAAAACATGAAATATCTGTACAACACTGAGAGGTTAGTCCAATCTCTGATATTCCTCAGCCAAATTTCTTCTTTCTTCCCAAGCTTTTTCTTCTCTCTACTCTTCCTTGAATGGTGACGTGTAGCAGAGAATATTTATCGTTTTGAAGTATGTGGCCCAGACTGTTATAAGCTTTCTGCCATGTCCAATTCGTCTTAACACTTCTTCGTTTGATACTTTTGAAGTCCAAGGAATTTTCAGAATACGCCTATATAGCTACATTTCAAATGCCTCCAATATTTTTACGAATTGGGCTTTCAGATTCCAAGCTTCTACTCTATATAGTAGTTGCGACCAAAGATAACATTGGACGAACCTCAATCTGATAGCCAAATTTAATTTCTTATTTGTAAACATTGACTTATATTTTAAAACGTTTTTATAGAATTGGCTTTGTCTTTGTCACTGTCTCCGCAAATTTTGTAATCCATTTTAAACAGAGTTCTAGGCTACCTAGGCACCTGAAATTTTCAGAATAGCTCAAAACTTGCTAACAATGCAATATTTAACTGCTACTATATGGATAAATTTTCTTCTTCTTCTTCGTGAGACTAGGATTACTCCTGTTTGTCTACCTCTTATTCTGTTTCAGTTGTTGTTGACTGTACATTGTCTTTCCACTTTTTCAGCGGCCTTCCAACGGGTCTTCTGCACCACGGCTTGTTGTTTTTACAGATGTTCGCTAATCTATATGGTTCCATTCGGTTTACATGTTCGTTTCAGTTTTTCATTATGGATAACTCGATTTTTTTAATTTCAAACTATTTTAAAAATGTGACTAATGCAATGACATTTAGATTCATATTGATCTAACTGTGAGTTTATAATTATTGCTCCGAGGTATTTATACTTGTCGACCTTGTCTAACGGTTTACCCTCCAATGTCATGTATGTTGTCAACAGGGTTTTTTGAGATCACTATGTATTTGATTTGGTCACAGGAAAGAAGTTTGAGGATAAAGAGACTTGGTGGTGGTCAAATGAAGTACAAGGAAAAATAAAAGAGAAGAGAAAATTATATAAAAAGTGGCAAGAAACCAGATCGGACATAGATCTTCAAAACTATATGGTCGCCAAAAAGGAAGCGAAAGTAGTAGTAGCAAAGGCTAAAGCAGAAGCGTATTCAAACCTATACGATCAACTTGATACCAGGGAAGGCGAAACGAAGATATATAAAATAGCCAAACAGAGAGCAAAGAAAGCAAAAGATTTTAATCAGATTAGATGTATCCGAGATGAAAATAATAAAATACTAGTTAACGAAAGGGATGTCAAAAAGAGATGGAGAAACTACTTTGACAGCTTATTAAATGAAGAATTTGACAGACAGCCTGTAGAGTCAACGGAGCCCACATAACAATTTCATGTTCTTAGTAGATTCATAGAACATACTTTTCAGAAAAAGTATATACTTAGAATATGCCTAATTACTATTGCGAATGTGCAGAGCATATACTGAGTATATACTACATTACAGTACTTAAACGTTCTATGTATATACTTAGAATGTACTACCGCACTTCTTTTCAGTATATACCAAGAACATACTTTTTAGAAGATTCTAAGGAGGTGCTATAAACCTTCTATTTATATACTTAGAATGTACTATCGCACATATTTTAGTATATGGGAAGAATATTCCAAGGAAGTGCTATATACCTTCTAGTTATATACTTAGAATGTACTATCGCACATATTTTTAGTATATGGGAAGAATATTCCAAGAAAGTGCTATATACCTTCTATGTATATACTTAGAATGTACTATCGCACATATTTTTAGTATATGGGAAGAATATTCCAAGGATGTGCTGTATTTCTCAGAAGTATGTTTTCAACATCACCCAATCTCATCCTATAGGTTCTACCAAAGAATAGTAACACACCCACAGGGTGTGTTAGTATTCTTTGGTTCTACTAATATATTATGTTTACATATTCTAATTGCATATGAGAATGTAGTTATTACATTCTACAATATTACGTGAAAAGTAAGTATAAAATATATAAACTTTAGTTAGTTATATAGGTTCCTATGTATAATAAATATTATATGGGTAAGTAGCCTATATATAAAATATAAGTAATATATTTAGTTATTATGTGCACATCAAAATAAAAATGCTGCTTATATAATTATATAATAGCCAAATATATTATATGTATGTAAATTACTAAAATTTATAGGTATCTATATACATTATACATACTTTTACTTACTAGGTATTTAGGAAATATATTGAAGTACCAATATGAATTTATTATTTTCAAACTGCTTTTTATGTTCTTAAAAATGTTTTAGTCCTTGTAGCTAGAAATACTTGGTCCTTCCTAACAGCGTAGACATAAATGCACTGGAAACTATTTTCATATTTTGCTCTTTTGTTACCTACCCCCTTCCCTTGTGCAGGTATAAAATGCAATGCAAGGGTCAGAATGACAATGAATGGCCGTTTCCGGATTCCCGAAAATTATTTTACTTATGGTATAAACTCGAATCAAAATGGTATATTCATTTCAACTGAAAACGAAACGAGAATTTCTCATTTTTCTTCACAATAGAATTAAGTTTTAAACTTTTTACCATACAATTAAAACGGTTTAAAAAAAATGAATTAGATAGTTCAGTAGTACCTACTAAAATACATAAATTTTATTAATTATTCTTAACGCGAAGTTGATAATCTATAGGCTCACATTATTCTTCTTCCTATAGGTACGTACATACAGTATATTATTTTTAGATATTTTAAAAGTATATACAAGTAGGTATGTGTTAAGTATATACTTTTGCATATACTTACGCATATACTAAGAATATTCGATTAAGGTATATTCTAAGAATAAACTTTTACGAACATTCCGAGATACTACGTACCCGAATGTGCTCAGTATATTCGGTGCAAGAATATTCTTTGAGGCACATGCAAAGAACATGAAATTTAGAATGTTTTTTATGGTACATGCTATGCTTGTACTATGCATATACTAAAAAGGATATACTTCGACGAATGTTGGTAGGATATGCTTAGAACATGATGCGAACATCATTGTTATGTGGGAGACAGTAGCAGCAATGGTCACCAAAATAACCAACGAGGAAGTGGCTCAAGCGCTTCAAAAAATAAAGAAAGGAAAAGCGGTAGGACCAGATGATATTCCTGGGAAAGTATGGAGAGCATTGGGACAGACAGGAACAAGGTGGCTAGCAGGTCTATCTAATAGAATTATGGAAGTTGGACAAATGCCAGACGAATGGAGAAGCAGTATACTGGTACCTGTTTACAAAAACAAGGGAGATATACAACAATGTACAAACTACAGGGCTATAAAACTGCTTAGCCACACCATGAAAATATGGGAAAGAGTAATTGATAGACGGATACGTGAAGAGACCGAAATATCCGAGAATCAATTTGGCTTTATGCAGGGTAGATCAACAACAGATGCAATTTTCATTATAAGGCAGTTGATGGAAAAATACAGGAGTAAAGAAACAAACGCTCATATGGTATTCATTGATCTTGAGAAAGCATATGATAGAGTTCCTCGAGAGATTCTGTGGTGGGCACTCAATAAGAAAGGAGTCCCTGGTGAATATGTAAAGATTGTGAGGGATATGTATGAGGGAGTAACGACTAGTGTTAGGACAGGTGTGGGAGAGACTGATAAATTTCATGTGAAAGTAGGATTGCATCAAGGTTCTGTGCTTAGTCCGTATTTATTCTCATTACTTTTGGACCAGATAACAGCGAAAATACAGGGTAACATTCCATGGTGCTTAATGTATGCTGATGATGTCGTGTTAGTAGGAAATAGTGAAAGAGACTTAGAACAAAAACTGGAACAGTGGAGACAAGCTTTGGAGGAAAAAGGTTTAAAACTTAGTAGGACAAAAACAGAGTATTTGGAATGTTCATTTAAAGATGGAGCTACTACAAATAAAATGGTATCTTTGGATGGTGAAATGATTGAAGAAGAAGAAGAAGAAGAAGAAGAAATATGCTTTATTGTCACTGAAAATACAAATTTTATGGACAAAGCTTAATTAAAGTCAGAAAAAATAAATAAATAATATCTAACAATAACAATAACAAATACAATTTTCTGAAATTTGATAAATCGTCAATATAAAAAAAATATACATAAATACAAAATATAAGTTAATAAAGTAAAGAAAAAAAAACAAAATCGATATATTGCAACAATTTATAGAAATTGCAAAGTGAATATACAACAAAGTAAACTATTTATAGACATAGGAACTAATAAGTTTAAGTTGCTGCATGTGACACCCAAATATAGATAAGTTTGGTTACTTGTACATTACTGTAATTTCTTAGTTAGTCATTAAGAAACTCTTCTACTGAATAATATGGTCTTTTAGATAGATGAGCTTTTGTCATTTTACGGAACTTGGGGAAAGATGTTGCAGACTTGAGTTGTAAAGGAAGATGGTTGTATAGTTTTTTTGCGGAATATAATATAGATTTCTTTACTAACTCAGAGGACGGGATCGGTAAATAGACATCAAAATTTGAATTTCTGGTGGAGTAGTCATGACGAGGCCTTGCTGGAAAGACATGCATGTGTTTACGAATTAAGCAAACAGTTTCTAAAATATATAAAGATGTAAGGGTTAAAATGCCGTGATCTTTGAAGTAACTTCTGCAATGTGTTGTTCTTCTGAGGCCAAACAGATACCTTATTGCTCTTTTTTGTAATTTAAAAATAACATCTAATTGGGCAGCTGTACTAGAACCCCAAAAAGGAAGACCATATCGAAGATGAGACTCGAACAAAGAAAAATATGTTAGTTCAGAAGATGCTAAATTGAGTTCTTTCGAAACAGATCTTATAGCATAGCAGGCTGAGGCGAGTTTCTTACTTAACACATCGATATGAAGGGACCATTTGAGGTTGCTGTCTAAAAAAATACCAAGAAATTTTACAGAATAAACGGTAGAGATCTGGCTGTTATTAACAAGCAGGGGTTGAAGAGCACTTTTATAGGATAATGCTACTGTCTTATCCACGTTAAAAGAGAGTAAATTAGAGTCAGACCAGGTTTTTATCGTAAGCAAATCAGAAGTTATAGTTGCATGAAGAGATGCAATAGTTGAGTTGCTCCAAGTGATACTGGTATCATCAGCAAAAAGAAAAATTTTTCCATCGATTTTTAAGTTAGTGATGTCATTTATAAAGATAAGGAACAGTAGAGGACCCAATACTGAACCTTGTGGTACTCCACATACAATGTTTTTGAGACTAGAGTCAGTATCATTTGCTCTAACTAGTTGTTTCCTATTATTCAAGTAAGATTGGAACCAATTCAAAGAAATACCTCGAATCCCTTAGAAATTTAGTTTTTTAATCAAAATGTCGTGACTTACACAATCAAAAGCTTTGGCATAGTCACAGAAAACAGTGGCAGTATAAATTGTATAGATTGTAAAAAGCAATAGTTTTAAGTACCTTGGATCGGTATTGCAGAGTAATGGAGAAATAGATGGAGATGCATGCAGTAGAATTAGGGCTGGATGGATGAAGTGGAAAGAAGCGAGTGGTGTGTTGTGTGACAGAAAAATTCCAATGAAGCTGAAGGGAAAATTCTATAAAACAGCCATAAGACCAGTTATGACGTACGGAACTGAATGTTGGGCAGTGAAAAAGAAAGAGGAACAGCGAATGCATGTGGCGGAAATGAGAATGCTTAGATGGATGAGTGGAGTGACAAAGAAGGATAAAATTAGAAATGAGTATATTAGGGGAAGTCTAGGTGTGGCACCAATTGATGCCAAAATGAGAGAGCATAGGTTAAGATGGTTTGGTCATGTTCAACGTCGAGACGTTAACCACCCAATACGAAGAATAGCTGAAGTGCAGATTCCTGGAAGGAGTAGGAGAGGAAGACCAAAGAAGACCTGGGGGGAGACGATAAGGCAGGACATGTTGGTAAAGGGGATTAACATTGATATGGCCCAAGATAGAATTGTGTGGAGAAATGCAATTAGGTAAGCCGACCCCGCATAGAGATAAGGCAAAGAGAATGATGACTATGTATTTGATTTATATTTATTGTTAGTCCCATCTTTTTGCTTTCTCTGTTAATGATTTCTAGGAGAATTTGTAAATCGTCTATATTCTCCGCCATGATTGCGGTATCGTCTGCAAATCTTATGTTATTAATGATGCTCTCTCTCCAATCCTTACACCTTCAGTTCTTTCCCATAGTCCTGAAATACTACTTGGAAGACATACACATTAAATAATTGTGGCGACAGCACGCATCCCTGTCTGACCCCTCTTTGAATTTCTACTTGGTTTGTCTCACTATCTTCCACCCGTACGAATGCTGTTTTATTGTAATATGCCTAGATTTTTGACTAAATTAATATCCTTGGGATCTATAACTGTATGTTTTTTATGCTGGGGCCACAGTAACGTCTAATTCAGTTAATAAACGCATTATTTGCGTTACAGAGATGGCAAATAATGCGTTAATTAACGGCATTAGACGTTACTGTGGCCCCAGCATTATAGGTGTATGATTCAATGCATGTATGAGTTTACCATGTTGAACTCTGTCAAATGTATTTTTTGAAATCTATATAGGTAACATTGTAACATATGGATACGTTTTTTATATTATTACCAATATCTAGTGCTAGTGTATACAGAGTGGGTCAAAGAAATGAGTCCACCTTGATATTTTGCAGTATTAATTAGATTTTAAGGAAATGACGAAACAGGTCGATTTTTTATCTAAGGGGGACACATTTTTACGGTACATACATCTGTCATTTGTCAATCCCTTCCCTTCTACTTCCCCCCACCCCTTATTTTTAAATACGGAATAGGGGTTGTGTGCTAGCTCATTTGAAAGGTTATTCAATTCTCTATTCAGTAATATAAACATTAACGTAATTATTTATACAGGGTGTCCAAGAAAAAATTTGTTTAATTAAATTAATTGACACAAAAAGAAGGATGTATGTAATTTATTTAATTCAAAATACATTCTACTGCTGTCATAAAACAGAAAAAAATGTTTTTTGATAAATAAACATTGCTTTTTGCTTAATTTCAATGTTCAAGCTGCCACCCATCTGCCTCTTGGTAGGTTGAATATTGAATTTAAGCAACAAACAATGTTTATTTATCAAATAAACATTTTTTTCTGTTTTCTGTCAGCAGTAGAATGTATTTTGAGTTAAATAAATTACATACATTCTTCTTTTTGTGTCAATTAATTTAATTCAAAATAAATTTTCTTGGACGCCCTGTATAAATAATTATGTCAATGTTAATATTACTGAATAGAACCAATCAATGAAAAAATAGTGGAGGGACAGCTTAGATGGTTCGGGCACGTGTGTAGAATGTCGAACGAGAGGCTTACAAAACGAGTGTTCGAAACGAGAGTGCAGGGGAAAAACAAAAGAGGAAGACCAAGAGTTATGTGGATAGATGAAATCAGGAAAGAAGTCGAGAAGAAGGGATTGACATTGGAAAGTGCAAGATCGGAAAGCATGGAGACTACAATGCCAAACTCAACTCCACCAGTCTTACACCTAAAGGTAGAAAGGCTTAGTACTAAGTAAGTAAGTAATAGTACTGATTAGCGAATTGAATAACCTTTCAAATGAGCTAGCACACGACTCCTATTCCCTATTTAAAAATAGGGGTGGGGATGTGGAAGGGAGGAGGTTGACAAATGACAGATGTATGTACCGTAAAAATGTGCCCCCCTTAGATCAAAAATCGACCTGTTTGGTCATTTCCTTAAAATCTAATAAATGCTGTCAAATATCGAGGTGGACTCTTTTTTTTTGCCCACTCTGTGTATTCAACGGTATTAATCTACAGATTGTAGAAACAGCTTTGACTAATGCACAATATTTTTAGGGGAATCGTTAGGAAAAACAGTTTTTGGGATATGTTGGTGTTCAGAAAAGTCCAAGAAGGCATGGGAGGACACCTTAGGTTAATGTTGGTAGGCTCAGCACCATTGGCTGAAAACGTGCTGACTTTTGTTCGCTGCGCCTTGGGATGCATTGTAAGTAGCTTTTAATGTTTTATGTAACTATCGACATACTTAATTATTAAACAATGTTTCTATTCCAGTACCAGGTTGTGAGGTTCTTTAATCTGGATGTTCTTCTACCTCCATGATGTTATCGCTTTCAACGATGTATCTTCTTGGACCTCGCTTTCCAAATATTTTTCCTTGTAGAATCGCTTGTAGGGATTTAGAGCTGGATTCGTATCGCATGTGTCTAAAGTATTGTCACTTTCGAGATTTGAGAGTGGTCAGTACCTCTCGGTTCTTCCTCATTCATCTGAGGACCTCCTCATTTGTGACTCGATCAGTCCACGAGATCTTAAGAGTATTCTCCGATATAGCCACAAGTCAACACACATTTTCGTTCAAGGTCCATGCTGCAAGAAAAAAAAAAGAACAGAGAAGACGTAGCATAGTAGCGTTCTAGTAGCTTTATGACAAGCAAGAGTTTATAGGTCTTGAAGAAGGCCTTCATCTTACGGTTATTTCGCATTTTTTGGCTCCTGATTTTTTTGGAATAATGTGGTGTTGGTCCTTAAGGGACGGAAGGGCCAACTCTCGAACTCAAGAAAAACACTGATTCTACACTATACTTTTATTTATAAAAAATACAAGTCCATGATCGTAGGACTTAAGGAGGTGTTGCTTCGCGGGACGTCGTTCAGACACCCATCTCAAACAATAATATTTAATTATAATAATAATTCGTCTTAAAATATCCTCGTCTTTTATACCTTTCTTTCATATCGGACTTCATAATTAAGGTATACCTGAGAATTGCTTCCTACTGCAAGGTTACAGAAACAAATTACATCAATTAGTTACACTACTAACCTTCACGTTGTTTATAATTAAAGAATCAACACCTCGTTAAGAGACCTACTTATGATTAAATCATTATGTAGGATTGTAAATAGTTTACCTTATATTTTAAATTCCCCTGTATATCATTTTTCTTAATTATTAGTACGAGAACGGGATAAGGGTCTCACACATATGGACTTTGGCCCAGATGTGCAGAACGAATTGGGGATTACGGCGACGGTAGCGGACTACTTTTAACTTTATAGTTTTAGTTTATTGGAAAAGGACGGCGGCGGGTCGGTACATACTTTGAACCAATTTTAATTGGGTTCTTTCACAGGAAAAAAGAGATTAGCCTAAGAGGGTTTGTTTTAGCGTAGGGAACGAGAACGAATACATTTAGTCGATTTTAACATCATAAACGCGACGGACGTGTTCTTAGGGATAATAAGACGTAAAAAGACGAATTAAGACGGGTATTATATTGATTAGTCGCAAATTATCTATAAATACATTTCTTTTTTTGTAAGAATAAGAACACGTAAGATTTTAGTCGCATTTACACAAGCACTTTTACATTTCGTCAATTTAATAGTATCAATAATTTAGCTATCTATTTTATTAATTAAAACTGTTAAACATCAAACGGACTTTTAATACGATTGTCTTTAAAGAATCCCTACAATTATATACATTTTAAGATACATATATAAGTGGGTTATACCCTTACTGTGCAATATACTTTATGCTGTGCTTGTTCTGAAATTCTTGTTCTATTATTTACCTCTTCTTTTAGCTCAAAGGTGTTATCTCTTTGGTCTTCAAACTACTAACATATTCCGATATACTTATCAGAGTTAAAAACGACCCCAAAGACTCCTTTCTGGTAGAAATGTGTTTCCTCCCTGAAATAACATCAATAATTTAATATTTGCTCTATATATTGTAGGTAGTTGAAGGCTACGGTCAGACCGAATGCACAGCCCCAATTTCGCTGACCATTCAAGGAGACCACTCTCCTGGCCACGTTGGCCCACCGGTAGCATGTTGCTGCATTAAATTGGTAGATGTTCCAGAAATGGAGTACTGGGCGAAGAATAATCAGGGTGAAGTGTGCGTTAAAGGAACCAACGTATTTCAGGGATACTACAAGGACCCAGAAAAAACCGAGGAGGTAATTGACGAGGCAGGATGGCACCATACGGGTGATATAGGAATGTGGTTACCGGTAAGTAAATCTTCTTCTTAACAGGCTTTACAACTCGGGGTGAGTCTTCGCCGCATCTACTATAGCCCTCCATTACATTTCATTTCACATCGTTGTATCCCAACCCTGGATAAATTAACTTTAACATCACCCTTTCATCTTTTTCTGGGACAGACTACTGATTGGAGATGTTGAAAGAGTATATATTCGTTACAAAGTACTCGTTACTTACTAATACCGAAAGTAACGGTTACTATACAGAGAAGCAAATCGTTACTTTGATTACTTTGATTACTGTGATTACTTCGTTACTTCGTACCAATCGTATCAGAGCGAGTAACGACTATAGTATCTACTTTTATTACTCTGATTACTTCGTACCGATCGTATCAGAGCGAGTAACGACTATTGTATCTACTTTGATTACTGTGATTACTTCGTTACTTCGTATCAATCGTATCAGAGCGAGTAACGACTATTATATCTACTTTGATTACTTTGATTACTCTGATTACTTCGTTACTTCGTACCAATCGTATCAGAGCGAGTAACGACTATTGTATTTACTTTGATTACTCTGATTACTTCGTTACTTCATACCAATCGTATTAGAGCGAGTAACGACTATTGTATCTACTTTGATTACTTTGATTACTCTCATTACTTCGTACCAATCGTATCAGAGCGAGTAACAACTATTGTATCTACTTTGATTACTTCGATACTTCGTACCAATCATATCAGAGGGAGTAACAACTATTGTATCTACAACTAGTACACTTGATTACTTTCTGTCAATCGTATCCCAGCGAGTAACGGACGGGACCGGTATTTTACGAGTGTTATCGTTATCGGTATGAAGCGTTTTAAGGGTGTGAGGGTGAGGAGTAGAAGATGAAACAGAGGGAAGTATAATGGTATACGTAAAATATGTAATGTATGTCATTAACAAAAATCGAATGCGAGAACCCTATATTTTTATCTAGATCTACGCCATTTGCCGATGTAGATTAGATAGTAGATCTTGTTATATCGGAATATCTATACAAAATACCTACCTACCGAGAAATATGATTCTCGATATGATTACCGGTACTCAAATACAAAAGTAACAAAAGTAATCATAGTAATCAAATCATTTTTATCCCTTAAACAGATCGGTGAAGGTCGTTGTTATATCGGAATACCTATACAAAATACCTACCTACTTAAATACAAAAGTAACAAAAGTAATCATAGTAATCAAAGTAACGAATACTGTAAATGATTACTTTATACAAAAGTAACGATTTGTAACGAATACTTAAAAGTAACTATAATCAACATCACTACTACTGATATTCTACCGTCTGGTCTCTCAAAAAACACTGTCTTTAACGATCTATCTTCCTCTGATCTTTCCACATGGCCTGACCATCTTATTCGGTTAGCTTTTATAAGTATATCTAATGATGTGCTCACTGCCATATAGCTCACTACCTTCTTTACTCTCTTGCTAATTCATCTCTCTTAGAGCTAAATTATTATTCTGAGAACCTTCCTTTCAAATACCAGCAGCTTATTTATTTTCCGCTGATGTAGAGTCCGCATGTTTCACATCCATATGTAACTACTGGGCGAGTAATTGCCATGTACAGTCGTAATTTAGATTGCGTTTTTAGCAGCTTAGATCTTAATCATGGTGATAGAGAGTATAATGCTTTATTCCCTGCAGCTATCTTTGCTGAGACCTCTTGTTCTATATAGTCCAGAAAGCCATTGCGCATCTGCTAGGAAAAATATTCTGATTCAGATTTTTTGCACAATCTTACTCAAAAAGGACTCCTTTTAACAAATTTGCATGTTGCCAGGTCCAAAAGTGGGTCAAAAATTTTTTAAATGTTTTTTTTTGTTTTTTCCTAAAATTATTTTTTTCATCCAACAGTTTTTTAGGTTTTTTGGATCATTCCAAACAGAAAAGGTCTTTAGTTACTTTTCTCTAAAGTTGATAGTTTTTGACATATAAGCGACTAAATATTTAAAAATTGCGAAATCGGCCATTTTTAACCCTTAAAAACTATGTGAAAAACTGAAAATTTCAATGTTGCCAAGGTAGATAGATATTCTTTACACATTGATTAATGAAATCCCGAAGAGTTTTTTGCAATACAAGATCGAAAACCCCTTTGTTTTCTAATTTCTAATCAAGCGACCGCTACACTATTTTCAACCGTTGCGTATACTATACAACAGTGTATGTAATATGCGTAAACATAATATGGTGTATTCCACGAATATACGTCGTTTTGGATTATCGCGACAACGAATATTTTAGTGTGCAAAATAAGAAGTACGAAAGTATTTTGCTCTAATAATTACTCCAATAAACAACAATATAATTTGCAATTTACTTTCGCTCTTCATATTTTGCACAGTAAAATATTCGTTATCGCGATAATCCAAAACAGACGTATATTCGTGGAATGGGGTATACCTAATATGTACGGGAAAATATTCTGATTCAATTTTTTTTATCATCTTGCTTGAAAATGTTCCCTATTAACAAATTTGCATGTTGCCAGAATCAAAATTTGGTCAAAAAATAAAAAAAAACCTTTTTTTAATTTAAAATGTTTTCCGATTACATGATACATGCAACGGTTGAAAATAGTGTCGCGCCCTCTTGATTAGCAATTAAAAAACAAAGGGGTTTCCGATAATGTATTGCAAAAAGCTCTTCGGGATTTCATCAATCGAAGTTCGTAAAATATCTACGGACCTTGCTAACATTGAAATTTTCGGTTTTTCACATAGTTTTTGAGGGTTAAAAATGTCCGATTTTGCAATTTTTAAATTTTCAATCGCTTATATTTCGAGAACTATCACATTAAGTAAAAAGTCACTTAAGATCTTTTCTATTTGGAATTATCCAAAAAATCTAAAAAAATTGTCCTACGCAAAAAAAAAATTGGGAAAAACAAAAAAACAGGTTTAAAAATATTTTTGACTGCTATTTGATCTTGGCAATATGCAAATTTGTTAATAGAGGACCTTTTCAAGCAAGATGGTAAAAAATAATGAATCAGAATATTTTTCCGCAGATATATTTACGCATATTACCTATACATGCAGCGGTTGAAAATAGTGTCGCGCCCGCTTGATTAGCAATTAAAAACAAAGGGGTTTTCGATATTTTATTGCAAAAAACTCTTCGTGATTTCATCAAACGATGTTTAAAGAATATCTACCTACCTTGGCAACATTGTAATTTTCAGTTTTTTCACATAGTTTTTCAGGGTTAAAAATGGCCGATTTCGCAATTTTTAAATCTTTAATCGCTTATATGTCAAAAAGTGTCAACTTTAGGGAAAAGTCACTAAAAATCTTTTATGTTTGAAATGATCCAAAAAAACCTAAAAAAAACTTTGTTCGATGCAAAAAAAAATAATTTTAGGAAAAAAACAAAAAAAAAACGTTTAAAAATTTTTGACTCACTTTTGGACCTGGCAACGTGCAAATTTGTTAAAAGGAGGGAGTCCTTTTTTAGTAAGATTGTGCAAAAAATCTTAATCAGAATATTTTTCCTAGCGGATGCGTAATGGCTTTCTGGACTATATGTGGTTGTCACCGCTAAGTAAATGTAGTGAATAAAAACGATCCATAGTACCTACCTATCTACCAGAACAATATAATACAAGTAAAAGTATCAACAACAACGAACTGATTTATCGTACTTTTTATAAAATATTAATTTTTCGTTGTTTCAGAATGGATGTCTAAAAATCATCGACAGGAGGAAGCATATCTTCAAACTTTCGCAAGGAGAGTACATAGTACCAGAAAAAATAGAAAATATTTATATTCGTTCGCAGTACGTTAGTCAAGTTTTTATATATGGAGAATCTCTTAAAGTAAGTTCAACAAACATTTTGTATTATTTTCTAAGGTGAGCTAAATAATCATGCTGATAGGTTTTTTTGAAAAACACTTTAGTCAAAATATTGCTTACACTGTCCAATGAGATACCTAAGGCTTCTATTAAATCTCTTTCAATCAATCGACAATTTTATAATATGATATAGGTACTGTATTTTTTGTATGATTTCTGGTATGGTTCGCGGTTCTTGGACATTTACTACGGTTGCCTACTTCGACTGTGGTGGGGAAACTTAAATGTTTGACTTGCGTCACAAGAGTACACAAGCCCATTTTTAAATTTTTTGCGGTAATGATCTTCGATCTTTGAATGTGTACTATTATGTATGTATGTGAATTATTTGTGTTATTACTTATCTTATATATCCTACATAGTTTACTTTATATTTTTGTATTTGAAATTTTGGTATTGTTTCCCGTAAAAACTTATTTTGAGTTGTCCATGAAAAGTTATTTATTATAGTTGTACATCGTACCTATTGTAGGAGCTTAAATAAGAATATATATTTATAAGGTAGGTTAAAATGTTAAAATTTCATTATGTATTAACGTAATAATAATGTTGATGACATTTTAGAATGCCAGCTACAGGCTGCCCAGCTAGCAAGATAACGTTACATTAACGTTAAATTTAGGTTTTTTTGTATTGTTACGTGACATCTATCAAAACATGACGTTACTGATACGAAATTTTAATACGTATATTATACGTATGAATTTATTCGTTTCTGAAACGTGGCTCTTTGGTAGGTTTTAATGCGTATGAATTTATTCGTCTATAACACGTGGATTTTTGGTAGGTATAGACACGTATAAGATCTCGTTTGAGATTGCAGCGCCATCGCGTATTTATTTTGAACCTTTCATTAATGCCTAACCTTACATTTCCGTGATTAAAATCGTGTTTGTCTTTATGGAGTATGGAATTATGTAAAAAAAATCGAATTATTATTGTTGTGTGCCTCAATGTGATTCTTGGATAAAGCGTACCTAATAGTAATTTATCGTTTCATTCTTTCCCTAAATAAGATAAACAAAATAGAATTCTATTCAATGACAGTTTAGTTGAAAAAGGAAATGTATGGAAATATCACCTAAAAATGGGGAAGCAGCCTAGTCCTTATATGAAAGTGTGCAGTTTACGAATGAAGATTACTTCAAGGGTATGTCTATGTAATATAATATAAAGTAGCTATTAATAATTTTGTCTCTTTCTCTCACATAAAAGTCAAATATATAATAAATGTTTATTTCAAATATTTAATAAATGTGTCAGCATCATGTATGCGGTTTTATTTACACAATAATTTTAAGTCCTATTTATAAATATCATTTATACCGAAAATTCTCCTAAAAAGTGACGTTTTTGTGACGTTAAAAAGGTTACGTAGAAATAACGTAAAATTGTTACGTAACATCGCTGTGACTTTTTTACGTATATTTTAGGTAAAATTTGATGTAACTTTTGTCGTAACTTCTCCCAAAATGTTGACGTTTGTTTGACGTTATACATACGAACACTGTTAGCTGGGTGTAGTGTGGCTCAATTTATTACCTATTAGTTCAGTTCTTACAATAAATTATACAACTGATTCTAATTCACATAATACTAGCTGGCCTCTAAGGACGATATGTATTCAATAGTTAATCCAGTATTGATGGAAATTCAGTATAAGCGACAAATTTTCAGAGTATAATGGAGATTGAAGTCTTAGATTTCCGTAAATCTTGCATTAACCGTTGGATAAACGTGAACAACCGGTCCTGATTAATTTTAAGTACCAAACCACCCAAATATCAACGGTTTCCCATAATTAGGTATTATAACCACTAAACATCTTTATTTCACAACTA
The DNA here is from genome assembly GCF_917563875.1 of Diabrotica virgifera virgifera. Taxonomy (NCBI): domain Eukaryota; kingdom Metazoa; phylum Arthropoda; class Insecta; order Coleoptera; family Chrysomelidae; genus Diabrotica; species Diabrotica virgifera. Next base: position 228,910,039 of record NC_065450.1, on the reverse strand, counting down.
TCTTTACTATTTTCCATACATCAAGACATAAAAACACCGATTAATCATATTACGATTCAAATCTTAATACTCATTGGTTAGTCGCAATAGGCAACCGTAGTAAATGTCTAAGAACCGTGGGAATATATGGTTGCTGTTATTGGACGTCCTTTAGGTGGATCGTCTTCAAGGGTTAAATAACCACATAAATTCGGCAACCCATCTTTCTACTGTAGTAATAGAAGGCAATACACATCACAATAGAATAAACTAATTTTTTTTATTTTTGTTTCAGTCTTGTATAGTAGGTATCGTAGTACCAGACGTAGATGTAATCAAATGCTGGGCTCACGAGAACGGAATTCCCGGAACCCTCAGCATCCTCTGTAATAATCCAGAAGTTAAGCAGCTAATTTTAGATGATATGATCACGTGGGGCAAGGAGGCTGGATTAAAATCCTTTGAGCAAGTAAGTTTCATTTTGTTAGTTTATCCGTGAGTTATCATTAAATACCAATATTAATATCGGAATATATCCGAATCAATTGAAGATAGGTGGATAGCAAAAAACGGTCCTTTCCGGTGGCCCCCTCGACTACCAGACATAACACCTCTAGGAAGATTGTAAACTGATGAGTTCTCAATTATCTCCCTGCAGCCATGATTAGACGTGCAACAAACGAAAGCGTGATAAAACGGCTCTATAAATAATGGAATTTCAAGGACAAAATGTCCTTATTGTTATAAGTTTTGTGTAATGTATGTATGTGGAATTAAACAAAAAATTGTGTTCTTCACAATCAAGCAATAAGACGAAAATATCCAGATATAGTATTTTTACTACAAAAACGTTATTACGTAGGTCAAAATTTTTGACGTAAGAGAACTGTCAAAACATTAGAATGTGACTTTTCATCATGGCCACGTTAAATGTCATTACTTGTCAGAGATATCTCTAGTTCTTTATTCTAATTAATGATGTCAATCGGATTTCATCAATTGCGGAAATATATTATTCATATCCCAAAATATTTGTTAATGTTAACGAAAATACATATTCCATAACATCAACTCTAGAATTGAATTTCTCTAGCACAGCTAAAATACGACACCAACACGGAACTGCCCGATCTTGTATAAGCGTCCACATGGTATTTTAATAAGAAAAACGTAATCGCGATTGCATTGAGAATTTTATAATTATATTAATTAAATAACCAAAAACATTTATTATTATCAATAATATAAATTTTCTAAACCAATTATTTAAGTTCAATATCCCAAAAAATAATAATTTTAGTTAAATATTTTACACATTCCTACGCTACTGATACATTCAAACGAAAATGACAGTTCTGTGTTGCTGGTTGCGGTCAATTATGTTATGTTCTCAGACTCAGCACTCAGCTGTGATCATCGTAAACAAACATTGCATGTGAGTTTGTTTTCTTTTCTCATAATATTGTGGACTAAACAAACTTATTACGTTTTACATAACTGAAAAGTGAAAAAAGAAATTTTGAAAATGTGATTATTTTCTTCATTTTAAAAATCCAATTGAGTAGTGTATTCTTAAATAATACCTAAACATTTGGAAAATTATTCAGTTATTTACTATTCTAAGCTTTTGGTAGCTGTGGGATTCTGAGGTAAAAAATCTTAAATGATTACAGGGTGTTTTTGTAGAGAAGGTAAAAAAACAACATTATACTGACTTAGTGTATAATCAATAAAAGAGATCATTTAATAATATATTTTAAGGCTAAAATTGACAGATGGATGTTCTGAGTAGTATTTAATAGGAATTAAATATAGGAATAAAAAGTATTTTTATTTCAATAATATAATAATAAATATATTTAGATCTAGTATTTTTTATGTTAAGTTAGTAATATAAATAATAATAACAAGTACCTGTGAACACATAGTTAAATTGTTTATTTTATTGATTATACATTATAATAATATTGTTGTTAATTAATATATCTCGGCAAGTATTGAAATCCAACTGACATCAATAATTAAAATAAAGAATTATGGATATTATTTGTTCAATGAACAATAACAGAGAAAAATATATCTGACAAGTAATGATGCCTAGCTTCTCACTGTACTAATAAACATAGCAATAATGAAAAGTCACATTCTAATGTTTTGACAGTTCTCTTACGTCAAAAATTTTGACCTACGTAATAACGTTTTTGTAGTAAAAATACTATATATAAGCTCTCACGCGTTGCCAAAGTACTGAAAGAAAATCTACAACTAAAGAGATGGAGGATGATAGAGCAGCCACCCTATAGTCCAGATTTATCGCCTTGTGATTTTCACGCCTTTGGGATACTGGAAAAGGCGCTAAAAGGTAATCGTTTTCAGTCGGACGAAGGAATGTAAAGTACCGTAAAAGAATTATTCGACCTGCATCTACAAGAATTCTTTAAGCAAGGCATACATCGGTTGACGAAACAATGGGATATGTAAAACAACTTCAAATAGAGGATAACATTGGACTTTACTTCAAAAAGAGGAAAAGAAACTTCCACTACATACCGGCTACAGCTGCGTATGTACTACGTCACACAATTCATTTGTACTGGGTATCTGATTTTCACATTAAAAATCCAAAATTATGGACTGAAACTCTTCACGGATATTCTTCTATAGACAGAGAGAACGCATTGTAGACCATTCAATTGACTTCACATAGTGATAATAGCCAATTTATGCCGGTAGGTGTGGCTCTGTGAGTTCGACGTGAAACCGTTGCGTTCAATTCAAATATCCATTTCGAACTAGTTTCTCCTTTCACATTCTTCTCGCGCGTCAAGCCGAAGCATCTTCTTCGGCTAAAGACGCTGTTGAACCATCTCTGCATCCAATCAAATAATTTGTGGTTCGCGCTATTACTCAAAAACAACCAATTCACGTAGACTATTTCAAGGACTTCAACGAATTTCACAACAAGGAATTTCAAATGTAGCTTATAATGTTTACTTTAGCTTACAGAGTGGGTTAACAGAACACAATGCAACGTATTTTGTGGAATAACTTGTAATATTTCTAACAGGGCGGGCTTTAGAATATTTTAATGAATGATATTACTAACACAAAATACAAGGGATCATTATTTATTAGGCGAGTTTAAAACAAAACATTGTAGCGGATTTCCGGAATGCTACAATAGATCAGTCATCAAAACCCCTGTATACCAATTTTCATGATTCTCTTACCTTTAGTTCTTGAGATATGTCTAATAGGCCGTTTATCTGCCTCACCCTATATACATACATATTATCTTTTAGCAACCGCTGATTACTAACACTGACCCTTTCTTTTGATTGTAGGTAAAGGACATCTACCTTCACCCCGACAACTTCAGCATTCAAAATGGCTTACTCACACCGACAATGAAGTCGAAACGTCCACAGTTGAAGGCTTACTTTAAACCACAATTAGACGATATGTACAGTAGGCTCGTGTAGAACATTTTTTAGACTTTTTTTTCAAATTAATTCTTAAGACAAAATCTTGTATACAATATCGTCGATAATAATGACCAATAGGCAGCTTCGGTAGGTGATATATTTGTCGAAATCAGAGATATTAATGTAGAAGACTATTTGCTAAGCGAATAGTATTGATTCTGCAACAAGGTTAGAAATAAAATTAAATACGAGTGAAAGATTTTGAACTGGAGCGTGAGATACCACCAGTGGCTCGAATTTTCATTCTGACCGACACCACTGGTGTCAAACACCAGTGTCTTAGTCTGAAAGGGTACTAAGACTACTACTACGCCTATTGATCATAAATATCGTGAAATGCATATAGTTGTAGACTTAAGCAACAATTTTATTTGCGATGTTTTGTACGAAAAAAACATATTTGGTATAGACAGCTGAACATGGTAGTCTTTAAAATATATCTGGAACAATTTTGTTGGTTTATTGTACCTATTTAAGTAAATTTGTTTTAATCTTTGGTGGACTGTTCTTTCGAGGTGTCAATATGATCATTTTTTATTTTAAATTATCCAAACGATAAGTTAATTTAAAATAGTAGAAGAGATTTTACTCGGAGTATGATACGCATTAAAACAAACAAATAAATTCTGTATCTATACATCGAGGAGTACGGCGAGGAGACACCATCTCACCAAAGCTATTCACAACCCTTTTAGAACAAACTTTTAAGAAGGTAGATCTGAACAAATATGGTATCAACATAAATGGAGAGAAGCTCAGTCATTTGAGATTCGCAGATGACATCGTCCTTATAGCCGATCGTATGGATGATTCAATAATAATGTTGAACAAATTATATCACGCTTCCTTAGAGGTCGGACTAAAGATTAACATCAACAAAACGCAAATAATGACTAATCTGGTGCTAAATCGTAATATTGTTGTTGATGGAATGGATATTGAACAGACTTTTGGATATTGAACAGAATATATCTTTCTATATTCTCTAGAATGCCTCCTTAATAAAATTATGACCAAAAGCCAACGGTAACCAGTAAATACAAAGAGGTGTCGGACAGGGTTGTATACTGTCCCCACTGTTATTCAATTTATATTCAGATAAAATATTTAAAGAATAATTTGCAATGGGGTGTGAAAGTTAATGGAATTCTGATTAATACAATCAGATATGCAGACGATAAAGTTATTTTAAGTGATGACATGAATGGATTATAATGCCTTTTAAATGCCATTGACACAGTGGGAAGAGAGTTTGGCCTAAACATAAACTGTTCAAAAACAAAATACATGGTGTTTAGCTGTTTGGCCCATCAAGATTCACGGTTATTTATTTGTGATGGTCATATAATTAAAAGAGTAGAAAGCGCATGTTTAAATGTTACATTTGGTCAGTCCTCTTATACGGTGTCGAAGCATGGACATGAAAAATATCCACCATTAATCGTTTGGAGGCCTTTGAAATGTGGCTGCATAGACGTACGCTAAAAATACCATGGACGGCTATGCTGACAAATGTAGCAGTCCTTAAGTTAGTCCGTTCTTTAACGGTAAAATATTGCAAAACCTCTAAATTTTAAAGAACCGCTTCAATTGACATGAAATTTGGCATACACGTAGTTAACAAGTCAAAGAAAAAAAGTGATATTGTGCCTATATGTGCTTTTGCCCCGGGGGTGCTTTTCACCCCCTCTTGGGGGTGAAAAAGTATTCGTCCAGAGTAAGTCCGGAAATTAATAAATTGACTAGTTTTAAGTAACTTTTGTTCTATAGAGTTTTTTCACTAAGTCAATACTTTTCGAGTTATTTGCCAGTGAATATGTTAATTTTTTCAACAAAATAACCACACTTTTAGAAGGTTTTTTGGAAATAACTCAAAAAGTAAGTATTTTGTCGAAAAAAATTCGTAGCAAAAATATAGCCTGTAAAAAATTTAAAAAAAAATGGTGTATATATCACGTTTCTATACCTAGTAGAAGCAGAGTTATAGCTAATTAAAAATAGGTTCATATTCTTCAAATTCCAAATGGAATACTTTAACGTGAAATAACCAAAAATGAAGCACATTTCGGGGAAAACTCATTACAACTTATATAAAGTGTTTAAAAAAAGCTTCATTTTTGTTTTATAAAAAAAATTTCTAGCATCAAAAGTAAACAAGTTACGCTCAAAATAAAGTTAGTCCCTTTTTTTTTTGTAAAAAAATCGGGAAAATCACCCCCTAATTAGTATCTCAAATGAACTTAATCGTTACGACTTCACAAGTTTCTTGACCCGTGTATGTATTGTTTATATGATCTGTAAGTTTCATCGGTTCAAAGTCCTTATTTTTGAAAGGGCTGTAGTTAAAAGGGGTTGAACGAGTCACTCATCACGAATGTATGCAAATTTAGAAACACCAAATCTCAATCAATTTTTGTCTAACAGAAAAACAAAACAATACATGATATTCAGAAAATCAATCCTAATTTTTTTGTGTTTTTCGAGGTTTTTGGTATCTCTAACAATTTTTAAGTTATTTTGAAAAAAAAGCATATTTTTCAAAATTAAAATTTTTAAAAATTTTACTTTAAAACCAAATTTTTTCCAAAATAAGCACTTTGAATCGATGAAACTTACAGATCATATAAACACAACATAATTTCATTTAAGTTGCTAATTAGGGGGTGGTCTTCCCGATTTTTTTTGCCAAAACAAAAGCGACCAACTTTATTTTGAGCGTAACTTGCTTAAATTTAATGCTAGAAACTTTTTATAAAAACAGAAATAAAGCATTTTTTAAACACTTTAAAAAAGTGCTGGGTTTTCCCCAAAAAGTGCTTATTTTTTTGGATAATTCACTTCGAAGTATTCTATTTCAAATTTGATGAATATGAATATATTTTTCATTGGCTATAACTCTGGTTTTACGAGGTCCAGAGACCTAACGCGTACACCATTTTTTTTTACTTTTTTACAGGCTATATTTTTGCTAAGAACGTTTTTTTCAACAAAATACTTACTTTTTGAGTTATTTGCGAAAAACCGTCTAAGAATGTAGTTATTTTGTTGAAAATGAACATATTCACTCGCAAATAACTCGAAAAGTGTTGACTTGGCGAAAAAGCTCTATAGAACAAAAGTTACTTAAAATTAGTCAGTTTATCCATTTCCGGACTTATTTTAGACTAATATTTTTTTACCCCCAAGAGGGGGAGAAAGTCACCCCCAGGGCAAAAGCACACATCGGCACAATATAACTTTTTTTTCTTTGACATGTAAGCTATGCGTATGCCAAATTTCATGTCAATCCAAACGGTTCTTTAAAATTTAGAGCAAAAATCGTGAAAGAATGGACTAAGTGCAATTTTATCGGAAATCGGTGAAATTCAGAAACTTAAGGACCTTGAGGAACCCCAAAATATTAAAATCGGTCAAGCAACTTTTGCCACTTTTTTTTGTTAACACTTAGGTACAGTAGGAAAAATGAAAGAATACCCATGAACGAAGATATAAAACACGCTGTATTTTCCTGTCACCGTGTCACAAAGAAAATTGCCCAGCGCAAGAACATGTAATAATAATTATTACATGTACTTGCGCTGGCCAATTTTTTGTGTGACACAGTGACAGGAAAATACAGCGTGTTTTATATCTTCGTTCATGGGTATTCTTTCATTTTTCCTACTGTACGCATATTTTAACAACTATGTCACACTACTTGGAGAAAAAAAGTTTTTTCGTTCCACCCTAGTGTATGTACATATATCTATTAAAATAAACAGTCTGTAGAAATCAAAGCTAGGTACATAAAACGTGTATTAGAAACAAACAGGATGAAGTTGTACAATACAATCTCTTTAAAATAGAATAAATTATATTTTAAAGACTCTAGTTTACTATTTTTCACGTCCCAAATCAATATAATTTTAAAGCTTTTATTTATTTATATAAATAATACTTTAATATTTTGAAATGGTGGTTAATGCTTGAATTTGTAAAATTCAATATATCCCGAAATTAAAAAGTGTAGTTATTTTATAGTTTTTAATTTCTTCAACACGTTGACGGACAGTGCGTGAAATGTATAAGCAAGTGTTATGACACTATATATGTATTTTGCAAAGTAGAATAGGGAAAAATACAACGTCTATAGACGTTCTGTCCGTCAAAGTGTTAAACTAACAAATATTTTGTAATAGGTCTTGGAAACACACTTAAAAAAACATCATTACCTCCCTCAAGAGGCTCGTTTATTCAGTTGTCGAGTCAGACAACTTTTCTAATAATACGGAAAATTTTTGGTGGGGGTTGAAGAGAAAATTCATGAAATCGTCAACTTCGGAGCGTCCGACAACTGAAGTACCCTTAAAAATTTGTCGAACAATATTACCAGTAAATTGTAAGTATTTTTATCAACAATCCTGCTAAAATCAGCTAAATTTTATGACTACATGATGCCCCCCTCATAAAATTTATACCCTCACAGCTGATTTTTGCAAGATTGTTTTATAAAAATACTTACAATAATTTACTAGTAATATTGTACGACAAAGTTTTAGGATACTCCAGTGTCGGACGCTCCAAAGTTGACGATTTCATTCATTTCCTCCCCGCCCCCTTCCGAAAATTTTCCGTATTAGAAAAGTTGTCTGACTCGACATGAATAACTGAATAAACGAAGTCTCATGAGGTAGGTAATCATGATTTTTAAGTGGGGACCCATGGTCTATAATTGATTATTTTTAGATTAATTTCCTATTGAACTTTTAGGCAAATTTTGTTAATGGGTCTATTGAATAAAAAGAAGTATTTGCTTTTACTTCCTCGTATTTAAGTATTGACTTAATAGTTATTGGACAAAGCATTAAAGAAATGGCTTTATTCAATTACTATTAAGTAAATACTTAAATATTTGTAAGTAAAAACAAATACTTCTTATTCAATAGACCCATGGTGAGGAATATTCTGTTAAAGATAGGCAACCAGTATTTCAGTTTGCTATCATTGGAAAACTGTAGAAGCCGTCCCTACTTGGAAAAAAGGCTCTAAAAGAGTAGGCACTCTAAACCTTTTGATTGTGTTGATCTAGTCATAAAAAGAAATTATTTGTTTTTGTTGTAACTAAAATTTAACTTGAGGTGATACAGTGGCGATCACCAGGTAGCAAAAACGCGTTCCAAAATTGCGGCTGTAATTTTGAATATTTTTTCGAGATATTTGGCACACGTATTCGTAATATAATAAAGAATGGCGGTACAGAGCCCTATTTGAAAAATATATTAATATGTGGAAATTACTCTGTAATTGAATACAATATTAAAAAAACGAGCCTGTACCGCCATTAAGAAGAACAAAAAAATAAACTTTCTTCAAATAAACTTTTTTATCCGATGCCTAGATTTTGTGTCATTTTGGAACTACTAAAATTTTTTATTTCATTAGTAGTTCCAAAATGACACAAAATCTAGGCATCGGATAAAAAAGTTTATTTGAAGAAAGTGTATTGTTTTGTTCTTCTTAATGGCGGCACAAGCTCGTTTTTTTTAATATTGTATTTAATTACAGAGTAATTTCCACATATTGATATATTTTTCAAATTGGGCTCTGTACCGCCATTCTTTATTATATTACGAATACGTGTGCCAAATATCTCGAAAAAATATTCAAAATTACAGCCGCATTCTTGGAACGCGTTTTCGCTACCTGTTGATCGCTACTGTTTCCTCTTAAATTTGAAACAATTTAAATAAAAAATTGTAACTACATAACTAAATGCTGGATTCAGTTCAACAAGTCTTGCTCAAAAGCTATGGATGTAGGACAAATTTGAAGCCAATTAAGGAAAATATTTAATTCAATGTCAATTCACATACACTGTATCATGTGTATCATAAACAAACGATACTCTTTTTTGGACCATTTTTTAAAATTCCACTCTTGTTTGAATAGCTTTTGAATTTGCTTAACTATTTTGTTTTATTTTCCAGCATTAGCTTAGTAAGCTAAAATTAGTTTATTTTAATATGACTCCTTTTGATTTTTTTTAATAATCGAATAAAATAACTTGTTGATAGAGGTGATTCATTTAAACAAAATGATCAAACACTATAACAGGAAATCATTCTTTTGTAATTTTAGACCTACCAAATAAAACAGTCCTGGCTCCTAAATTAAAATCTTATCATATAGCCCGATCAAGAAACAGCAAATTTTACGAAAACCTCCAAAAAAATAAAGGAAGGATGAAAATTTGGGAATAGGTAGTTGAAATTGTCTATTATTATATAAGAAAAAGTTTACAATTCTACATCCCCTCCATTTTACAAAAATTGGGAAATACGGGGTGAAAAATATTTTTGTCAGGAGTGAAAAAATATACATTCAAAATGGACGGAATTGGATAAAATGACTAATTCTAAGCAACTTTTGTTCTATAGAGTTTTTTCACTAAGTCAATACTTTTCGAGTTAGTTGTGAGTGAATATGTTCATTTTTAACAAAAAAAACATGTTTTTGGACGGTTTTTCGCAGATAACTCAAAAATTAAGTACTCTAGCGGAAAAAATAGTAAAAATGTAGCTTATAAAAACTAAAAAAAATGGTATACGCGTGAGGTCTGCAGACCCAGTGGAAGCAGAGTTGTAGCTAATGAAAAGTAGGTTCTTCTTCGTCAAATTCCAAATCGAATATTTCAATGTGAAATAACCAAAAAACAAAGCTTTTTTCGGAGAAAATTCATTACAACTTTTTTAAAGTGTTTAAAAAAAGGTTTATTTTTGTTTTTTTTTTAAACTTCAATAAACTAAAACAATAAAAATAAGTCGGTTACGCTCAAAATATTGTTGGTCTCTTTTATTTTTTGGTACAAAAATCGCGAAAATCATCCCCTAATTAGCTTTCTAAATAAAATTAATCGTTACCGCTTCACAAGTTACTTTACTTACCTATTGTTTATATTATCTATAAGTTTCATTGGTTCAAAATTGGGTATAAAATAAAACATTTTTTTTTTAATTTGAAAAAAATGGAATTGTTCATGAAATTAACTTAAAAATTATTAGTAATACCAAAACTCTTAAAGAGTAATAAAATATACGTTTTGCTTTTCTGAATATTTTTGCTGTTTTGTTTTCTTGTTAGACAAAAATTGGTTATGCTATGGCTGTTCAAAATTAGCCTAAACTCGTGATTAGTTACTCGTTCAAGCCATTTTAACTACAGCTTTTCAAAAATAAGCACTTTGAACCAGTGAAACTTACAGATCATAATAAATAATACATAAGTAAAGTAACTTGTGAAGTGGTAATGATAAAATTTATTTGTGAAGCTAATTAGGAAGTGATTTTCGCGATTTTTTTACCAAAAAATAAAAGAAACCAACAATAATATTTTCAGCGCAATTCACTTACTTTTAATGTTACAAATTTTTTTAAAAAAACAAAAATAAAACCTTTTTTAAACACTTCAAAAAAGTTGAAATGAACTTTCCCCGTAAAGTGCTTCATTTTTGGGTTATTTTACAGTGAAATATTCGATCTGCAATTTGATGAAGAAGAACCTACTTTTCATTAGCTATAACTCTGCTTCTACTGGGTCTACATACCTCAAGCATACACCATTTTTTTCAGTTTTTATAAGCTATATTTTTGCTAAGAATATTTTTTCGCTGAAATACTTACTTTTTGAGCTATCTCCGAAAAACTGTCCAAAACGATGTTTTTTTCTGTTAATAATGAACATATTCACTTGCAAATAACTCAAAAAGTATTGACTTAAGGACAAAACTCTATAGAACAAAAGTTGCTTAGAATTAGTCATTTTATCCAATTCCGGACTTATTTTGAATGTATATTTTTCACCTTCGAGAGGGGGCTTTCCCCTCCATTTTTGTAAAATGGAGGGGATGTAGAATTGTAAACTTTTTCTTATATAATAATAGACAATTTCAACTACCTATTTCCAAATTTTCATCCTTCCTTTATTTTTTTTGGGGTCAGATTGTTCTTTGATCAGGCTAATATGCTGCAGAGCCCCTAAGGTTGGTGCTAGAATTAATATAGATAGACAAAATTATCTAATAGATTCATGAAAATGTTTTGGGGCATACTTACATAGTATATGATTAGTGTGACCAACTAGCCCGAAAAATCCGGGACATGGCCCGAATTACGAAGTCATGTCCCGGCGTCCCGGACAAGGCTTCCGGGCCATCCGAATTTTCAACGTTTTGGTAAAATTCTATTTTGAAATTTTGAATACTTTATTCTTCTAAGAATTCACATCAAACTGAATTGGTAGGACAAAAAAAAATCGACAATCTCTACAGTGTAATACTAATACCACATCCAAAACGCATGCCTTTTATATCGTGGTATTATAGTTCTACGAAAACTAAAACGGTGGACTTTTTTTCGTTTCTGTATTTTAATTGTCTTCTGAAAAAAAAAATGGCCCGATTTTCATTGAAATGTCCCGGATTTTAGGTATTTTTTTCAGCCTTGTCCCGGATTCGACTCAATTGGAGTTGGTCACACTATATATGATAGCTAAGGTTGATATAAAATTATAACGATTGGTAACCCACTTATTGGTAGTTCTAATATTTCATCATGTAAGTAATATCTATTCACAATCTTTGTTTACCGCCTTGATTTTTATTTTCTAAAATTTTGTCATGTTTCTAATTATTACACCTTTTTATCTAACACTCTTTACTTTTGTATTCTCTTGAGGGTCTCAGTATGCACCTTAGGATTCTTATAAGCGACTTTGAAAGTATTTGAGATATGGAGATAAAAATTCGATAAACAACACACAAGTTTAGTAAAACCATGTAAAACTATTAAGTATGTACTACTTTTGTTTTAATCATATCCTAAAACAAACTGTTCTAGCAATAATTTTTTCTAGGTGAATGCTCACATTTATATTAACAAGTAGTACTTATATCGTTTTATTAAGACTCATTGAACATTTTTAATATTTTCACTTTCCCCACTAAATTAAAAAGACTAAATATGAATTATGTTACTAGTACTTCTACTGTTAATAACTTTTTCAGATAGTTATTTTGTAAGGCAATATGTTATAATTATTAATAAAACCTATTGTTCATTTAGTGCTTGTTTTTCTTATAGTTTAAACACCAAAATATGATAATTATAATCCTTCCCACACAATGGGATCAGATACAGTCGGAAAATTTAAAGATTACCCATGAACGATCACATCAATAACATATTTTGTATTTGCTGTCTTTTTCCATAAATATCAAAACGAGAGATTAATATATAATCTGAATAATATGTGATTGATATGATCGTTCATGGGTAATCTTTCATTTTTCCGACTGTAGTATGTTTTCTTAACTAAAATAAAAGTCAAAACTTAAGAGCGTAAGCACAAAATTTCAAACCAATGAAAGAGTTAAGGTTCTGAAATTGAAACTGCTTTCTTTTTTTTAAGTCAAACATATCCGGGACAAAAATCATGTAGTGGATAAACAACACAACAATCATCTTCACCATTTGTAAGATTGATTTGATGTAAATTGATAAAATTTGGAACCATTGACAAACACAGGAACACTACAGCAGCTAAACTGTAGATGTAATGTAGCAAATATAGCTGTGGAGAAGACATTTAAATTTCAAAAACAATAAAAATGGAGATGCAGTGAAGAATTGCACTGGTCAAGCAAGCCATGAAGACACTTACAAAGATTTAAAACATTGTATAATGCTTTACAGCAAAGCTTGGTATTCCCTATATAGGCATTTACTGTTGTCTTGGACTGAGAAAATAACAATTCCTCCAAGAAAAGAACTAAATCATCGAATAGATTCAAATAAAGAAGATACACTATAGTGACTCAAGATATTGCTAGCTAAGTTCATCCACATTATTAGAAGAAAAATGGTTTGGAAAGACTACCATACTCGATAAGAATAGTGGAGAAGACCAGACGAAACAGACAGTATAAGAGATTTCACAAAATCAAAACTCTTTAAATAAGCTACTAACTAGGAGGAAGATTGGGAGTAAATAAAACCAAGTACTAATACTATTGGGATTACTACTGTGTACTCATCAAACAAAAAATTACTCAATTCACAGAGAAAAAAATTGGGGACCACCAGCAAGGATTCAGAGAAGGCAGATCCACTACAGATGGAATCCACATAGTTACACAAGCAATCGAAAAAATGCCACGAACACAACATAGAACTCCACATCCTCTTCGTAGACTTCAGACAAGCCTTTGACTGTATTGGACGAAATAAATTATTTATTGAAATGAAAAATCAAGATATACCAGCAAAATTAATCAGATTAACAAAAATGAACATGGATGGATCTAGAGCTAAAGTAACAACAGAAGAAGGTAGCACAAATTCAATTGCAATAGAAACAGGAGTGCAACAAGGCGATTCCCTGTCAACCACATTATTCAATATAGCAGTAGAAGGAACAGTCAGGGCCAGCAAAATTAAAGGAACTATAGCCCACTCCTCAACACAAATAGTTGCATATGCAGATGATTTAGTTCTTATGGGAAGAGACAAGGAAATATTAAAAAACGAAGGAAAAACAAAGTATCTACTCTGCTCTAGAAGAGAAGATAACAGGACGAGAGAAATCACAATAGAAAACTACACTTTTGAAAGAGTTCAACAATTTAAATATTTGGGAGTAATAGTGAATGGCCAAAACAAGAGAAGTGAAGAAGTAACAACGAATACTAGCAGGCAACAAAACATACTGGAGATATCATAGGCTTATAAAGGACAAGAACTTCTCCAGAAATGCAAAACTGAAAATATACATAGTTGCAATCAGACCAGTAGTTACGTACACAGCTGAGACAATGTGCCTCACGGAAAAAAAATGAAGAAAAATTGAGAACATTCGAAAGGAAAATCCTCAGACAGATTATGGGCCCGATAAGAATGGACAACGGAGAAATGAGAAAAGAATGAACTATGAACTAAGAGACATAACGAAGGGAGAAGATGTAGTTAGATTTATTAAAGCACAGAGGCTGAGAAGGCTGGGACACATAGAGAGAAGGAAAAACGACCTACTGATTAAGATCACCAGATGGAAACCAGAAACTGAAAGACCAAGAGAGAGATGGGAGGACCAGGTCATGAGATATCAAAATTCTGGAAGTGAGAAACTGGAGGGAACTATGCACATATCGAAATGAGTGGAAGAAAATTGTAACGAAAGCCAAGTCATACAACATACAAGTGGAATGCAGAGTGATTCACCACAATAAGCGAATGAGAGCTCTAAGAGAGGCAAACATTCCACCCGGAATGAAAAGCCCTGATGATGATGAATACTATTGGGATAGTATCATAATTTATGAAAATGAAAACAAAGTATGCAATAAAAGCAAATTTACTGTAATAAATCTCATCTATTGGAGGTTACAATGTGGGGGTTTAGGGTCTCACAAACATAACATTTTTTATATTTTCAGTATTTTTGTGTATAGACATATCAAACTTCAACCTATTTAAGATTCACGTGAACATATGTCCACCTGCTTTAGTTGCGATTTGCACATGCATATCTATGTATAACGTTTATCCCCCAATATTTCTGTACACAAAAATAAACAAAATGTAGTTATGTTTGGGTGACCCTAAGATCCTGAATGTTGCTTCAGCATAACATTTATTTATAAAAGAATTGGATCTTACAAATACTTGAAAACTATTAACATACTAAAAAAGTACTTGACATTAGGAAATACACATTGACTTCAAAACATTTTTTAAGAAAATTATTTCTTGAACAAGAAAACACTAGGAATACTTAAAGTGTTTGCCCCACACCAGCATTGTAACATGGCCACAGAATGTTAGGTCAGAAACGAAAGGAGAATATCAATGCTTTAGGAATAAAAGCACAAAAGAAATTAATGTAAATTAACAAGCAACCAATCTACGAAATTAATAATAATTAATAAACACTAGAAATACATTGTAAAAGAATCTAGAACAGCGGTTCTCAAAATTTTTGAGTCATGTACCACCTACAGTTCTTTTTGTTATTTTTGGTACCACATATACAGGGAGTAACAAAAATACAGGTCATAAATTAAATCACATGTTCTGGAACCAAAAATAGTTCGATTGAACCTAACTTACCCTAGTACAAATATGCACACAAAAAAAGTTACAGCCCTTTGAAGTTACAAAATGAAAATCGATTTTTCCGATATATCGAACTATTGGAGATTTTTTAATGAAAATGGACATGTGGCATGACTATGGCAGGGACATCTTAAAAAGAAATTATAGTGACATTTGTGCACCCCATAAAAATTTTATGGGGGTTTTGTTCCCTTAAACCCCCCCAAACTTTTATGTACGTTCCAATTAAATTATTATTGTGGTACCGTTAGTTAAACACAATGTTTTTGAAACTTTTTTGCCTCTTAGTATTTTTTAGATATACCAGTTTTAATCGAGATGCGGCTTCTTTTTTTTTAATATGTTAACATAACAATTTTATGGAGATTTTGCGCCTTTACTACCCCCCAAATGTTTGTGTATGTACGTTCCAATTTAACTATTATTGCGGTACCATTAGTTGAAAACAGTGTCTTTAAAACTTTTTTGCCTCTTAGTATTTTTCCGATAAGGCACCTTTTATCGAGATGTGGCTTCTTTTTTAATATGGTTCAAAATATACTTATAAAATCTGTAATTTATAAATAAATTTTCATATTATTATAGGGTCTCTATAATCGTACTTAACAGTATACAAATATGTGGTGGATTTGACAAATATTCAAAATATTTCGATAAAAACTAGTTAGAAAAATTACTAAGAGGCAAAAAAGTTTTAAAAACATTGTGTTTAACTAATGGTGCCACAATGATAATTTAATTGGAACGTACACAAAAGTTTGGGGGGTTTAAAGGAACAAAACCCCCATAAAAATTTTTATGAGGTGCAGAATTTTTTTTAAGATTTTCCTGTCATAATAATGCCACATGTCCGTTTTCAATACGAAAACTCAAATAGTTTTCGATATATTGGAAAAAATCGATTTTTATTTTGTAATTTCAAAGGGCTGTAACTTTTTTTGTGTGCATATTTGTGCTAGGGTTAGTTAGGTTCAATCGAACTATTTTTGGTTCCAGAATATGTGATTTAATTTATGACCTGTACTTTTGTTACACCCTGTATTTTTAGAGTGTATTATCAAGACTTGCTAAGTACTACTATTTTAATTTTTTTTGTGTTTTGTGTACCACCGCAAGTAATGAATTGTACCACCAGTGGTACATGTACCACAGATTGAGAATCGCTGATCTAGAACATATTTAGCAAACAGCAAAACAAACTAAAATTGAACAAGGCCTAAAGCTAGAAAAAATTTATACTGGAACGTTGGTATGTATTGTAAAGAAACATTTAAAGTATGTTTCTATGCATTTCTAAATTACATAAAGAATAACCTAAAATGGCTACAATAAAAAAAATATTTATGCTTCAGAAAATAGCTAATTGTCTATTTTGATATGAAATTAGTGATACTGTAACATTAGAGAACTATACTCCATTCCACAAATATATGACCCTCTTGGATTATCCCGACAACAAATATTTTACTGTGCAAAATATGAAAGTAAATTGCAAATTATATTGTTTATTGGAGTAATTATTAGAGCAAAATACTTCTTATGTTGCACACTAAAATATATGTTGTCACGATAATCCAAAACAGTCGTATATTCATGGAATACACTATACAATTAAGAGCTAAAGAGCAAATTAATCAACTAAGCATTTTTACCTTGATTCTGTTGAGGAGTAGGTTCAAAATCAAACCAAACATAAAAAATTAAACATTTATTAAGCTCTATTTCTTAGATGGTTTAACTACAGCTTGTTGGGCTTTAAGAACTTTCACTACGATCTTCTGTTCTTCAATCAAGAAAGCTCGAACAATCTTTTCTTTAACACACTTGTGGCATAGGACACCACCGTATGCCCTCTTAACAGTCTTCTTCCTTCTGCACAATCGTGACCTTTCTTGGGGCCTGGCAGGGAGAATACCTCTAAGTTTGTCTTTGCATTGACCGCATCTGGGGATCTTCTTGGGTTTTTTCAGGTATTGATATACGAGTTTACCACCAGGAGTGCGGACACTGAAACAAAAATAATGCTAAGCAAATGGTTTCAGATTTTAATATTTAAAGTGTTTTGGGTGTGAATGTCAGAACGATTGAACGAACGAAATGCATTTTCGTCACTAAATATTTCAGGACTCTAGCCAAATCTCATCATAAAAAATCAATTTATCGACACAAAAATTCGATTTATAACAAAAACATAACCTCCAAATAATAAAGTTACATTTAAAATTTCAAACAATAGTCTGGCAATGTTAATTTAAATTTAAAGCATAAATACTCTCACATACAGAACAAAATTTTGAACTTACATTCGCCTCCTGTTGGATTTTGTGTTGTAAGACAACCGTCTTCTAAAGACTAATCGTTGGACCATTTTGCCCTAAAACAATTAAAATATTCTTTAATCCTAAATAAATAAGGTCAATAGCATAAAGTATTACTACTTTATATTTAATTTAACAATGTCGGACTTTAAATAAATAAATACTTATCCCGATGATTTAAGAAACATTTTTCACAAATACTAACCTCTTCGAGCTAGAAAATGGAAAAGAGATGGCGTTAACGCATGCGTATATTTTGACAGTACGTGACAGTGACAGACAAATCGAAATACAGGTTTACCACTAGGAAAACAAAAGAAATCGGTGTGTCTAGGTACACGCTAACGGGTACGCAAATAAAAAGTTAGGTACACGCGAACATCATCAAGTCAGTGACGTCACTATTTAGCGTGCACTGTTACTGGTTTTTTGCATACACGCTAACTTGAGAATATGTACCGCGAGTGTCAGAATAAGGTAAGAACTAATATTGATTAGTAAAGAGATGTCTTATTTTTTATTTGTTTAGTGTTTGTTTTTAAATTAATCATGGAGTGTGGACAACTATTCAGTTCTTTTAATGAGTTTAACAACATTTTACTGGCTAATTGGCTCTTCCAAAGCCATTTAAAAAAAATAATGTGTGTGTAGAGTGTGTACTTTGTACCCACGTAAGAAGTTGTATTAAAAAATAGGAATAACAATTGTCCATCCGTGTCCGGATTCGAACCCGGGACCTCCGCGTTACGTAGTCGAGTGCTCTACCAACAACCCATCAGGGTTTTGTTTTGACGGCTGCTTGGACGTAATTACAAACGACGGTGACAAATAAGTCAAGTGAAGTATAATTATATAAACATGTTTAATATATACTTATTATCTTACTCCCAAGGAAGACAAATCCAAAGACACAAAAGTTAATAAATATATTTACTAAAAACACTATATATCCTTTTTAAACCTTAGTTGCGCTGATATATACATAACTTGGATGATTTTTAACTATTTAACAACATACAGTCTGTGTGCGCATGCGCCGAGGATTATAAAATTTTACTTTCGATCGTAAAGAGGTATAACTTTAAAAAAAACAACATTTTAAAACAGTGTGAAAAAGGATAAGAGACTATAAATGAATATATATTTTTTAAATTAAAGTGAAATAGTATTATCGCCGAAAATTAAAATAAAAGGAAGAGCTAAAGCTATCACAATAATAATAATTAACTTACGTATAAAAATTATTTTAACAATATTTTGTACATGTCAACTAAATAAATATTTATTTTTCTAATACCCTGAATATATACTTTATTATAATATTAAAGTATATATTCAGGTTAGCAAAATAAATTTGGCATAAAAATAAATCAATTGTGTTTATTGCATTTATAAAATGGTATTTTCTTTGATTTGTATAGTCTTATAAATTGTACAGATTATATTCGTAGTAATATATTATATAAATCGTAAATATTTTTTTTCGATTATAGGGCCATCTATCGACAGCTAGAATAAATGTTATAAATGCCTGTTATAAAGGACGTACCTTTTTTCTGTCACATACAATTTAATGCATTAGAAAGAAATCGAAGAATTGTGACGCACTGACATGAATAAATAAATAAATTGAAAAACTAAAAGATGCCTATGAGAAAAAAATAACAGTGCACGCTAAATAGTGTCGTCCGTGTCGTCAGACGTCACTGACTTGATGACGTTTCGAGTGGACCTAACTTTTTATTTGCGTACACGTTAGTGTGTACCTAGACACAGACAAAATACCCCAACCAACTGGGTTGGTTGGAGTATTCTTTGGTTTTATTGTATAAAAACGTTTTATTACAAAAAAATATCAAATATTATCTCTATTTTATGTATTTTCGTCAGTAGCTGAATAAATACAGAGTAAACGTTTTTATCTATAGTTGGTAAGAGTGATTTTGACACCTGTCTAACTCTTCCTACTTGTCAAATTTTCGATAAACGTGTTTCTTTTTTGTGCGGTTGCTGTGAGAAGTAGTCGTGTATGTGTAGCTGCTAAGAAAAAAATAAGATGACTGAAACTTTGCAATTAAAAGGCACCCTTTTGGGTCACAATGGATGGGTAACACAAATTGCCACCAACCCAAAATACCCTGATATGATTTTATCTTCATCCAGAGGTAAATTACAATATTTTCTACTTAGCCTAATCATCAAGGTTATGGTAATCTATTCGAATTTTTTACATCATCCACTATATTCAAAGTTTTCTTGTATTTTATGTTTATTCATAGGCATATTACCACATTGAGATACATATTTTCTTGGTTTTAGACAAAACCTTGATTGTATGGAAATTGACACGTGAAGATACCCAATATGGTGTACCCCAAAAACGTTTATATGGCCACTCTCACTTTATCTCAGATGTAGTACTCTCCAGTGACGGAAATTATGCTCTTTCTGGTTCATGGGACAAGACTCTTCGTCTGTGGGATTTGGCTGCAGGAAAAACTACAAGAAGATTTGAAGATCACACTAAGGTTTGATAGAATCATATTTATTTAACCCTGAAAGAAAATTTAAATACTCATTTGCTGAAGGTTTTTATTATATTTCATGAGTATTTCATTATACACTTATTGACAAAAATAGTGGGTATTTTGTAATTATAATGTGAAGGGAACTTTTTTTGTACTGCTATCCTTAGCCCCCCCCCCCAGTGTCGTCATCATGATTGGCTCTACAACCAATGGTGGGTCTTTGCCTGTTCCAGAATCAGCTTCCATTCCTCCTTGTTCTTCGCCTTTGATTCCCAATTTCATACTACTTGTAAATTGTCTTCCACCTGGTCCTTAAATCATATTCTGGGCCTGCCTCTTGTCGCTCCATCCAGTCATTGGTTATAAATGTGTTTCGAGGGCTCCATTTCATTCTCTTTAACATGTTGACGGACAGAACATCTAATTTCCATTGATGTAATATGACACATGTATAAATGTTGCTATTTTCCCTATTCTACTTTGCAAAATATATTATAGTGTCACAACACTTGCTTATACATTTGACGCAATGTCCATCAACGTGTTCAAAACAGATGAATCACTATGCAGCACTACTCTGTGGATCCACAAAGTGGCTGAAACAGGCAAACCGAGCCCAGCCACTATCGCTCTTGTGGAATGGCACAGTTAATTCACATGAGAATTTACAGGTGATCATCGGAAGCTACTTTGTGGATCCACAGAGTGGTTAGTCCGTTTTGAACCTAAGTTGCCTAGCTAAGCCTGTATTTTGATAATACTGGGATCACTATAAAGGCGATAAAGCTCAACATTATAGTGTCTACTTCATAATCTGTTTTCCTGCACACCTTCATAGATGTCTTACGATTTTTCATTCAAAACAGCCTAATCATTTGTTTATGTTTCTGATGCGTAAGTGATGCTGGGCTTGGGAGTTCTGTACAGTAAAAGCTCCTCAATCGTGTTTTCACTATTCAGGGATTAAAAAAATGTGACCCAATTCCTATATTCGCGGCCCGAGATTTCTTTATTTGCAGATCGAATTTTATAATATACCTAAATAAAAAGCATTTGGTACCATCTGTCAATGAGTCAGCAAATCGACTAATAAAAAAATTAAATTGATCTTATTACAACTACACCTAGATTACATGAGAATGTTTAAGTAAAATAAACTATTACTCAAAACATAGAGCATTAAGTTCTGCCGCAATCACAGGTTCCATGCTTTGACGAGAGCTGCATTTTGTGTTTATTATTTTACTTCTCTATTCGTTACAAAAATTGTAATTGACATGTCTCTTCCGATATCTTCCTAATTTATAATGACTAAAAAAAAAATGAAAAACGGGTTTTGATCTGAAAAAAATCAGTTTTATTAAATGAAAACAGAAATGCTTGATCGTAAACATAAAAGAATCATCACAAGAACTGGAACCACACACATTGAAATCATGAAAAAACTGTGGCCTGTTCGGACTGCGGGAAATGAGAAAGAATCTGTGTTAAAACTGCAAACATTGCCGAAATTGCGGGTGGGAGAGGACAAGATGGGTTCGAACAGTTACTATCAAGTGTTAAATTCACAACTTGTTGAAGAAGAGGCTTCAACAAGCACTCAAAACGTGACATTTCATTTAAAAAATCTTAGTGAAGGTTTATAAATGGCAAATGAGCTTTGTGATTTCTTTATAAAAATTGATCCATTTATGGAGCAAAGTCTTATTTTTAAGAGGCAAAATGCTAATGCCACTGCCGAATATCAGTCTGAATTGAAGCAATTTTTAAAAACTGCCAAGCAAGAGTTTACTAAATTCTTTAAATGATTGCCGAAAGCTGAAGATAATATGTAATTAATCAATCTGTATGGCCAAAACTTCAATTAAACTGATTTTTTTTAGCTGTTTGGTATTGCTATAGATTGGTATTGTCACATCACCAATGATATATGTACTCTATTTCGAGGGGTTTGAGCGAAAACCTGATAACTAAAAATAACATTGTTTGGAGATAAATATGATTAAAGATTTTGGGAAGTTTGAAGAAGTTTTCAAATTGTTATTAGAAAGTTTAATAACAATTTGATTGAACTTCCTAACGATTTGAAATCTTGAAACTTCCTAAAATCGTTAATCGTGATTATTTCGAAACAATTTTATTTTTAGTTATCGGGTTTTTCAAACTCCTCGATTTGTCAGTGTCATAGGAATAGACTGCCCAAAAATTTCACTTCACATGATATTTTCAAAATATTCTATATTTTTGTCCATGTGTGTATTTCATTATATGTATTTTGCACGTTGTTTTTCACAAATGAATATTAATTTTTCTCTTGGGGTTGCATGTAATACGAATTGTAAAAAAGATACTAATCATCCCCGACTATGACAGCAAGAAGATTTTTTGTTTTATTTTTTTTTTTCGTCGTACATCGTCTGAAGATTACTGAAGAAATAAAATGTAAGTACTACAAAGCATGGGTGATGTATCTGTATATTTAAACCTAGAGGTGTGTTTGTAAGGTATTTCCTCAAAAGCACCAAGCTTGCACATTCAAGCAAGTTTGGTTGTCAAGAAGGAATATATCAATACTAGTCCTGGGTGCGGACAAAACGTATACCAAATTTTGTTCCTCAATAGGATTTAGGACAATTTTTTTGTTGTTTTTGTTAGATACACCTCTAGGCCTAATCCATTTGTAATTAGTATATGCTAATCATTGAACTGTTATAGGATGTTTTGAGTGTAGCCTTCTCTGTTGACAATAGACAAATTGTGTCTGGATCCCGTGACAAGACCATCAAACTGTGGAACACCTTGGCCGAATGTAAATACACAATTCAAGATGATGGACATTCCGATTGGGTAAATATTTTTTATATAGTTCTATAGTCTAGTAAACAAAAATTGAGATTAAAATTAAATTAAGATTTAAAAAATCTATTTTTATCTCCTCTGAAAAAGTTGTTTTTTGAGTTATCGACACTTTTGTCTTCTGGATGAGCAATATATACTGACCAAATTGCTCATCCGGAAGAAAAGTGTTCCAACTCAAAAAACAACTTTTTTCAGGGGAGACAATAGATTTTTAAATTTAATTGTAATTGTTTTAAATTTTAAACAGTAAAACTTATAAATTAAATCCGAATAATATGGATAAGTGAATGTTTCTATAGTCTGTTTTTAAACAAAAAGTAGTGATTCAAATTTCCTGTGCTCTAAGCTTTTTGTAATTGGTCCAACCTCGGACAAGTTTACTCCACTGTTATAAAATTTTGACACTAATGACATTTATAAAGTTTTGACACTAGTGGCATTTCATAGGTTAATTAAGTTATATCAGCGATCTTTTGTGTTTTCTCCTTTAATTTTTAGATTTTTAGTCCGTTTTTGTACAAAAAATTATTGTCATATTCTGCAATTCCTTGGATATATTTAAAAACCATTTGTTGAACATACAATGTCAGTGATATAATTTCTATCAGCAATTTTTTAAGCTTAAACTTTGTTTTTTATATTGAAAAGTTCTTTTTTTCCTTTAACTTATTAGCTTTGTTATCCATATTATAATGTTCTTTGTGTTGACACTGTTTATGGTTTTGCTTTTGTCTTTGTAATATTTTTTTTTGTAATAATATTTTCTGAATTGGTCTTGTCTGTAAATAAAAAAAAGAAAAAAAAACAGTTTTATATAAAAAAGTTGTTTTAGAACTCTTTAGCGACGTATTAGTATAATATAATATTTATGGATTACCTTCAAAGGCCAATATGATCAACCAAAAAAGATTTACTTTGGTGATATTTCTAGTGATTTTCTTGGGTGTGAATCTGTCTTTTTAGTTTACTCCTCTTGGTTTAAAAACAAAGCTTAATTGTGTGAGTGGCAAAACCAAAAAAACTATATCTGATTTAACTAAGAAAAAAGATCAACAATTTTGAGTTATGTCACATTTCTTTTAAAATATTGGTTACTTTTTTAAAATTATCAAAAAATACCTAGGACACTTTTCGAAATACAACAGTATTTGTGATAAATCATGATAAGTTTACGTCAAATATCAGCATAACTGAAACGTATCATTGTTCTGGAATAAAAGTATTCATTTTACTGCCAAAGGAATGATGATACTACCGCCATCTTTCGAAATTGGAAGTAAACATCTATGTGACATTTTTCCTGATAAAAGTATAGGATATTTGCAGTTAATTTATGATAACTCAATTTATGCATTTTTGAGTTGTCATTTTTTTCTGGATGAGCGATAACTGTAACCATTTCTACTACCCTTCCTTAAAAGCACCAGTTTTGTTAACAACAAACATTATTGGTTGTTGCCAGGAAGGATATTAATATTAGTTCAAGGGTGTGAGCCCAAAATACCATTTTTGAAGCTCCTCAATCTGAGTTAAGACAATCCACCAATTTTTCCAAAAATATCGTCCGATTTACATACACGATATTAATTAAATTGTTTCCTTTCAGGTATCCTGTGTAAGATTTTCCCCCAACCACGCCAACCCAATCATCGTATCAGCTGGATGGGACCGTATGGTGAAGGTATGGAACTTGACCAATTGCCGTCTAAAGATCAACCACTCTGGTCACACTGGTTACTTAAACACAGTTACAGTCTCTCCTGACGGTAGCTTATGTGCTAGCGGAGGTAAAGACTGCAAAGCCATGCTGTGGGATCTTAATGACGGCAAGCACTTACATACCTTGGACCATAATGACATCATCACCGCTTTGTGCTTCTCACCAAACAGGTAAGACGTTTTGGTATAATAATTAAGGGGCTATCCTAGTGTAAAAGTAAGCAGTTCATATACTTTTTGTAGTCCAGAAAGCCACTACGCATCCGCTAGGAAAAATATTCTAATTCGGATTTTTTGCACAATCTTACTCAAAAAGGACTCCTTTTAACAAATTTGCATGTTGCCAGGACCAAAAGGTGGTCAAAAATTTTTTTTTGGTGGTTTGTTTTTTTTGTTTTTTTCCTAAAATTATTTTTTTCGCATGGAAAAAAGTTTTTTTAGGTTTTTTGGATCATTCCAAACAGAAAAGGTCTTTAGTGACTTTTCTCTAAAAATGATAGTTTTTGACATATAAGCGATTAAAAATTGAAAAATTGCGAAATCAGCCATTTTTAACCCTCACAAACAATGTGAAAAACTGAAAATTTGAATGTTGCCAAGGTAGGTAGATATTCTTTAAACATCGATTGATAAAATCCCGAAGAGTTTTTTGTAATACAATATTCAAAACTCCTTTGTTTTTTAATTGCTAATCAAGCGTCCACGACACTATTTTCCACCGACAGTATGGTGCAAATGAAAGGAATAAATTCGTTATTTCGTAAAACGGCGAGATTAAGGAAAAATCCTGAAACGATCGATTTTTATTTTTAAGGTATGATATTGTGGCATATATGGTATACTAGTGATGTCATCCGTCTGGGCGTGATGATGTAATCAATGATTTTTTTAAATGAGAATAGGGGTTGTGTGGTAGCTCATTTGAAAGGCTCTTCAATTCTCTATTCAGTAATGTAAACATTTACATAATTATTTATACAGTGTGTCCTTCTACTTATGTTTTTGTCAAATAATTTAATTTAATAAAAAAATTTTGGACACCCTGTATAAATAATTATGTAAATGTTTATATTACTGAAAAGTGAATTAAAGAACCTTTCAAATGAGCTAGCACACGACCCCTATTCTCATTTAAGAAAATCATCGATTATGTCATCACGTCCAGATGGATGACGTCACTAGTATACGATATATGCCACAATATCATAACTCAAAAATAAAAATGAACCTGTTTCGGAATTTTTCCTTAAAGTCGCCAGTTTATGAAATAACGAATTTTTTCCTTTCATTTGCACCATACTGTCGGTGGAAAATAGTGCCGCGTACGCTTGAATTAAAAAACAAAGGAGTTTTGAATATTGTATTGCAAAAAACTCTTCGGGATTTCATCAATCGATGTTTAAAGAATATCTACCTACCTTGGCAACATTCAAATTTTCAGTTTTTCACATAGTTTTTGAGGGTTAAAAATTGCTGATTTCGCAATTTTTCAATTTTTAATCGCTTATATGTCAAAAACTATCATTTTTAGAGAAAAGTCACTAAAGACCTTTTCTGTTTGGAATGATCCAAAAAACCTAAAAAAAAACTTTTTTCCATGCGAAAAAAATAATTTTAGGAAAAAAACAAAAAAAATGTTTAAAAAATTTTTGATCACCTTTTGGTCCTGGCAACATGCAAATTTGTTAAAAGGAGTCCTTTTTGAGTAAGACTGCAAAATATCCGAATTAGAATATTTTTCCTAGCGGATGCGCAGTGGCTTTCTGGACTATTGGGAATTTCTAAAATAAAAAGTACTGTACCAATTGTTTTGAATTTTTGCAGGAGCATTTAATATAAAAAGAAGTACATGTAAAACAATTGTCATAAAAAATATTGAAAATTAATTTATGCGCCATCTACTGACACCGTGAAAATAAAAACAGCTCCACTGCTGCTGTGATTGGTACTAATAGAGATCATGAAACATAAAAGTTCAAAGTTGTTATTGAAATATAAGTTATTTTCTATACCATCAACTAGGGGTTTTTTGGTCGGTTAAAAAATGTCAATTGGCAGTTTATGAAATTGAAAATGTATCAGCTGATTTAAAAAAAATGTTCAACACTTCGTCATTTTTCCAAATTTTAATATTTTTCAAAAATCCTCTTTGATGGTATAGGAAATAACTTATATTTCAATAATCACTTTGAAATTTTGATTCAGGATCTCTTACAAGTCCCAATCACTGTAGCAGTGGAGCCATGTTTTTATTTTCACTGTGCTAGTAGATGGCGCATAAATAGCTTAGTTTTAATATTTTTTTTATGAACATTGTTTTACATGTCCTTTTTATAGTTAATGCTCATGCAAATTTTCAAAACAATTGGTACAATACTTTTTATTTTAGAAATTCTCAAAAAAAGTATATGAATTTCATACTTTTACACTAGGCCTAGCCCCTTAATCTTAAATAATTCAAAGAATATTAAAATAAATTCCAAGTCAAAATATTGAAAAATAAGCCAATGGTGGCAAAGTTTTAGACACCTCAAAAAAGCTGATTTTGCAGTGAACATCATAAGTCATCATTAGATCATGGGAAACAAACAATGAAAGATTTTATTAGCTTAAGAGTTTTTCAAGGTAACGCTGTTTTTTAATAGTAATGATTTTTGGGTTTTTGATATCACTCAGAAGTCAAAATACAGGGTGGTGAATCGTAAAGCAGGTCATAGGAAACTCAATGTAAAATTCTAAACTGTTAAATTCCTGCTTCCCTAATTATTTTACATCAAAAGTCATGGGAAGCTATTTCTAGAGGATTCAAATCTGTATTAACAACAAAAGTTAAAATTGTTCTATGCTTTAAACACATTGCAAAATTTTGAAAAATATGGTACATTTGCCAGTGTGTAAAATTTAGGCCCACGTTTACTATTTAACTGGCAGTGCGCACACTATTGAATAAAACTATTTGATATACATAAATGATAAAATAAAAACCTTATTTTGTAAAAGGTATATTTAAAATCCCTAAAAAGGGCACCAAAACGTTTTCGGAATCAATATTCCATCATCAGTGTTATCACAGGTTACATGCTTTAAGCCACCAAAATGTATGGGTAAAAACCCTTAAATTTATTTTAAGGGGTTACATTATATTATCTGATTTTGAAGGATGTTAAAAATATTTCCAGATTAACCCCTGGCATCACATGACATCAACCATATTGGTTGAGAAATTGTAGGTAGAACCTTAAATATAACCCCAACTGTTTAAAATCAATTTAAGGGTTTTTACCCATACATTTTGGTGGCTTACTGTATGTAAAGCTGTGATAACACTGAAGATGGAATATTGATTCCGAAAACGTTTTGTTGTGATACAGCCCTTTTTAGGGATTTTAAATACATATACCTTTTACAAAATAAGGTTTTTATTTTTTGTGATTTATGGTATACAGCCAGTACAGGAATTTTTCCTTGTGATAAATGATAAAATAAATATTTTGACAGTTCAAATATTGTTAATATTAATAACTTCATTGTGACCAAACGCCACCGTTACACACCATGACATTGTGTGTGGCATAACTTGTCTAAAAATTCTATATTTTTACAAAATTTTGGAATATGTTTTTGTAGAACAATTTTAACAGTTGTTTTCAATACAGATTTAAATCCTCTACAAATAGTTTCTTACGTGTTTTGATGTAAAATAGGGAAGCAGGAAACAGTTCAGAATTTTACATTGAATTTCCTATAGCCCGTTTTCCAATTCACCACCCGGTATAGAAATTTCTTTAAAAACAAAGGGTGAAAATCAACATATTTATCATTGTTAAACACAAAATATGCATAAAGCAAAAAGTATCTACAGTGTTACATCACGAAATGTTGAAAAGATCTATTCAAAATTTCAGGTGGTTAGGTCAAGTAGTTTTTGAGTTACAATGTCCACCACCTTTGAAGAAGACAGTTTTGAGAAAAACATGTTGACAGCATTATTTTCAATTTTTTTTGTCTGTCAAATCACAAAGTGATGCACACTGGAATGTTTTTGAATCGTGGACTAAGCATTTGAGCATTATACTGCACTCGCACGAACATGCTGCATTTCCGGTAATCTTGATCCAATCAATCTGAAATTTTGAGATAATATTCTTGAAGTTATATACCAGGGGTGGCCAAGCTCCTTATAGGTCAAGCCATTTTTCAAAATTCGAAAATTCTCGCGAGCCGCAATTAAATTTACCTATACATATATACTAAAAAAGATGCAAGATGGTATTAATATTTTTGTACAGAAGATATATTTATTGACAACATAAATAAAATTACAAAAGACGTGTATTAAATTTAAAGATTAATAATTAAAATATTTATTTTATTTTTGTCTCACAATTCTTTAAAATTTGTTGAATAAATTCTCAGTACAGCACTTCTCAGTAATTCTTTCAAACTAGTTAGTTATTACTGATCGGCGTTTAATTTTACGAATTTTAAAGTGGAATAATATGATACCCATAAGTATGTTATTCTGAATATGAAATAATAGGCAGCCTTTTTTAATTCGTGATACTAAGATTATGGTACAAAGGATACCGTACACAAACAACTTATGGAAAATATAATGTCACTCAAATGGATTAAAATTTACATGAATAGTTCCGTCTCAAAATTACAATCATGTCATATCATTGTGCCATCATATCACTATTTAGAGTTGGCGCAATAATATGAAATGATTGTAATTAAATTTTATTTCATTTGACTCACATTATATTTTCCATAAAATATGTGCAGTGTGTCCTTTCCAAAATTCAGTAATAGGCTTCAACTTATATTTTAATTATAGAGCTTGATCTTCTTGAATCTCTGCTAATTCTAATTCTCCAGATGTTTTTTGAGCCATAATTATATTGGAAATGGAAAATTCACCTTCAATTATGTTCATTTTAAATGGAACCAGAAAAAATCAAGAAATCGGAAAAAATCAATCAACAATCAAATCCTATTCCTTCTAGCTTCTGTATATATGTTACAGTTCAAGTTGATTCTCAGTTAGAGTTGACTCCAACTAGTTGGAGTCAACTCCAACTGAAACGAGCAGTAAAAGTTGATTTTAAAAATTTAAATCAACTTTTACTAGTTGGAGTTGACTCTTCCTGGATCGATTCAGTAAATGTTGATTATACGAGAATCTCAAGTGCATTTTTGATGAGTGTGCGTTTCTTTGTTTTGACCATTTCAACTACTTATTAGTATAGTCTGTAACGTCGCCCCCGTTAGGTAAATTATTCTGATTCGATTTTTTGCACAAACTTACTCAAAGAAATACAACATCATCCGTATAACAATCCTTATAATAAATACACAGGGTGTCACGCGGTACCGCGGTCGAAAAATTATTTAACCAATTTTTGTTAACCAAATTCACAAAAATAATTTTTATCTACTCTATCTCATATTATGTAAAGCAGCGGTTCTCAATCTGTGGTATACAACGCACCGGTGGTACACAAAACACACAAAAACTTAAAATAGTAGTACATAGTAAGTCTTGATTATACAATACAATCTAAAAATATAGAAATATAATAAAAGAAACTTTAGTTAGATGGTACATGACTCAAAAAGATTGAAAACCGCTGATGTAAAGGTTTTATTGTGTGAAAATTGTAAATATAGATAGCAGTACATGAAGGGTTTAAAGTGTGTCTGAAGTAACAATCTATTTTGTATGAATATAATTGCGAAACACTACAGAATTTTACTTTTTGACATAAATTTTATTAATAATAACATAAATTTTGTTCAATATTTTTAATAATTAAAGTGAATAAATTTGAATTTCACTCAAATAATCGATTGCTGCTATTGACCACTTACATTCAATCTCGGTTAATTTGATTAATAATCGCGGCAGGTAAAGTAACATTCTTCTTTCAATACAACAAAGTGTTACTTTACTGCTGAAAATGAGGGCAAATCAGTACAATAATGAATGATTTTAGTGAAGTCAGAAACTAAAAAAAATCAAAGATTAAAGCTACCTCTATAAGATCCTGAAGAAATTTTTGTCATTATTTCATTAATAAGATATTATTTTTAATTATCAACAATGAGCGCTAAGCGTGTATTGAGGCGGCCGTCAATGTGAGTGCGAGTGAGATTCACCATTGGACGGCCGGAATGGTGCATCTCTTTAGCACTCACCATTGACGGCCGCCTAATACGCACTTAGCGCTCATTGTTAATAATTATAGATAAAGCTTAGTAATAAAATAGTGAACAAAAAATTTCTGCTGGATCTTGTAGAGGGGGCTATAAACTTTGATTTAGTCACTTTCTGACTTTAATAATAATGGATTTTAACCGAGTTATTAAGCTTTGAAAATGGCTATTTTCGCATTTTTCAAATTTTAAATCGCGTATAACTCGACAACAATCAATTTTAGAGAAAAATCACAAAATACCTTTTTTTGCTCAGAATATCCCAAATCTAAAAAAAATTACTCGAAGTGAAAAAATTATTTTTGTGAATTTGTCTAAAAAAAATTGTTTAAACAATTTATCGATCAAGGTACTGCCTGGCACCCAGTAGATTTGTTATAAGGACCTCTTTTTTAGTAAGTGTGTGCAAAAAATTCGAATCGGAGTAATTTACCTAACAGGGGCGACGATAGAGTCTAGACTAATTTGAACATATTCAGTAACATTTTTAATTTCTAGAATCGGCTGTTTGTGTGAATCAGAATCAACTTTTACTAAATGGCATTGGGAAGAGTATACTTTTCCTAGTAAATGTTGAATATCAATCTTCATTTTATATTTATAATCAACTCTTACTGAAACCAGCCGTTAGAGTTGACTCCAACTAGTTGGAGTCAACTCCAACTGGATAATCAACTTGAACTGTAACATATACACGTTGTTTTTCTTGTTATTGGAACATTTTTTTTTTATTCGAAGAAAGTGACAAAAAATTACCAAGGATCTCGGGTGCATCTGTTGAGAGCCACAAACAATCCTTTAAAGAGCCGCATGTGGCTCGCGAGTCACAGTTTGGCCACCCCTGTTATATACAGGTTATATACAGTAATACCCCGAACTTACGTGATAGGTGGGACCCAGCGATAATCGCGTAAGTCGAATTCGTTAAGTCTGGGTATAATTTCTTATATGTATCTATGTATACATATAAATAATTTTATGGGACCGGAAGTTAAAAAAAAAATGCAATCTTTCAATCCCTTTATAAAAGTAACAAACACTCCATTAGACAAAAATGCAGATAAGAAATACCTAATACAAAATAAAATCGCTGATTCCATGTGAAAAGTCCAAACATATATAATACATTGGATGAGCAATAGTGTGTGGGTGGTAATTCTATCTCGATAACTAAACGATCGTGTGGCGCTCAAATAATGAATTGACAAGATTTTAAAATCGCATAACAAATTGACAAGATTTGAAAATCACGTAAGTCGAGGTATTACTGTACTTTCATTTAAAATAACAATCAAACTTTTTCATGATGCATAAAACTCTAACCCCTTGATATATCTATGAGAGGTTAAGCGGATATGGGACTGATCACCAAAAAGCAAATACAAATACACTTTCTGTGAAAAATTAATTTCTAAACATTCTCCATCTTTGTTCTAGGTACTGGCTGTGTGCTGCCTTTGGACCCTCAATCAAAATCTGGGACTTGGAAAGCAAGGAAATGGTTGAAGAACTTAAACCAGAAGTCGTTTCACAAAACACAAAAGCTGAACCTCCTCAGTGTCTTTCTTTGGCCTGGTCCACAGATGGACAGACACTGTTCGCTGGATATTCCGACAACACGATCAGAGTATGGCAAGTCAGTGTGTCTGCTCATTAAGATGTTAAGTTGTAGATAAGCGACAGTTTTTTTACAATAAAAAGACTGGAAAAAACATACTAGTTTTTTATTTTATTTATACCTAGATTTTAGATTCTGTGATAATAAAATGTTTTGTATATAATTGGTTTTTTATTACAATCAGTTCATGTCATAATATATCTGTAAATCTTCTCATGGTGCTTATGTGGTCTTTCTGTTAGTGATTATCATGGTTATCTTTACTTTGTCTTTGTTTACCACAGTATGGAACCCCCCAGGGGTAGTCAGTGAAATACTCATTTTGTCATTTATCTTTCCTCATAAAAGATGCATTTAACTATAGTGTTTTTTCATATTTCAATCCAATGTTGCCAAGGTGTTCCTATTCAAGGGTTAGATTTTGGTCATTCATGACTTTACCATTAAGCTTTATAAATAGTCGCCTATGTCTCATTATCTCCCAAATGATGGAGTGTCCATCAAATGTACACTAGATTTTTTTCTATTCGAAATAGATTGAAAAAAATATTGTGATGGCCGGTAAATGAACTGGGTGTCAAATACTCGATGCTCGGTGGAGTAGTCTCTTCAGATAATGAAAACACCAATAGCAATTATAGAATTTATTTAGAACCCCTGGGAGAACGTTGAGTACTGATAATGACTTGTACGCGATTTAGTTAAAGACTCTTGATACATATTGAACATATGAATGAAGTTAAAAGCACTTCTAGCCTGGTTGAAGTGAGTCTTGAAAATTATTCTAAAATGTATTATCTCTTGTTGTGGCAACATGAATTGGGTCATAGCCCACATAACAACAAGTTTAATTAGTCAGCTAAATTATGTCCATTACCAAAATATTGTTTATAAATTGCTACAATTAAACAAATTATTTAATCCGCACATGTTTAAATATAATAACAAATTGGCTCGTGTGATGTACGGAGTGATAAAAATATACTGTTTAAGAATTGGATTATACTTTTGTAGCTTACTTCTAAACGGCTTAACCGATTTTGATCACTAAACATGAAATTGAAACTTATTGACGAGTAGTATCTGAGCATCTAAGGTCAAGTATGATAACTGAAGCTATATGAAGTATACATACAGCAATTATTAAGCTTGAAAAACTGTTTTTTCCCATAGGAAATAGATTTGATCATATTAGATTAATAAATTTTATGAAGCCTATAACTTAAAAATTCGAATTTTACCGGATATGAGGTATACGTATACACCGTTAGATTCGTCTAGAGTCCTACAAACGCTCAGTTATTGGTGCAATTCGTAGGTTGAAATTTTGAGTAAATTGTCGAAAAACTAAAATTTTCAAAGTTTCGTTTTTCAGTTTTTAGGCGATACCGAGCCGTGTGTATGTCTGATCCTGATGGCTTAGACACCATTTGAAAGCTTAACTCGACACTATGGATCTGGTGTATTTGCGATTCTCCTGTCTCTTCTTGAACCGAAGATATATACCCCCCAAAAATATGCCGTTTTGTACCTACCAAGTCCTATAGCTGGATTATGGGTGGTCAAGAGTCACAAACTACACCGGTTCTGAATCGGCCCTGCATGACCCCCTCTTGAAACACAGAAAAAAAAATCAGATCGGTTTAACTTTTCCAGCCACATACATACATATCCACAAACATTTTCCCTTTTTTAAATAGAAATTGAGTCATATTTGTGAGCTCGGTAACTTTTGAATGGTATACGATTTTCAAAATTAGACATGCGTTGGAAAGGTAATGATCAATACCTAGATACTATTAATCTATATCTCTTGGGGTCGAGAACGAAAAACAGGCCCTAAATAGGAAGGGCCGTAAAATCCACACCCTTGGACCAAAATGGATGGTTGATATATGAATGGGTGAGTCTTTTCCTGAACTTTAAGATGGGAGTTTGTACAATTTTCAATTCCGTCAGATTTAGAAAATCGAAAATTTCGTGTACGGAATGTTCTGAACATAGTTATTCAAAGCAGAGTAAGCAAATAATTACAACATGATTCCCATGACCTTTAGCTCATTCCCCAAATATCTTCCACGATTTTTAAAAAAACTCACATTCTTGTCATGTAAAATTTGAAGCTTTCGACATGAAATTGGAATTCGAAAGTTGGTAATCGAAATTACAATTGATCCTTAATCCTAATAGGGCTTTTCATTCACAGTCATTTGTTTCGAGCTTCTGTCAAATGTCGTATAATCCGTAATATATTAATATTATACACAGATTATACAACATATGACAGAAGCTCGAAACAAATGACAATCGATGAAAAGCCCTATTGCTATTCATTGTTTTCGTGCCGAAAGCGGTTTCATGGCGATTGCCCTCATGCACTGAGGCTGAAAAACATTTACGTCGATTGCATTCACGAGAAAACCTTTAGGCTTTGGCCACACGGGCGATTTTTTACGGCGCCCGTTAGTTTGACTACCCCCTCCACCAATTTTAGATAAAATGATTTCATCTAAAATTGGTGGAGGAGGTAGTCAAACCAATTTGCGCCGTAAAAAATCGCCCGTGTGGCCAAAGCGTTAGGCTACGGCTCCACGGGCGAGAAATTGACGCTAGCAGTAGCCGTAAAACGAACTTAAGGTTCGTTCAGTTCAGTTCGGCTATTCCTCTTCCGTTGCGCGGAACCTTAAGTTCGCTTTACGGCTACTGCTAGCGTCAATTTCTCGCCCGTGGAGCCGTTCGCTTAGAGAATTATTCGGCAGCAAATATTTCTTGGGGATATTTTGTACGGGATTTTTGTGGGGATATTTTGTCCAAAAAAAATTGTGGGGATTATTTGTCCGGGATTTTTTGTGGGGATTTTTGTCCGGGGATTTTTTGTCCAGGGATAATTTGTGGGGATTTTTTGTCCGGGAATTATTTGTCCTAGCTTTGACTTTGTAGAAGTGTTACCTAAGGCTATAATAGACTTTGCTAAAATGGCTGAGCCAAAGAGACCTTTAACCTAAGGATGAGCCACAATATACCTCTTATGTCGTGGGGAAGAGTGCTTGCGTCCACTCATATTTTTTTTTATTTAACTTCCCAATTTATTTACAATCTGTAAAACAAGTTACAATGAGTAAATGTTGTGACCACTAATGCAGGTGACTTGGAGAAAATGATTTATTAATCATTTTCTTTACAAATATTTTACATAGATATAAAATTGTTTGTCTCTGGGAATTACGGCACACACAACTAAAATCGCGATGGTAAATCACTAGGTGTATTTCGTCTAAGTCTTCGTCTGGCTGGTTGTCTCATCAGGTTTCTGGCTAGTACATTTGGATGTTGTGTCAGTCTGTCTTCGTATTTCTGTGCGAAGTTAGTAATTTCTTCTTTTACTGTTGCAATTTCTAGATCGCGTCTAATAATATTATTTGCAACATACCATGGGGCATTTGTGATTATTCTAAGAACCGTCGACTGGAACCTCTCCAAGATTTCGATATTGGAGTTTGATGCAGTACCCCAAAGTTGGATCCCGTAACTCCATATTGGCTTCAAAATCGCTTTGTAGACAAGTACTTTATTTTTCATCGAAAGTGATGATTTGTGACCAATCAGCCAGTATAGATTGTGTAATTTGGGACCAAGTTGTTTACGCTTCTTAAAAATGTGTGTTCTCCAGTTTAATCTTTGGTCTAGGTGCATTCCAAGGTATTTGACTGTTTCTTGCTGTTTTAGTTGGTGGTTGTTGATATATACAGGCGGGCAGTGACCTTTACGGTTTGTGAAGGTAATATGAACCGACTTTGTTTCATTTGTTTGAAAACGCCACCGTTTTAGCCAAGTTTGCATTTTGTTGAGGCTGGTTTGCAGAAGTTGAGAAGCTATCCGTGGGTCCTGATGTACTGACATCACTGCTGTGTCATCTGCATATGTAGCTGTCGTGGTTTGAAAGTGTGTTGGTAAGTCCGCTGTGTACAATAGGTATAACACTGGTCCCAGAACACTGCCCTGTGGAACTCCGGATCCAACTGGAAATAGAGACGTGCGCTCATCTCTATGTTGTACAAAAAAGTAACGGTTTTGGAGGTAGGTATTTAAAGTTAGGGAGTTAGTGAGAGGAAGCATTTTTTTTTAATTTGTATAGAAGCCCTGTGTGCCAGACTTTATCGAATGCTTGCGAGATGTCTAGAAAGGCGGCAGTGCAGTACATTTTGTCTTCCAATGCTCGATTAACAGTTCTGCATATCCGATGAACCTGTTCTATGGTTGCGTGTTGGGATCTGAATCCAAACTGGTGTGCAGGGATTAGTTCTCGATCTGAGAGGAGTGGTTGAATTCTTGAGAGTATCAGATTTTCTAGAATCTTTGACACTATAGGCAGTAAGCGTTCACTCATATTGAACCTGATCTTACTTAACCATTAGGTTAGGTCAAGTAGATATATCATCAGTTACATATTTTATAAACTAAAAATACCATCTATCGGCTCCCTATCTTGAGTAGGATCCTGTTTACCAATATAATACGTCTGATGCATTTTTCACAAATAACGATATCCATATCAAGTAGGTAGATATAGGGACTCGGAGTTGTTTTTACGACTATTTTAAAAATGTTTAATCAAGAAATGGTGCAATATAGTTATTTTGGATTAACTTATTATTTCGTTTATATTTCTTAACGATAGATAAGGTTGTTTGCTGGCTAATGATGATTAAAATTAACAGAGAAGCCAGTACTAAAAACAGTAGTGAATAAAAAACCCAACGAGAACAATGACTGAATTAACAGTAAGTTGAATTATTTTAGGGTCATTCCATTTCAAATCACTCAATTTTGGAGCAAAAAAAATTCTGGACCTCCGATTT
This sequence comes from Diabrotica virgifera virgifera, assembly GCF_917563875.1. Classification (NCBI taxonomy): domain Eukaryota; kingdom Metazoa; phylum Arthropoda; class Insecta; order Coleoptera; family Chrysomelidae; genus Diabrotica; species Diabrotica virgifera. Next base: position 228,872,309 of record NC_065450.1, on the reverse strand, counting down.
GTCTGAAAATTGGTGTATAGCTTCTGCGGGACGTAAAAATGAGATATTTAAGGTCAAAAAATCTTCTTCTTTTTTTCTCAAAATGTTATTTTATGCGATTTTACAGTGATTTGGTGTTTATTTAAACAAATTTGCATTTTCTATCGTAAAGTATCAATGGAAAACATAATATTTTAATAGAGAGGACTCAAAAATGTCATTATATGGCATTATAACAAGTTACTTTGATTCAAAACAAGCTTTTGATCAAATTTTATAGTGTAGAAAACGTTAAAATACCGTTTTTTACATTTGTCTCCATTCCCAAAATACATCATAATCGATTTGGCTGAAAATTTGCCCACAGATAGACAAAACATAGGGCTTTAAGTGGTGAGAAGGATTTGAATTATATTACAATACCAAAAAAGTTACATGCAGTATTATAGTCAAAAATATAGGCGTCTACTGTAAGTACAATTAACTCGAAAATATCGACCTCACGACAAAAATTGTTAAAAAGAAATTGTAACAATTGTAAATACGATTTATTTGGAACAATTTCAGTTCCTACCATTCTTGTCGAAAAGTTAAAAATGGCGGAGATATTGAGCAAAACAGGTTCTCCTTTAAAATCAAGATGGCGGCTAACGTAACGGAGGAATTCATTCGTGATTTTAAATTTAGGCTACCATTGACTCACCTAAAGATCAGAAAAATAAAATTTTGGGCAGCTCGACATTCAAGGTCAAATGCTATCCCGACTGGACTAATATATACTTTTGTGTCTGATATTAATGCATGTAACTTTTTTGGTATTGTAATATAATTCAAATCCTTCTAACCACTTAAAATCCTATCTTTTGGCTATCTGTGGGCAAATTTTCAGCCAAATCGATGATGATGTATTTTGGGAATGGAGGAAAATGTAAGAAAACGGTATTTTAACGTTTTTTACACTATAAAATTTGATCAAAAACTTATTTTGATTCAAAATAACTTGTTATAATGCCATATAATGACATTTTTGAGTCCTTTCTACTAAAATATTATGTTTTTCATTGATACTTTACGACAGAAAATGCAAATTTGTTTAAATAAACACCAAATCACTGTAAAATCGCATAAAATAACATTTTGAGAAAAAAAGAAGAAGAAGATTTTTTGACCTTAAATATCTTATTTTTACGTCCCGCAGAAGCTATATACCAATTTTCAGACAAATCGGAGATCCAAAATTTTTTGCCTGAGTGATTTGACATACCTTTAATTTTATTTTAAGTAATTAATTAAACTAACTAATATAACTTTATGTTTAAAGGCTCAATTTTTTTCGTACGTTGTGCATCTACACTGCGTCTCAGAGAAAACGGGCACGCCACAAAGTGGGTAATTTTTGATGTCTCGAATTTCCTAAACCTGTTGTCCGATTTAAGTGATTTTTTAATATGTATATGTTTAATATGCCTTATTCTTTAACAATATCGTAATAATATTGTTGCTAGACAGGTAAATTGTCATAGTATACAGGGTGAGGCAAATAAAGGGCCTATTAGAAATATCTCGAGAACTAAAGGCAACAGAATCATGAAAATTTGAATTAAGGGTTTTTGAAGAGTCATTTGTTTAATGAAAATATTTTCATCTATTTGCTACTTCCGGTTATACCGGAAGTTGCTTATAACTTCGTTTTTTGTATGGGACACTCTGTATTACATATTTACATTTTTTGATTTTCTTCGATGTCTTCTTTCTAAAAATATGAGGTTTTGTAATGTTATACAGGGTATTTTAAAAGATAATTACATTTTTTTATTAATTTCGTAGCAACATTCACACCCTGCAGAATTGTAGTAGTTTGCTATCTAAAACTCTACTTACGTTCAAATGATTTTTAATATAGTCTACTATTGTTAAGGATCATTAGTATGACTAAATTTTTAATTTTAGTATACAGGGTTGGTCGAAACTCGGAATGGAGTATTTTCTGAGTTTTCTTAAATGGAACACCCTGTATTTTAGTATTGCAATGAAATGATATTTTATGGTACTTTTTTATTTCTTAAGCATTCCCTATTCCTAACTTTAATTTGTGCTTAATACGTAGGTATTTTGATAGCTAAACCATTTATATGGGTAATTTTAAGGATCAGTCTGAATTAATATGTATTTATTTCTAAAAAATTATTTGTGATTGAATATTTTTACGGCCAACCTAATAAAATTTTACGTATTTTTGTGGCAATTAATGTTTAGCTTGAATCACCAATAACTCACAAATTAAAGCAGTTAGGTATAAGGGAATACTTATAAAATAAAAAAGTACCATAAAATATCATTTCATTACAGTCCTAAAATACAGGGTGTTCCATTTAAGAAAACTCAGAAAATATTCATTCCGAGTTTCGACCAACCCTGTTTACTAAAATTATAAAATTACCTATACTAATGATTCTTAACAATAGTAGACTACCTATATTAAAAATCACTTGAATGTAAGCAGAGTTTTTAATGTAAAACTATTATAATTCTACAGGGTGTGAATGTTGCTACGAAATTAATAAAAAAACGTAATTATCTTTTAAAATACCCTGTACAATATTACGAAATCTCATATTTTAAGAAAGAAGATATTGAGGAGAATCCAAAAATGTACAAATATACAGGGTGTCCTATTAAAAAAACAAAGTTATAAGCAATTTCCAGTATAACCGGAAGTTGCAAAGAGATGCAAATATTTTCATTTAATACATCATCCTTCAAAACCCCTTTATTCAAATTTTCATGATTCTGTTGTCTTTAGTTCTCGAGATATTTCTAATAGGCCGGTTATCTGCCTCACCCTATATACTGGGTGTACCAATCAAACTGTGTTTTTTTCTCAAAGTTCACCACACCCTGTGGAATATTCTATCATTTATAAAATACTGAAATTAAAATCCAACTATAGTCTCAGGTTTTCTTAACATTCTTTTTTTTTTGTTTCATTCGCTTATGTTGGATACTAAAAAAACTTTTAACAACTAGCCATATTCTTATCATCAATACAGGGTGTTTCTAAATAAATGTGACAAACTTTGAGGGGTAATTCTGCATGAAAAAAATAATGACCGTTTGCTTTATAAACATATGTCCGCAAATGCTTCGTTTCCAAGATACGGGATGTTGAATTTTTTCTTACAAACTGACGATTTATTTATTGCTCTAAAACCGGTTGAGATATGCAAATGAAATGTGGTAGGTTTTAAGAGGTAGTTATTGCTCATTTTTGATATAAAATTAGGAATTTTATATTTACCATTAGCGTGCATTCGGAGTCATATACGCCAATGGTGAATATAAAATTCTTAATTGTACCTATGTCAAAAAATGCGCAATAACTAAGTACCTCTTAAAACTTACCAAATTTCATTTGCATATCTCAACCGGTTTTAGAGCAATAAATGAATCATCAGCTTGTAAGAAAAAAATCAACATCCAGTATCTCGGAAACGAAGCATTTGCGGACATATGTTTATAAAGAAAACAGTCATTATTTTTTCATGCAGAATTCCATTTAAAGTTTTTCACACTTATTTAGAAACACCCTGTATTGATGAAGAACATGGCTAGTTGTTAAAGTACCTAACTTTTTTATTATCCAACATAAGAGAATGAATAAAAAAAACAGAGTGTTAAGAAAACCTGAGGCTATATAGTTGGGTTTTAATTTCAGTATTTTATAAATGCTGTTGTTCTGAAGCTATTTTCTTGTGGCATTTTTACAATTTTAACTATTTATAATGGGAAATAAGCCACAATATTATTAAAAAATGATTTTTATTAACGTTTCGACGCCCAAATCGGGTGCCGTTGTCAAAATACAAAATACTACTAACATAAACAAAAATGTTGCTTCGTAAAAAAATTCTTCTAATAATTTATTTAATTTGACTCATTTATATCGGCAATTCAGATACATATGATACATTTTAAAGTAGAAGACTTTAAAATGATATTGCCAATATTTATGAGTTGCGTTCCTGGGACGACTTTACTGAAAGATAGTTCATTCGATTACATGAAATCAACCCCAACTCAAGAATATCTGTCACAAAAAAATCATAGCATGTGATCTGTCTTTAAAAAGACGACCACATGCAACGGTGACATTAAAATTCTCGCGTTAGAGATCTCATAGTAAATCACGAGGGAAAACCAGGAAAAACCTCGTGATACTATCCCGACATCGTAAGTATTTGGTCTTACATTTAATTTACTCTCAAAATAAATATCAAATTCTGACTTTACTATAATTTTGTTTAAATTATAAATAATATCAATACATGGATATATACTAACTCGATTATTGACTTACTAATTGTGGTATTTTCTTTCTATTGATTTCCTCTTTCAGTATGGGTATCCACATCCTACTGCATTCCACCGAGGAATTTGCGACACAATTGGTTTCGTTTAGCATAATTAGAGCCGCTTCTTTTCAAAAAAAAAAGAGAAAAATTAAAGAAGCGGCTCTAATTATGCTAAACGAAACCAATTGTGTCGCAAATTCCTCGGTGGAATGCAGTAGGATGTGGATACCCATACTGAAAGAGGAAGTCAATAGAAAGAAAATACCACAATTAGTAAATCAATAGTCAAGTTAGTACATATTTTATATTTTAGTATTACTTACTCGTATATATCCATGTATTGATATTATTTATAATTTAAACAAAATTATAGTAAAGTCAGAATTTGGTATTAATTTTGAGAGTAAATTAAATGTAAGACCAAATACTTACGATGTCGGGATAGTATCACGAGGTTTTTCCTGGTTTTCCCTCGTGATTTACTATGAGATCTCTAACGCGAGAAGTTTAATGTCACCGTTGCATGTGGTTGTCTTTTTAAAGACAGATCACATGCTATGATTTTTTTGTGACAGATATTCTTGAGTTGGGTTTGATTTCATGTAATCGAATGAACTATCTTTCAGTAAAGTCGTCCCAGGAACGCAACTCATAAATATTGGCAATATCATTTTAAAGTCTTCTACTTTAAAATGTATCATATGTATCTGAATTGCCGATATAAATGAGTCAAATTAAATAAATTATTAGAAGAATTTTTTTACGACGCAACAACATTTTTGTTTATGTTAGTAGTATTTTGTATTTTGACAACGGCACCCGATTTGGGCGTCGAAACGTTAATAAAAATCATTTTTTAATAATATTGTGGCTTATTTCCCATTACAAGTAGTTAAAATTTATAAATGCTAGAATATTCCACAGGGTGTGGTGAACTTTGAGAAAAAAACACAGTTTGATTGGTACACCCCGTATACAATGACAATTTAGCTGTCTAGCAACAATATTAGAGAGATATCGCAAATGCATTTTTATCGCACGCTAATAGCGGAATACGCTATTTTGACATGTACGCAAGCGCAGAGTGAATGTTACGCTAATACCGGATAACGTGTCCCGCTATTTAGGTTGAAATAAGGGACGGTAATAACGTTAACGCTAATTTGACATTTGGGATGAAACATAAAAATAATTTATAGAATACAAATTTTATAAACTAAAAACTGTGAATCATCTTGTTTCTTGTGTTGAGAAATACGTTGCGTTCTTATTTTGTCTACAATAGACTACTTTTTGTGGTTATGATATTTTATATTATTTTGATACTGATTATTTATATTTATTGTTTGTCAAATCATTAAAATTAAAATACATGTCAACCTGCTCAATATCCAAATTCATTTTTCAATAAAAAACAATTATTATTCAACATTAATTTCCAGGTTACATTTTAATCCCAAAAGTCGGTTGTCATAATAACGTTAAGGCCCGCCCCCAGAACATTTGCGATAACTCTGTTGATGCCTGTGTTGGAATACACCGTTATCCCTTATTTACGTCTTGACACACTAATAACGTTTGCCTTTGCGATATCTCTCTATTATTACAGCGATATTGTTAAAGAAAAGATAAGGCTATAACATATTAAAAAAATCACTTAAATCGGACAACAGGTTTAGGAAATTCGAGACATCAAAAATTACCCATTTTGTGGGGTACCCGTTTTCTTTGACGCGCAGTGTATTTTGTAAATTTTTAGTCCTCATCATAATCAAAAGCCATTCCATCCATCGTCAGATGTAAGCCTCCCTTGGGTATCTCCATTCATTTCTGTTCGCTGTTTTTTGTATCCACTCGTAGCCAGCCATTCACTTGATGTCATCAGTCCATCTGCTTGATGATTTCTCTTACTTGCCCTTGGTCGAAATTCAAGAATTCACTTGATTCAACCGTTATCTTTTATTTTTCCTATGTGTCCTGCCCAGTTCCATTTTAATATGGCAATCTTTTGGACCACATCTGTTACTTTTGATCGTTTTACTTCTTCATTGGATTTGCGATCACTGAGCTTAATGTTGAGTATTCTCCGTTCCGTAGCTCTCTGAGTCACTTAAAGTTTGTGGACTATGCTGTTGTTAAAAGCCCAAGATTCAGTTCCATATGTCAGAACCGGCAATGCGTACTAATCAAAGGTTTTTGCCTTTAAAGTATTCGGTAAGTTTGATTTAAATATTGTTTGTAATCGAACAAATGCTGCCCATGCTAAAGAACATCTTCTATTTAAATAAGCCTTTAGGTTAAGCTTCGATTGCTTGTTCATTCGATTTTTTGTCCTATAAGTAGAATACGACTGAACCTTTGCTATACAGGGTGAGTCATGAGGAACTGTACATACTCCTACCTCGTATAGAGGCTCCTATGGGGAATAACAAATGACCATTAAAAAGTGTCTGCTCCCATTGTTTAATAATATACAGGACGAGTTTCGCATTTTGACAGAAATTTGTATTCGTCATAATTTTTGAACGGTCAGATCGATGTGTCTCTTATTTTGGTCAATCGTTACACTATTACCACCTAATCAACTGATTTATTCAAACTAGAAAAAAATCAGGTCCAGCTTTAAAAAATTAGTTCGTTTGGGTCTTAGAAAAAACTTCACCCTGTATACGCTTTTTGAAAACTCTAATATTAATTTTACAAATTAGACAAATAGGCAATTAAAATGACATATTTATTTTTTTTCCCCACACGATTACTTAATTTTTTATAAAAAAATCAAATTTGAGTATGAATTAAAAGTTTGGTAAAGTGAACCATAAATTTAATAAAAAAAAAAGAATGTGTGTGTACTTTGTACGCACGTAAGAAATTATACTTCTATTATATGATTTAAACGAAATTAATATACTTTTTATTTATATTTTGTTTAAATATTAAACTAATTTATACTTACTACTTCTCAAACATTTTTATTAGAACAGTGCCAAAAATTAAAATAATAAAAGAATAAAACACACACAAACACATTAAACAAGCCACAAATGATGTCTGAACATTAATTGTCGAAAATTTTTTTAACTAAATACGTATTTTCTGAAAATAAAATTATATAATAAATAAACTTACAATCATAAAATGTATTAAAAAAAACAAAAGAGAAAGCTTCTATTGCGACTCAAACCAGCGCTGATAAGCGCGGTTGGTGTTGGAATTCATTCGCCTTCAACGCTTAGCCACGGACATTATGTGTCATTATTTACGAAGATCGACTAACTAAACGGATTAAACTTGTGATATTTTGATATTTTGAAAATTGATCAAATTATTTTAATTTTGAATTGAAATGATTTAGAATTGAAAAAATACAACAAAACATAGAGTAAAAAAACAATATATTAGGTGAATATTGATAGAAATTTTGATGGTAATCAAATTATATAAATAAAAGTATTACATACTACATATGTACTTTGGCAGATCAAATAGGTAGGTTTATACCCATGATACATTAACAATTATTACGTACCTGTTGCGTTTAAAAACTAATCCACGAGGAAAAATTTCCTGTAGTTGGCTGTATACCATTACAAAAACATAAAATCCTTTATAAAAGGTATATTTGTTAAAATCCCTATACAGGGCTACATCAAAGACAGAACTAGTTTTCGATCTGTCTTTGATGTAGCCCTGTATAGGGATTTTAACAAATATACCTTTTATAAAGGATTTTATGCTTTTAAAAACTATTTAAAAGTCACTACAATATTATAAACTTTTTTGTTTCTGTCCTCACCACAATAAAACTAATATATTATACATTTGTTTATCTTTACCTTTACCTCCAAACCACAGCTGTCCTACAGCTGCCATATTGGATAATTTTTGACATGTCATTTGAACATCCAATCAGAACAAAGTTATAATGCGCATGCGCCGGGCTGATAGGCTTTAACATATAAAAATTCACCCTCTATCGCCGGTAAAGAAGTATAACTTCAAAATAACTTTTATTACAAAAATTAATTCTTTTTGAACAAATATTTAACTTATGTTACCACCCAACCAACTGATTTATACAAACTAGAAAAAAATCAGGCCCGGATTTAATAAAATTTGTTCGTTTCGGTCTTAAAAAAAATTTCACCCTGTATACGCTTTTTGAAAACGCTAATATGAATTTTACAAATTAGACAAATAGGCAATTAAAATAGCATATTTATTTTTTTCCCCACACGATTACTTAATTTTTTATAAAAAAATCAAATTTGACTATGAATAATTAAAAGTTTGGTAAAGTGAACAATATTTACTAGAAACCAGATTTAAAAAAATTAACTTTTATTACAAAAATTAATTTTTTTTTGAACAAATATTTAATTTATGTTACCACCCAATCAACTGATTTATTCAAACTAGAAAAAAATCAGGCCCGGATTTAAAAAATTAGTTCGTTTTGGTCTTAGAAAAAAATTCACCCTGTATACGCTTTTTGAAAACTCTAGTATGAATTTTACAAATTAGACAAATAGCCAATTAAAATGGGGTACTTATTTTTTCCCCACACGATTACTGAATTTTTTATTAAAAAAATCAAATTTGTCAAAATCGGAATTTTGCCATAAAAATAAAAAAAATTAAACAACGTTTTTCTCAAAATTAAAAGCTTCACCATTTTTTTTCTATACCACGTCTAGATCTAAAACCCATAACACTTCTCTTTGGACTCTATAGTTTAACATAGACGTGATCAAATAGATGAATCTTAAATTTTTTCACTTAATTTTTGCGATTTAACTTTGCAATTCACGAATCTGCACCTTTTATTTTTAAAAATTCATAACTTTTTCGTACTTCCGGGCCTAAAGTGACAACTTCACTCCCTTGTGACAGGTACTAAAGTGTCACATTTAATCCCTCCGGGATTAAATATTGACGAAACTCCCGGAACGATTAAATCACAAACAAACGAATTTAAGGGATATTTTATTGAAAAATATAATTAATTAGAATGGTAATTAACGTTAATATTCAAATTAATATTGTGACAGTTCGTCATATTGACCAGTCTTTCCTGGGTTAATGCAGCAGGTAACTGACGAGTAACAGATAGGTCCTTTTCATATTGAACTGGTGTTTGTTTCGAAGATCCTGCGGAAACAGGAAGCGAGAATGAGGACTGTGGCATAACTATAGTGGACGAATCGGCGACTTGACCAAATATTTTATCTGAAATTTTTTGTTTATTTTTAATAGACGATTCAATATATCCCTCGGCCACGTTGGAGGATTTCCATCCTCCATGTCTCTTCAGCACGTCTATTGTTGCTCCCGAATCAGCTAACAAAGACGCAGATGTGCGTCTAAAACAATGTCCCGTATAAGACGTCGCATTTTCTAATTTCAAGAAAGCTGCTATTTGCCGTGGAATTGTACCAAACATGTTTTTTCCTACTACTCGCGTAGTACATTCTTTGTTGATGTATTGAACAAAAAATTTTGAATGAGTTGTCCCTGTCTTTCGCAATGCCACATATTTCCGAAATATCGCCACAAAACTGATGGCACTGTTTTCTGAATTTTTGATCACAAAATTTCGGTCAATTTTATTTTTGGTGTTTCTAATCGCAATTAGGAAGGAATCGCCCAAATCTCTCACATCGTCGATTTCTAAATCAACCAACTCTTTTCCACGACAAGCTCCCGCAACGCCCAAAATAAGTGCAACCTACAAAAAAATTGATTTCTTAAAATTTCTGAATATAAACAAATTTCCAAATTTACCTTAAGCATTAAATATTTATCATCCGGAGCCTCCCGTAAGAACTGATCTACCTGCTCAGACGTGAGAATTCTTGACTTCTTTGGCTTAAATCCCTCATTTCTTCTCTTCAAAAAAGCTAATAATTTTGGAAATTTACTTATATCAATATCTTCTCTAATGTTAATAACCGATTTCAGCATTGAGTAATGTGCCCAGAGAGTTGAGGCACAAACCGCTTTTGATTTATCATCGAAGTAGACTAACAGCGCATTTTCAGTAGGTTGTCTCACATTTTTTAAGCGGCACCACTTTTTAAAAGCATCGTACTGCTGCTCGTATAGTTTTCTAGATTTCGGTGGTAACAATTCTTCACCTACTTCGGCTGCTCTTTTATCAATATCAGATACACCTTCTTCACTCATGATACCAATAATTATCAATAACAATGTTTCTTTACAATGACACTAGTAATGACAATGTTTCTAAATTATAACTGTCACAACGCAATGTTACTATGGTAACTTATTTTAAAGACAGTTTATTAAATGAGTTGAAGAGAGAAAAAACTGATTGAAATTATTGAAATAATTAATAAAATCATACCGGAAGTACGAAAAGTATCGTATATACCTTGCGACTGAAGTACATTTAATCCTTCAGGTAAATTATGGCCCTCCCTGCGGTCGGGCCATAAACTTTACCTTCAGGATTAAATGTACTACTTCAGTCCCGCGGTATATAATGTACTATTATGAGAAGAAGACGGAAAGTCTACAACAATTTTCATATTCACTATGGTAAGAGATATGTGCTGTAAAATTTCAGAAAAAAATATTAAAATGGAACAGAGTTGTAGCGAATTAAACCGTGATTTCATTTTTTTTCAGATTTAGGTTAAAATTCCGATTTTGACAAATTTGATTTTTTAATACAAAATTAAGTAATCGTGTGGAGAAAAAAATAAATATGCTATTTTAATTGCCTATTTGTCTAATTTGTAAAATTCATATTAGAGTTTTCAGAAAGAGTATACAGGGTGAAATTTTTTCTAAGACCAAAACGAACTAATTTTTTAAATTCGGGCCTGATTTTTTTCTAGTTTGTATAAATCAGTTGATTGGGTGGTAACATAAGTTAAATATTTGTTCAAAAAAAATTAATTTTTGTAATAAAAGTTAATTTTTTAAAATCTATGGTTCACTTTACCAACCTTTTAATTATTCAGTGTCAAATTTGATTTTTTTATAAAAAATTAAGTAATCGTGTGGGGCAAAAAATAAATATGCCATTTTAATTGCCTATTTATCTAATTTGTAAAATTCATATTAGAGTTTTGAAAAAGCGTATACAGGGTGAAATTTTTTCTAAGACCAAAACGAACTAATTTTTTAAATCCGGGCCTGATTTTTTTCAAGTTTGTATAAATCAGTTGATTGAGTGGGAACATAAATTAAATATTTGTTCAAAAAAATAATTTTTTTAATAAAAGTTATTTTTTTTAAATATATGGTTCACTTTACCAAACTTTTAATTCATACTCAAATTTGATTTTTTTATAAAAAATTAAGTAATCGTGTGGGGAAAAAAATAAATATATCATTTTAATTGCCTATTTGTCTAATTTGTAAAATTCATATTATAGTTTTCAAAAAGCGTATACAGGGTGAAATTTTTTCTAAGACCCAAACGAACTAATTTTTTTGAAGCCGGACCTGATTTTTTTCTAGTTTGAATAAATCAGTTGATTAGGTGGTAATAGTGTAACAATTGACCAAAATAAGAGAAACATCGATCCGACCGTTCAAAAATTATGACGAATACAAATTTCTGTCAAAATGCGAAACTCGCCCTGTATATTATTAAACAATGGGAGCAGACACTTTTAATGGTCATTTGTTATTCCCCATAGGAGCCTCTACACGAGGTAGGAGTATGTACAGTTCCTCATGACTCACCCTGTATATTATTATTGTCCAGAGTTATATCGTCAGTTATATCCTAGAGATTCGTTGGTTAGAAATTTAATTTTTAATATTTGTAATCTTTAAGTTTTTTATTGGATGTGACAAATCATAAAATCTTGACTGCTGATGAAAATTTAAGTTTCGATTATTTGCGATTTCTTATATAAATGTAGACTGTGGCCGACTCCGTTGTTTGGAGGAAACTGTGGCTGGTTTTAAAACCAGCTTCTTCTTCTTTTGTTCCTTCTCATATATCGGAGGTTAGTTATCATCATAGCTATCCGTACTTTATTTGCAGTTGCCCTGAAGAGGGCTACTGAGCTGCAGATATACCATTTTCGAAGGTTTCTCAGCCAGGATATCTTCCTTGGGCCTATCCGTGACGAATGTTTCATGGCGATAATCATGGCAATCTTTATCTTATTTGCAGCACCGCTTTGTGCATCTCTTTCTACTGTCATCCAAGATTTTCTTTTTTGTTTTTTTTTTTGGCACAAAAAACACCTTCAGAACAATTTTCTTTTTTGTCCAAGTGGTTTAAGGATCTATTTTCCAACTGCCACAAGGGCATGTTGAATTTTTCCCCATTTTTGGTCAATAGTTAAGAGTTTTCGCATTTTCTATTATCTTCTTTTTTTTCTTAGATTCTCGTTGTAGTCGTTGACAAAATTGTAACCTATCTAAGATATTACTATCAAGACTGATAATGATCGTAATCAGTAGTGATACAATCTAAGGCATTATTCAATTGTAGAGTAGTTATTTTAGGAATCAAGAATCATCAATCGTATTTTTTAATTATTTTTTTCTTGTTCCTCATGTGCCTTGTTCGTTCCGGACGTTGGCAATTAACATGGCTATTCTGACTGTTTTTACGGCAGATCTGAATTGTTCGGTAGATGACAATCTGAACCATTGCCGCAAGTTTTGGAGCCATATGATCGTCTCCTCCTCCCTGGAACCCCTTCTGCTGTCTATTTTCCATTGGATAATTAGCTGCAGTCCTCTATATTTATTGTGCCTCACAACGTGACCCAAGTATTCCAACTTTCTTTTTTTCTATAGTTATTCTTACGTCTTTTTCTTTACCTCGTCTCTCTTTACCTACGTCTCTTTCTATACGTCGTTAAGCCCACATTTCTAAGGCCTCTACTTTTTTCATTAATGTTGCGGTCATTGTCCACGCCTCCATTCCATATAACAAAACCGGGAATACATAACATTTCAGAAGTCGGACTTTGAGAGGTAGGGTGAGACTGTTAGAGGTGAAAATTTCCTTCATGCTAGTTAGAGGTGTAACCAGGATGATCCTAAGGGGGGGGGTTACAACTACTTGATGATCTCTTGGAGGTATGGAATAGTAATGGTGTTAAGCGTATAGAGCTCAAAGTACCTCCAAAATGGGGGTATGGTGGCTTCTACCTTCTGAGCCACCTTAGATAATTAAGGGTTGGTTACCCCCTACCATAAGGGTTGATGAAATAACTCGTATCACCGTAGATGCATTTATTTTGTAAGTTAGAGTGCTAACGGTAAAGAGCTGGTGGTACGTTAGTTCTCAGTAGCTGTGATGTTTTCCCTTTGGGATCTCAAATATTAATGACTTACTGTTCGCGATGGAATTAGAACTAATAATCGGTATTCTCCTGTTATTGTTTTGGTATATAATGAAAGTAAGATTGTTTTGATTAAAAGCGCTGAGTCGACTAGGTTATAAAAATAATGAATACTATTGTTATTTCAAACCGACCTTGGTCAAACCTAAACTGTTACACCGATATGTGCTAATGTAGGTCGATCGTATTTACTATCAACAAACGTAGTTTGTTTTGCTAAAGACATTTTTAATTATTAAAAGGATTTGTTTTAATAAGAAGATTACTAAGAGATGCCGTGTATCCCAACACAGGGGGTTTCAACCCCCAAAACCCCCTGGTTACGTCTATGATGTCAGTGAACGACGCGCTTGCTTTTTCTATTCTTATACGTATTTCCTTCGCTTGATCTCAACTTGAATTACCTGTTGTTCCTAAGTGTATGTACGAATCCACGTGTTCAATTCATTGATTGTCTAATATCAGTTGTCTTGGTGTTGGCTTTTGCTTACTAACATCCATTTTAAACCAGGAAGGATCTGTTTTTAGGTGGATGTGAGAGGTGGCATTCGGATTTTTGCGGATTAAGTTAGGTGATAACTTCGTTAATAATAATTTACTTATGCTCCTTCTCAAATATGCCCGGAACATTAATAAAAAAAATAAAAGATTTAAAAATTTCAAAAAATTTCTTTTTTTTTCTACTTTCTTTGCTTATAACTTTAAAACGATTCATTTTGGAACAATGTCGTATAGGAATAAAACAAAGATAATTCAATTTTCTATCAGATACGATTGGAAATGTGTTAATTTTACACCATTGCTGCAAAATAGCAATAAATATAAAATAAGGGGGCAAAGCAAGCCTGTCTTTATTCAATGTTTTTCCATCACTTAGGTTACACTTGGAACCTTCCTAATTCGCTTAGAACATTTTTGTAATGTGCTAAAACTGTCCACTAAATTTCATTAAAATTGACTTACTAGATTTTGCATAATAATTTTGCAATCTAAACTTTTTTTAAAAATTTAAAATTTTTTAAAATCTTGCACAATAAAAACTAGAACATATAAAGATTTTTCAATTTTTTTACATATAATAAAGCACTCCACCTATCTAATGCACTTTACAGAATTGAAATCTGACTATTTAAGCAGCCTCGGCAATGTTTTAAAGTTATAAACAATTTTTTGGCTTATAAACAAATTAGTGCTGTGACCAGGAAGGGGTGCTACGGGCTCCTTTATTTAGATGGACTTACCCAAGTTTTGTTTATGTATTTTGACCCGTAGAACACGAATTTTTTGGGTAACAGTTGATCCGGATGTTGATAAGATTGTTATAAACGAAAAACTTGAGGAATTTCATAAAATCGATTTTTCGCAAAATAAACATTTTTTTTATTTCTTGAGTAATTCTAAGCAAAAAATGTTCTTACAAGTTTTTTCGTAGGATGCATAGTTTTCGAGATAAACGTGGTGGAACATTAAAAAAATCGAAAAATTGCAATTTTTGAACGAGAATAACTTTTGATTAAAAAATAAAATAGCAATTCTGCTGACAGCATTTGAAAGTTTAAGTCAAATTATACCGGTTTTAATTATTTGCATTGCTAAAAATTAATTTTTTATTATTAAACAAAGCTAATTGTTTATAAGCCAAAAAATTGTTTATAATTTTAAAACATTGTTGAGGCCCCTTAAATAATCCGATTTTAATTCTGTAAAGTGTATTAGATAGGTAAAGCACATTATATTATGTAAAAAAATTAGCCAACTTGTAAATGGTCTACTTTTTGTTCAGAAAGATTTTAAAAATTTTGAACTTTTTTAAAAACATTTACATTGCAAATTTATTATGCAAAATCTATTAGGTCGATTTTAATGAAATTTGGTAGACCATTTAAGTACCTAAGTTATAAGAATTTTCTAAGCGAATTACTAAGGTTCTAAGTGCCACCAAAGTGGTTAAGAAACATTGAATAACAACAGGCGTATTTTGCTCCCTTATTTTGTATTTATTGCTATATTTCAGAAACGGTAATACCTTAAGATAAAACGAACCGTTTTAAAGTTAAAAGCAAAGAAAGCAGAAAAAAAAATCGATGTTTTTCGAAATTTTTAAATATTTTAATTTTTTTATTAATGTTCCAGGCATATTTGAGAAGGAGAATAAGTCAATTATTATCTTAAGGTGTCCCTAACTTTATTTGCAAAAATGCGAATACCACCTCTCACATAAAAAAATACACGTTTTTTTACAGATTAGTCCTGGTCTATTTGGTTTTTGTGATGTTTAGTTTGAGTTAGTATTGTGCAATTGTTTTTTGTATCTTACTCATTAGACAACTCAGTTACTCCATGCTACTCGCTAAAATCAAAGTGTCCTCAGTATACCTTATGTTATTAGTTATTTCTCCATTTATCTTTATGCCTTCTGCGCTTTCCTCCAGCTCTGTCTTAAGCGCTGGAGAAGCTTATTACTTCTTTACAATTTGTTATTCTTTTTGTTTAGTACATGAGCGGCTTCGGCTCAGAATTACAATCCGAAGATCCAAGATGCCCGGGCTCCTTGCCACCAGACCAAAACAGTCCACAAAAATGCCCCTATGGTCTGTACGCCGAGCAGTTATCGGGATCAGCCTTTACTGCTCCTAGATCAGAAAATAAGAGAACTTGGTTCTATAGAATTAGACCGTCTGTGTTACATAAACCATTTGAATCCATCAAGAGTAGCGACGTGAGTCATAACTGGGATGAAGAGGAACCGAATCCAAATCAGGTAAGTAGAGTGGCTATAATGGGTTCGATTTTATTTTGTTTTGAAAATTTTTAGTATTGATTAGTAATTTTTGGAATTAGTATCGATATTATTGATATACAAAATAAAAACAGATACATACAAAAACATAATATCTTTCTTGGAAGATCTTCTTCATCTTTGAGTACCGTGCCTAAATTTTAGTCGTTGGTAGATGCTTCCATGACAATTTGCCGATATTCTTCTCGATATAGCGCGGCATGTCGAAATTGATCTGCTGATAATCCAGTTCACTGATGAAGGTTAGAAATTTCCATTTTAGTGTCCATTTTTAATTTAATTTTCCATTTCCAACAATCATTTTTTAGATTATAGCGCTATCTATCCATAATTCGAAAAAATGTCTCGAATAAAAGTTACTTATTTTTACGTAAGAAATCCAAATCTGCAATAAAAAAATGGAGGCTCCCATGTAAAATTTTACAGTAACCCCCCACCCCATCTCCATGGGGGTCGTGTTTGATGCCATTCAATAGATTTTTCAAAAATATTGAATAAGTGTATCTTTCAGTTTTTCGATCTGATGTTCATTTCCCGAAATATCGCGGGATTCGTATTTAAAATATTAAATTTACCCCCCACCCCTCTCCGTGGGAAGTCGTCTTTGGTATCATTCGATAGATTTTTTAAAAATATTCGAGTACGTATTTTTTAGTTTTTCGATCTGTCATTCATTTCGCGAAATATTCGCTTTTTTCTTGTGAAACTTTGGGACTCATCCATCTGCTTACTCCTCTCTCAAATCGCCAGATGTTTGAAATATACACTGTTTTGCATGTACATACTTAACTTACCTTATCTTAATCTGACAATTTCGAGTTTTTCTAAGGATAGATTTTTTTTCGGCACCCTCTTAACGAACTCCCCTGCATTAAGAGCTAATATATGGTAGAGGTACATTTTCAGGGTACAAGGTTTCTCCCCATGTAATAATCTGACGCGCTCGAGTAACTGCCAAAATTCCCGCTTGGGCTCCCCTACCATTAAACAAAGTTGGAGATAATAAACAACATTGTCTGATACCTTTTTGAATGCAAATTTTGTCTGTTTCTTTCAAAAGTCTCAGATCTTTATCATTTATTCCAATCATTTCTAGATATTCAAACAGCCTATCATGTTGGATCATATCAAACGCCTTGTCAAAATCTATAAGGCAGACGTAAATTGGATTCTGCACTTCCCAGAAACCGATTGATGCCTGCTTTATAGATTTTGAAAAGGTATTTGACAGGGTCTATTTGGAGGAGCAAATACATAAAAATAAAATATGAGTCAAGTATTAATGTTTCTAAGAGTTCTACTAATCGAATACGTAGAAACTGCGAACAAGATTTCAGCAAACTACAAACGGGCTATCGAGAGGTACTGGGAACCAGAGATGCCTTGTTTGCGCTGTTAGTCCTACTTCAAAAGTGCTGAAATCAGCGGAAAGAAATATATCTACGATTTATAGATTACACTAAGGCATTTGACTGTGTCCAACATCTTCTTCTTTGTGTGCCTTACTTTGTTTTCAAGCATTGGCTATCGTCATATTAACAAGCTGATGAAATGTTTTTCGGTCGGCAGCTATATGAAACAATTCCTCGACCGTTCGACCTGTCCAATGTCTAATGTTACGCAGCCAGGACAATTGTTTTCTTCCAATCCAGCGTCTTCCTTCCAGCGTCTCCAACATCTTCTTCTTCTTTAAGTGCCATCTCCGCGACGGAGGTCGGCAATCATCATAGCTATTCGGATTTTAGAGATGGCTGCTCTGAAAAGTTCATTTGATGTACATCCGTACCACTCTCTCAGGTTGGGCAGCCACGATATTCTGCGTCTCCAACATAGTGAAGAAAAATTCTCGTACGTAATGATATATTTCTAACAATATTTTTCATACTATGTATTTAAAAATTACCTTACTATAAAATTACACTATTTATATATTTATTTCTTCTTTTTGCCCTTCTTCTTCTTTGTCGCCTTTTTCTCCACATATGCTCTCCAATATCTTTGAATTTTCCTTGCAGATCTGTCGAGGAAGAATTGGTACGCCATTTCGTTATACAACCGTTCTTCTTCTTCGGCCTTCTCGGCCATTAGTCTATTGTACTCTTCTTCCTGCTCGTCTATAACCTTTTGAGCTTCGTCTATTTCCGCCTTTTTTTGGTCGTATTCTTCTTGTAATTGATCAAATTGAGCCTGAAAGGTAGATTTTGTTTGAGATTGAGAAAAAATTGTCATGCAAATAAAATAGAACAGTATAGTACAGGGAAATAAGATTTTTTTTCTTTCTTTTCGTCTATCAACAAAAAGTAAAGCATTTGAAATGAAGATAGTAAGAAACTTATGTCATATGAAAACCTTCCAAATGGCGTTTTTTAAAAGTGGTTTTTCTTCATCCTTCATTCTTTGTATATGTCCGAACCAGATAAGTTGGTTTGTTGATAAGTCATCCGTGATTGTTCGTTTGATTCCCATTATTTCTATAATGCGTTCGTTGGTAATCCTTTCTCTGCTAGATTTTCCTGCGGCTCTTCTCCAACACTCCATTTCCGTTGCTCTCAGCGTTGTTAAAGTTCTTTCTTTCAGTGGCCATACCTCACAGATGTATAGAGTAATACTTTTCACTATAGTGTCATATATCCTCTTCTTATTTTCTTTGGTGATGGATCGGTCCCATAAAATACTGTTTAAAATTGTGATGGTTTTCTACCTGACGTATCTGTTACCTGACGTATTTCTTTCTTTTATGCCTTGGTTTAATGTTCCATCGTGCGAAATATTGATTCCTAGATATTTGTAGTCGAAGCAGTACTTCATTGTGGCCATGTCGACTAATGTGATATATTTTTGTTCTCCTCCAATGCACAAGTATTTGGTTTTCTTTTTATTCACTTTTAGACCCCATATATCACACTCTTCAATTAATTTTAGGGCCGTGTAGTTTAAATCAGCGATACTCAATCTTTTTTTTTTCCTGGGCCACATACTAACAATCGCGTGCTATCGCCTTAGCTTGCGGGCCGCATAGGTGGAGTAGTATACAGGGTGTTTCATTAATAAACGGAAATACTTAAATGGTGAATAGAGGTCACTGAGGCGGTTCTAGATATTCTATATTTATTGCCTCACCGATTTTTATACTCGAGTTTTTACCGATTTTGCCCATTTTTGTCTGGATCCATAACTTTATAACCACCTTGTATATTTTTTGATATTTGATACAAGCATGTCTTATTTAGAACCCAAACTATAAAACTACTAATAAGAAGAAAAATCCAGGTCCGGAATAAAAAAATTATACTTAAATTCATTGTGACCTTGAAACAACATCCTGTATGTATATTGAAATTTTCAAAACCCGTTTGCGCATTTGGAAAGAGCACAAAGAACTGAGTTTATAGGTTCGCTTTAATGTTTTCCGCAGAAAATTTAATAATTACTTTAATTTTGAAATAAAATATATTGAAATTTTTAAGAACAGATACTGCAAAGTAGGTTTTTAAAGCACTTTTAATAAATAAATTATTGAATTTAATAAATAAATGCTCATTTCAACACCAATCAATACTTAGTTACCTACTACATTGGAACGACGCAAAAATATAAAGTGATTGTGACCTTGAAACAACACCCTGTATATTGAAGTTTTCAAAACCCGTTTGCACATTTGAAAAGATCACAAAAAACTAAGTTTAATGGTTCACCTTCATTTTTTGCGCAGACAATTTAATGACTTCAATTAATTTTGAAATTATGTCGAAATTTTTAAGAACTCTGAGAACTCACAACAAAAATTTCGATTTAATTACGAAATTAATGTCATTAAATGGTCTGCACAAAAAATTTAAGTTGTCAATTAATCTTTGTTTTTTGTACTCTTTTCAAATGTGCAAACGGATTTTGACAATTTTAATATACAGGGTGTTGTTTCAAGGTCACAATTATTTTATATTTTTTTGTTAATTCAAACCTGGGTTTTTCTTGTGATAAGTAAGTGTCATTCCAATGTAGTATTTATTTTTCATTAACTTTAATAATTTATTATTCAAAGTGCTTGAAAAACCTGCTTTTGTGTTGATTATTTTTAAAATGGGTATTTGTTGATTAACTTTACTAATTTATTATTATCTAAAAGTTAATAATACCTGCTTTTTAATCCCAGAGTTCTTAAAAATTTCAATATAATTTCACAATCACACACAAACACGCCTTAAACACAGCGGCACACTATCAAATAATTTGACAAACACTTGAAATTTGACAAATAATTTGATCGTTTATAGGGCCTTTTAGTGAGCCTTCGGGCCGTATGAAAAACGCTAGAGGGCCGCATGCGGCCCGCCGGCCCCAGGTTGACTATCACTGGTTTAAATCATCTTATTTACTTATTTTCCTAAACCTTATCAATACTTTTGAAATAACTATATTGAGGACGATACTAGGACCCATCTCTGCGGCAATGATATGTACACAAAAAGGTTCAACCATGAGTTATATCAATATTACAAAGATCCCTCTATGGCAAATTTTACAAAAATTCAAAGATTTCTCTGGATAGGTCACCTTATAAGAATTAATGATGACAGAATACCTTAGTAGGTATAGTAGAACGCTTAATGGAACTATGGTGGAACGTCGTTCAGTGGGGAAGAAGAAAGTGGGGATAGACGAAGTGAGAACCGATGCTAAAGAGATATTGAGGGTGGATAACTGGAGGAGAGCAGCTAGGGAAAGAGATACTTGGAGGCAGATACTGGAGAGCCAGGGTCCGACTTTGATGTTGCGCCATAGGGGAGAGGGGGAGAGAGAGATCTTAATACTAACAAATGTCACTTGATCCTTTCTGTCACTCGTCTATTTAATTGCTTAAATTACCTGTTTTTCTCCAATATCCTGATCGAACGTATTGATCCAATTCTGCAACTGCGTCTCAATTTTGGATCTCTTAGCTCTCGAGCTACCTTCTGCTTGCAGATTTGTTTGAAGAAGATCCTGATATCTTTTAACAACTCTCTCAGCTTCGTCTGCTAAGAAAGCTTGCGCCTCTTCGCTCTCCATTGTTTTCTGCATCATCGTCTTCTCCGTATCACGTTGGGTTTTTCTCATTTCGATTTCAAAATTTTCTTTGACTGTTTCCATTTTTTCGTTATACATCTCGAACACTTTCAGCTTTTCGTTTAGTTGATCTCCTAGTTCTTTTCTTTGTTTTTCTAGTTGTTGCTTCAAATCCTCGATGGCAGCTGTTAGTAGGACGTTGGACTTGTAAGCTCTTCGAAGTTCTTTCTCCATTGCGTTCTGTTCGTCTCCTATAAATAGAGAATCAGAGTTAACGTTGTTCTGAAGCTATTTCCTTGTTTTTATTGGAAAATAAGCCACAATTAAATTGAAAAATTTTATTAACGTTTCGAAGCACAAATCGGATGCCATTGTCAAAATAAAAAAAATTACTAAATTAAACAAAATTGTTGTTGCTTAGTAAAAAATTCTTCTAATAATTTATTTAATCTGACTCATTTATATCGGCAATTCAGACATACATTCAGTAGGAGACTTTAAAATGATATTGCCAATATTTTATGAGCTGCGTTCCTGGGACGACTTTACTGAAAGATAGTCATAGTTAACGTTTGCATGCTTAGATCACGTCTACACGGTTGAACAACTGATATACAAAAGAATGGCTAAACATAAATTCGTCTATCTGGTTTTTGTAGATACTAGGAAGGCCTATGACTCGATTAAAATATCCAACAATTTGAATCAAAATCAAATCGAGAAACTAAAGTAACAGAATTTAGTGTGTAGACAGTTTCATAGGATAGTTTATATTTTAACTAACTTCACATCTATAAACAAAAATCTTACATAACCTTCTATAGGACAACATAGTTTAATATTTATATTAGAGATCTTTGTTTCACACTCTTAAAGACAAAGAGGAACAGTATAACTGGTAGCTGCTGTGGTAAATAAATATATTTGGAAACAACATTTTCCTGCGAAAGTTGAGTAAAGTTGTCTTCAAAAAGAGAAGGAATAACCCAGAATAACAACTATTAGTACGTCTATGATAGAGTCCAAAACACTAGCTACATTATTAGGGCAGTCAATGAGGGTATTTGGCTCCGAATTCCATCCTACTACATCGATTTACTTGATATTTTCACAATAAGTAGGGAATAGCTCAAGAAACAAAGTCTACCCTATGCCGATGTGCGCTTTTAACTTGGGGGTGGTTTCCACCCTTTCTCGGGGGTGAAAAATGTTTTGGTTAAAATAGCCACGGAAGAGGCTAGAGAACCTAATTTTAAGCAAAAACTGTTCTATAATTATTTTTTGAAAACTCAATACTTTTTGAGTTATTCATGGTTGAAAATTGGCCATTTTCATTGAAAAATGACACCTTTTCGAAAAGATTTTTGCGAATACCTTAAAAACTATGCATCTAACAAAAAAACTATATAGAATATTTCTGTAGGTTATAAAAAAAACAAAGAGATTCGTTCCTTCATAAATCTTCTAGTTGTAGGTTTACATTTACATTTAAAAATACAAAGAGGGATATGGTAGGTAAGAAGAGTTTGTTTTTTTTTGCTGCATGCTCAAATCGGTGTATTCATCTTGAAATAACAGAGAAACTGTCGATTTTAGATGTATAATGATACTAATAACTTTTGTAGTGCTTGAAAAGACCTTTAAAATGAGCAATACTAAATGTCAGTTACATTAAAACTAAGCGAGATATTCTGCAAAAAAGTTGATGACTAATGTATTATAAGAAGAAATCAGAAGTATATTTAACCCCTCATCCATCAGAATTTAACGGAATGGGACGTTTCGATGCCGCCGGTTCATCGCCGGCAGTTTCGATGCCGCCGGTTCATCGCCAGTCCATTTCATCGCCGTCATATCTCGCATTTCCTAGAATTCCTAATTAATACTAAAAATAACTAATAATTGTAACTGTCGAAAATTCGGAAATATATCAGATAGCGATTAATTGACTGGCGATGAATCGGCCGGCATCGGCATCGAACTGGCGGCATCGAAACGGCGGCGATGAAACGTCCTAGACCCGAATTTAAATACATACATCGTTTTGTTTCTACAATACTTTTTATTATAGTGTTATTTCTATGTTCAAAATGTTGGACTGGATTAAAATGAATGGTTTTTGAAAAAAATAATATCAAATTATAGAGCGCATTTTTAAATTTTCTGAAAAATCTTCCCTTTCCTCCATGTAACTCGAAAAAGATAAGAGATAAGAAAAAAAGATACCACACAAAAATGTAGGGCTTTTTCAGATAAAAATTTCCTTTTTATTTTTCATTACTGTATCTCTTATCATTTTCAAGTTACATGGAGAAAAAAGATTTTTAAGAAAATTTAAAAATGCGCCCTATAATTTGATCTATTTTTTCAAAAACCATTCATTTTAAACCCATTTAACTTTTTGAACATAGAAATAACACTATAATAAAAGGTATCGTGGAAGGAAAATGATGCATTTACAATTTGGTGGGTGTGGGTTAAAATTACTTCCCATTTTTTTTAAATACATTAGTTATCAATTTTTTTGCAGCATATCTCGCTTAGTTTTAATGTAATGCACCTTTAATATAGCTCAGTTTAAAGATGTTTTCAAGCACTACAAAAGGTATTGAGAGCATTATACACCTAAAATCGACCGTTTCTCTGTTATTTTAAGTTGAATGCACCAATTTGAGAATGTACCAAAAAACCAAACTATTTTCACCTACCATATCTCTTTTTGTGTTATAACTAGAAGATTTGTGAAGGCAAGTGTCTCTTTGTTTTTATATAACCTACAAAAATGTTTAATACAGTTTTTTTAGTTAGATTTATAGTGTTTAAGGTATTCGCAAAAAACCGTTCGAAAAGGTATTATGTTTAAATGAAAATGGCCAATTTTCAACCACGAATATCT